>NC_090310.1:62127902-62432394 GCF_039906515.1 Pseudorca crassidens
CTCTCTCATCCCACTCCGCTAGCACCTCCCCATTGATATGAATATCCCTTTGTTTCCCTCTCTCACCCTGGGGCATCTCAGCTCCCTGCCCTGGCACAGCGCTGCCAGAGGCAGGCTGTGTCCCCAGGTCACCCCTTCTTTGATCCAGTAGGGTGTCAGGTGGAGGAGCTCCCTTGAATCTGGGCTTGAGAAATAACCTAGACACCGCCCACCCCCAGCGGGGATGGGGGAGGGGAGGCAAGCCCACAGGAGGGAGGGGCAGCCTCGGGGTGGCGATGCATTGGGTGCTCAGGCTCTGGGCTAAAAAGGGGTGGACCCTGCCCATGAGCTTCCCTCCCTCTCCCAGGTCTCCTCTCCTCAGAGAGGAGAGGGCATGCAGGCTGGTGGAAACAGCTTCCCTCAGGTAGAGCAGCTGAGCTTGCCATCCCCTTGCAGGAACACTAGAAGGCACCCTTGAGGCAGCTGTGGCTCTGAGGCTATTTTGGGCCCCCGTGTGTCCCTTGGGCTTCAGGAGCCCCTGAAGCCCAAAGCCTTGTGTATTCTGGTGTTGCTGGGTGGCGCAGCCTACAAATGTCAATCAGGTCAAGGTGGTTGATAGTGTTGTTCAAGTCTTCCATACCCTTACTGATTTTCTGTCTAATTGTTTCTTCACTTATAGAGACAGAGAATGGAAATCTATGCCGCGGCCTGGAAACTCTCTCAGTGAGGTCAGCTGGGGCGATCGTAGCACTCCTCTCTGCATTGGTTTCCTGGTCCATTCCTTAGTTCTTCCAGGTGGAAGGGTGAACCTCATTCCTGTTACTCCATCTTGACCAGAACAATTGTATTATTTTGGTAACTTTTTAAAGAAAATAATTTTAGATTTATAGAAAGAAGAGTGGCAAAGACAGAACCGAAAGTTTCTATATACACTTTAGCCGTGTCTCCTTGCTCTCTTGCAATCGGTGACAGTTTCTTGGCCTTTCCTTGTTTTTGTGACCTTGACACTTTTGAAGAGTGCTTGTCACACGTTTTGTAGGATGCCCGTCAATTTGGGTTTTCCCGTGATTAGGCTGAGGTTACGGAGGAAGAACACCACGCAGGTCAAGTGTGCTTCTCATCACATCATTTCAGGGGTCCAGAAAATCAACTAAACTTGTTATTGGAGATGCGAAACTTGATCATTTGCTTAAGGTAGTGCCTGCCAGATTTCTCCACTGTGAAGTCACTCTTCTTCCCTTTCCACATTCAGAAAGCGAGTTGCCAAGTCCAGCTCACACTCAAGGGGAGGAGAACTAAGCTTCACCGCCCAGAGGGTGGAACATCAAAGGAGCTGTGGGCATGTGTTAACCCCCCACTGGAAGTTAATAAATATCTGGAGGGGAGATACTTTGAAACGACACAAATCTACTGTTTCACCTTAAAGTTTCACCGGCTCATTTTAGCGTTCATAGGTGGGTTTCAACTGCAGCAATGATTACTGAAGTGTGTTTAGGGAGATTTCCCTCTTTCTCTCATCCTTCCATATTTATTAATTAAAAATTCTTCTGCAAGGGAGATTTGTCTCTTCTCCCCTATTTATTAAGGGTATTCAATCAATTATATTATTTAAAAATTTTTAAGATTAATTATTTTTAAAAATGTAATAATTCACACCGTTCAAAATTCAAAATGGGTGAAAGAGCATGTGGTGCCAGGGTCCCTCCCACCCCCACCCACCCACCCAGTCCCCAGTGCCCTCCCCAAAGGTAACCGAAGCCAAGAGAGATTTGACGTATATACCAGCAATGTCCGTAAGTATTCTTCTTTTTACGCAAGTGCTTTAAAGGAAGTCATAATGTCGTGCACCTTGCACCTTTTCACCTGGCAATTTAACGTGGAGATCGGTTCAGATCAGTACATAAAACGCTTTCTCATTCGTTTCCGTAGTATCCCAGTATGTAAATCCACCATGATTGATTGGCTAGTCCCCTGTCAGTAAACATGTGGGTTGTTTCCAAATGTTTTCTGTTACAATGCTGCAGTGTTCCAACATGTGGAATTGAACCTACAGCTCTATCTGCACAAGAGGGAGGGGTCAAAGGGCATGTGTACTTCCCATTTTGATGCTGCCAAGCTGCCTCTCTTGTACGTCACACCAGTTTACATCCTGTATTAGATTCCTAGGGCTGCTGTACAAAGTACCATAAACTAAAACAACAAAAATGTATCGTTTCCCAGTTCTGGAGGCTAGAAGTCTGAAATCAAGGGGTCAGCAAGCCATGCTCCCTCTGAGGCCTCGAGGAAAGCATCCTTCCTCACCTCTTCTAGCTTCCGGCTGTTAACCAGCAGCCCTAGATGTTCCCTGGCTTGTAGATGCAACTCCAGCCTCTGCTTCCATCTTCATGTGGCTGTCTTCCCTCTGTCTGTGTCATATCCAAGTTTCCCTCTTCTTATTAGGACACTGTTTATTGGATTAGGGCCCATCCTAATCCAATATGGCCTCATTTTAACTTTATTATAGCTCCAAAGACTTTATTTCCAAATAAGGTCATATTCACAGATTCCAGGCGGATATGAACTTTTGGAAAACACTATTCAACTCAGTACACATCCCCACTAGCAGAGTATGAGAGTGAACCTCCTTCAACACTCTTCAAGGATTGCAGTGACATTTGGCATTATTGGGAATTAATTTTGGTGATTGGATTCTGCTTCTCCAAAACGGGATGCTCTATGGGGACAAGGCTGTGGGGAGGTCTGAGATTTATTGGGGTTACAGACAAGGGTTGGCTTCCCATGTGGCAGCTGGAGAGGAAAGCTTATGTGACATAGATATTCTGGAGTGGAGCTACCTCCGATTTCTGGGCCATTTTGTCAGTGTGAAATTCTCTCCCTGGTTCTGATTAGCTGTGAGAGCTAACCCAGAACGTCTAGGTCAGAGGTCACACACAGCAGCTCATGGGTTGAAGCTGTCCCCGGGAATATTTGTTGTGAGCAGTGCTCAGTCATATTTTGAAACAGATACTAATGTTTAAAAAGGGATACAACTCAGGCTTCCCTGGTGGCGCAGTGGTTGAGAGTCCGCCTGCCGATGCAGGTGACACAGGTTCGTGCCCCGGTCTGGGAAGATCCCACATGCCGCTGAGCCTGCACGTCCGGAGCCTGTGCTCCGCAACGGGAGACGCCACAACAGTGAGAGGCCCGCGTACCGCAAAAAAAAAAAAAAAAAAAAAAAAATTGGATACAACTCATATAAAATTTTGGATTCCTAACTTCTCTAAAAAAAAACCTATTAACACTATGCTCGTATTTCCACAGAGCGACGAACATCTGGATACATTTGTGGGCACTTAATATTGTGACCCCAGCTCTGGGCCTTCAAACCAAGAGGCAACATAGTGCAGGGGGCCCAAGCTGCATTTGAATCCCAGCTATGCATTTACTTGTTGACCTTGGGCAAATGGCTTAATGTCTCTAAGTCTCACTGTCCTCGTCTATAAAATTAGGGTTGATTTATTCAACACATTTCTATCGAGCATCTACTATGTGGCAGGCACTGTTGTAGGCACTTGGGATATGTCAGTAAACAAAGCAAGCAAAGATCCTTGCCCTTGAGGAGCACGTACTATGGCAAGGGTAGACAGGTAACAAATGATGCTATAACACATAAGTAAATGATCTGGTATTTGAAAAGTGGTAAATGCTATAGGAAAGCAAAAAGCCAAAGTAGAATATTATTCAGCCATTAAAAAGGATGAAATAATGCCATTTGCAGCAACACGGATGGACCTAGAGATTGTCATACTGAGTGAAGTAAGTCAGACAGAGCAAGAGAAATACGATATTGCTTATATGCGGAATCTAAAAAAAATGGATACAAATGAACTTATTTACAAAGCAGAAACAGACTCACAGACTTAGAAAAGGAACTTATATTTACCGAGGGAAGGGTGGGGGGGAGGGAGAGTTAGGGAGTTTGGGATTGACATGTACACACTACTAGATTTAAAGTGGATAACCAACAAGGACCTACTGTATAGCACACGGAACTCTGCTCAATATTCTGTAACAACCTAATTGGGAAAAGAATTTGAAAAAGAATAGATACATGTATATGTATAACTGAATCACTTTGTTGTACATCTGAAACTAACACAACATTGTTAATCAACTGTACTCCAATATAAAATAAAAAGTTAAAAAAAAACCCAACCCAAAGTACACAGGGAACAGGGAATGGGGGCACAGTCACCTTCTAAGATAGGCTGCTCAGCAGGAATTCCCTGGTGGTCCACTGGTTAGGACTCCTTGCTCTCACTGTGGAGAGCCCAAGTTCGATCCCTGGTCAGGGAAATAAGATCCCACAGCCCCCCCAAAAAATAGGCTGCTCAGGGAAGGCCCCACTGAGAAGGTGACATTTGCACAAAGACTTGAAGGAAGTGGGGGGATTGACCAGGTGCTGAACTCAGGAAGAACACACCAGCAGGGAACGGCTAGGCAAAGGCTTCAGGCAGGAGCTGTGCTTGATGCTGAAGGAACAGCCAGGAGGCCGGTCTGGCTGGAGAGGAGACAGGAGCGGGGAGAGTGGTGGGAGCCGAGGCCACAGGGGAAGAAAGTGGGAGAAGGGTGTCAGCAGATCACGTCAGGCCTTGTAGGCCACAGGGAGGATTTTGGCTTTTACTCTGGGTAAGGTGGGAGCCACGGGAGGGTTCCAAGCAGAGAGGGGACACTGTCTAACCCATGTCATCCAGGATCTGTGTGACAGCTCTGTAAAGATTGGAGTCTGTCTGTGTGTGTGTGTGTGTGTGTGTGTGTGCGCGCACGTGCATGTATGCGCACAGAAGCAAGGTGCCGGGAGACCGGGGAGAAGCTTGTGCGATAATCCAGATGAGAGCCAGGGAGCTGGCCTTGAGGATGGCGAGAAGCACTGAGGTACCGGGTGCATTTCCAAGGGTGAATTGACAGGACTGGCTGGTGGCTTGGATTCAGGCTGTGAGGAAAGAGAGGAGTCAAGGATGACTTCAAGGCTTTGGGCGGAGCTGCCACTCTCTCAGGAGTGGGCAGCATAGGAGGGGCAGGTCTGGAAGGGGAGGGGTGGAAAGGAGAACAGTTCAGCAAAGTTGAGTTGAGATTCAACACGTAGGTGAATTCAGGTGGAAATCCAAGCCTGGAGCCTGGGAGTGAGATTTGGGAGTAACAGTCCCCACCTAGGTGGTTGTGAAGGTTCACCGAGCTCATGTCTGTGAGGCCCTGAGAAAAAGGCCTGGCCCCCAGTGAGTGCTAGTGAAGGTTAACTGTTCTTATCTTCCTGAAAAAGATCCCACCTTTGGCTCCAGCTCCGGCCCTCAGAACCCCCTCCTCACATCCCTCTCAGGGATGGAGACAGAAATTTGTCAAGATGGCTGAGAAATTTCTCATCTCATCTGTAAAATGAAGAGAATCATCCACTTTCTCAAAGGATTATCGTGAGGCGCAAACGAGAAATAATGGATTTAAGAGCCCAGCACACAGTAGGTGCTCATAGCAGTTTCTTTCTTCCCTCCCCAGGCCCTGGTGGTCAGGGAGAAGAGAAGCAAAGTCAGTATCCATCCCAGCTGTTTATTGAAAGGCAAGGGGTGGGGGCAGGGCGGTGGAAGGGTGCAGAATGGGGAGGGGCAGTAGGGCCTGCTTTGTGGAGGAGGACTGAGGACCCTCCCAGGAGGGCTGCCCCCACCCCCACCCCCACCCCCTTGAGACTAAAGGGGGAGGGTAGAGGCATGCGCCTTGGGCATCTCTCTCCAGCTGTCTTGGAGCTCCCCCTAGTGGTAGAGAACAGAGATGATGCATCTGGCTGGGGAGCCTGAAGGATGGAGGGGTTGGTGCCTCCAGGAGGGCACATTTGTACAGGGTGAGGTCAGGACCTGTGGGTGATGGTTTCTAGGCGGGTGGACTCGGAGGGGCAAATACATCCCAGTTCTCCTGTCCCCTGGCTCTTAGAGACCATTTAAATGCATGTCCAAAGTATCTTCTGAGCCACCTGGGACCATTAGGCATCAGCTAGTCTCTCTGGGCCGAACCTGTGCCACCCCTGCGGGTCCCCTGGAAGCCAGGAAGGTGTGGAGTCCTGCTCCCACTGTGGAACAAGATCTGTTCCAGGAGTCTACAGACGTGGGTCCGAGTTCCTGCAGACTGTCAGCCTCCCTCCGCCACCTCATCTGTAAACTGGGGTTAGTAATCGTTCAGGATGGGGTGGACTGGGGGCTCTGATGCCAAGATGTATAGAAAACATACTGTAAGGAGGAAATGTTTTTGCACCATCCTGGTCCAAGTGAGCATCTTGGACCCATCCTGAGGCCTCCTGGTGCAGCTGACAGAGGGAGGGGTCAGTGGATAAGAATGACCCCACTACCCCTCCCCTTATCTTTGCCTATGGAAGGTAATACTTATATCCTGGGGAGAAAAAGAAAGTCATGGAACTCTAGAATCTGGTCCAAACCCTTCATTAGTGCAGAGACAGGAACTGATGGTCTGAAAGGGTAAGGGGTTTGCCCAAGGTCATACAGAGGAAAGAGCGGGGATAGGTTGAGGGAGTTTTCTGCCCCTGAATGGCTTTGGAAAGGAGGAATGGGTGGGAAGTTTTGGGGTGACTCGGGGAAGGCTGGCATCTTGGAGGACTTAGGGCCCTACCCCTGGGAAGGGGACACAGAGATGGGAGCTCCAGACTTTCTGACCTGGAGTTGGGCTTTCTGGGGGCTTAGATGGAAGGGGCCCCATTGAAAGGGAGAAGTTAGGGAGACAATGGGAAGGTGGGATGCGGTAGGGCGGAGGAAGGGTCCAGACCCCAGGCCTGGCTCCTCCTCTGGCCGTGAGGCCGGCTCAAAAGTCCCTCTTGGGCTGGATGGTCTGCACAGAGGATTGCCCAAAGTGGCTGGCGGGTGGTGAGAACCAAGACCGGCCACTGGCGTCATGGAAAATGGGGGACAACTGCTGCTCCAGCTCATCCCCGAAGACCTCCATGTGGCCATCGGTTTCAGTGTCCAAGGGTTCTGCCTTGGGGTCCTGGCTCAGCCAACCAGTCGTGGCCCAGAACATGCAGATGGCCAGCAAGATCCCGGCTGCCCCGCAGAGCACTGTGCCTGCCAGGCGGCAGGTGCCCAGGGCCTTGTTGTAGTCGGCTGCCCGCTGATCCAACACCAGGAACTCGCCCTCTCCGATGCCCTCCAACTTGGGGGGCACTGCATAGCCAGTGGTCAGGGCTGCCAAACCCAGTAGCAGAAGCAGGGTACCTGAGGATAAGCTGATCTGGAGAGAAGCAGACAGATTGGGAGGCAGTCAGGGTCAGCTGGGGCCCCAGGCCAAGGGATCACCTTGGATCCCAACTGGACTTAAAGGTAACCCCTTGGTCCAACCTTAAAAGACGGGATCATAGACACACCTGTTAGGATCTAATTGACAAGGGCACAAACTATCACGTTCTATTTGAAATCTTGAGGCCTCTGAATTAATTTCCCTTTCAGCTCCCACCTGGCAGTGGACTTCTTCTGCCAGCCTTGAGTCCCCCTGAATCATCATTTGGGTCCCATCTTATCCCCCTGTCCCATCTACCCTCTACCTCTATCCCTCTGTCGGGTTAACTTCTACACATCCCTCAGATCACATGCATGTCAAACCTCACCTCCTCAGGGAAGCCTTCCAGGATGCCCCTGGACTGGGTCAAGTCCCCAGCTCTGCACTCATGCAAACACTGTGCCCATTTGCTCTTCAGTGCACTCACCTTGGTGCACACCTGGACGTGTACCTTGGTTACTATGTAAGTGATGTCTGTCTGCCTGCTACACTGGACTGAGAGCTGGGAAAGCCATGAGATTAGAGACTGCCTGTTTTGGCTCCCAAGGTGTCTTCCATGCCTAGCACGGTGCTGGTATCCAGCAGTAGCTGAGCGAATGTTTGCAGAATGACTAAATGAACCACAGCTAGGAGCTCCTCAAAGACAGGGACCACATCGTCTTAAATTCTGTGTCCCCAAGATCCTAGCACAGTGCTTGGCAATAAGAAGATGCTCAAAAACTTAAAATACGTACTTTCTCCTGGAAGTCTTCCCTGATCACCCCAGGCACTGAGGGCATTTCCTCTCCTGCCATCCTCTGCACACCTGGCCTGAGGTTGTGCATTCTCTGTGCAGGTTGGCACTTCGCCTTCCCACTAGAGCGAAGACTTTTGAAAGCAGAGAGGAGGGACCCTCTGTCTCAGGCTTCCTATAGTATTTATCAAAGAGCATTGTAGGGACCCAGCTCACTGCCACTTCCATGCCTTTACTCACATGGTGCTCCCTAACTGACCACCCTCCATGGCTGGTATGGACATTGACTGTTCGTTTCTCTCACATTTTCTACTGTCCTGGCAACAGTCCCCCAGTAGATCTTTGGGAAGCCACAGGAAGATTTAAGTGAGGTGAACCCTTCTTCCTTCCAGTCAGCATATACCATCCCTCTGGCCACAGTAATTAGCTCAGGGCTGGGCAAGTGACCCAGTCAGAGCCAATGCAATACTTGCCAGGACTTCTGGAAGTGAAAAGCATTGTTTCTTTTCTGAAAGAAATACTGGTTGAAATTCTGATTTCCCTTGGAAGGTGTGGAGTGAGAGACTGAGGGTCAGCTTGGGAGCAGTCGTTTGGAGAACACATGGGGAGAGCCTCAAACTAATGGGCTGCAAGGATGGAGGTACCATGGGGAGCCTGAAGGAAATCTTGAGTCCTCAGTGTGATGCTTTGAACTGCTGGAGCGAACTTTGCCTGAAGGCCCCCAACCTCTGGTCTCTTCCATAAAATGAGCAATATTTTCCCTTTATTGTTGAAACTCATTTGAGTTGGGTTTCCTCTTGTTTGAACATGCAAGACCCCTAATTGCTACGCAGCCCCTTTTCTTTCTATCCACTGATCCCACCTCCTCCCTGAAACCACAGGAAATCACAGGAATTGCTCCTCCTTCCACCTTACCTTCCAGCACAGTGAGGGCCAACGTCGGTGACGGCACAGTACAGGAGGCCCCTCAGGGTCATCGCTGAGGGGGGTACCTGCACAGTCCTCGTAGAAGAGGTGCAGATAGGAGCGGACCCCATACCACTTGCCATCTTCCACGTTGGGGCCTCGGCTGCAGCCACAGGGACGCTCGCAGCTTGGCATCCTGGGTCCCTGTGGGGCAGGCCAGGTGCAGTGGACAGAGGGAGGGGGCAGTGAGGGTTGCCCATGGTGACTCTCCAAGGCCCCCGGAATCTTTGTGCTACGTTCACCTCTCCACCCATTTTAGAGAGCTCACACTCACAGCAGAGCCTGTCCTTCTGGAATCCTGGTTTGAGTAGAGTGTGAATGGGCCAAGGCACTGAGTGCTTAGCCCACAGCCTTCGTAGGTGGCAATAAATTTGCATGTTTCCTGTGGAGGCCACCCAGTGGCTGGAACTGTGGGTTCTGGAGCCGGGACTGTCTGGATTGGAATCCAGGATCACCACTTCCCGGCTGTGTGATGTCAGACAAGTGCTTTCACCTCTCTAAGCCTCAGTTTCCTCATCTGTAAAACACAGCTGATAATCATACCTGCTTTATACAGTTTTGTGTCCGGTGCCAAGAAATGATAGCTTCTGTGACTATTATTACTGTAATTTCTTCATTATTATTTTATCCTGAACTTCTAGAGCCCCATGTCTAGAGTGAGAGCTTCTTATCCCCATCTCCTCTCCAAATCTCTTCCCCTTAATTTCCCGCCTTTCAAGGTATTCTGGGCTGAAAGTGTCACGGTTGACACTCGTCCAATCGGGTGGAGCTCCCCAAGCTGCAAGGTCCTAAAAGATCCCTCCCCAGGGCTGCCCCTCAGAAGGCAACAATCTCCAAGTCCCAAGGAATCTTGACTCCACAGAAGGTGAAAGTCAGGGGTCCTCAGGCTTAGGTGTTCTTAGGCTCAACATTAGATTCCTAAAGAAACCTATCTAAGGACTTTTCTTTTCACAAATGGAGACACTGAGGCCTAGGGAATGGAAGGTCCTTGTGTATCCAAACATCCTTAGGACTAAAAGCAAAGCGGGTGGGGGTTGCTGGGGAAGGACTGGGCTCCCCCCCATGCCATGATGGCCCTCAGTCCCTCTGAGCAGTTTCAAACAAAATGAAGCAATGTGCTTACACTGAAGGATAAGACAAATTTCTAGTCCCCTCTCATTTCCAGATGTGATCCTCAAATCCCTGTGGAGAAAGACTCACCAGCACACAAACACACAGCACAGAGAAACACACACACACACCAGAAACATACATGGATAGATGCACATACACACACACAACACCACAGACATATACAGACAGGCACACATATACCACACAGAGACACACAGAGCTAGACACACAGCACAAAGACACAGACACTCAGACACACACCACACACACACACACACACACACACACACAGCCACAGTGTGTGTTGGAGGTGGTTCTATGGACCCACACCAGCACACAGAAGTGCTGCATTAAAGCCTGTCTATAAATCACAGCTCTCCACAGCCCTCACCCAAAACTCAGGGGAAAGAAGGGAAAAGGGGTAAGAGACAACACCCCCCACCCCCACTGACATACAATGGGGAAAGGCAGAGATCAAAAGCCAAAGACAGAAAGAAGAGGGCGAGTGGTGAGGTGAAGAGCCGGCGCTCGAGGGAATAGGGGGGGGGGAGGGGTGGGGCTCTGCAGAAGGTGTGGCCAGAGCGGGCACCGCCCCAGGAGATTTCAGCTTCCTCATCCCGGCCGGCGGGGCGGTGGGCATCAGTGCAAAGACCATTAACCGAAGATCCTAGGGGACGGGGCGGGGAGGGAGCTCAGGGATTATAGGCCAGGGTTAGCTCCTCCTCTCGTGCAGCTCACTGTCCCTCTCCTCCAAATATACATCACCCGATCCTGCTGGCATCGGAGCGGGAAGGTGACCTTGACGCTGCCTCCCCCTCGACCGGGTCCCTCCCCCTCCTTTTAGGGTTGCCGGGAGGCGGACTGGCGGTCTGGGGGAGGGTGGGAGAGGATGCTGAGAGCCCAGGACCAGGGTTGCCAAGGAACTGCTGGGGAGCTGTCCTTAGGCGGGATGGGGGAGGAGCTCCGTGAGAAGGGAGAGGGAAGAGGACGGAGCTACTGGGTCCGAGGGGTGGAGGCTGCGGCGAGGAGGCGAGCGGTGACAGCCACGAGGGCCCGAAGATGGGTGGAATCTCTCGTATTTATGAGGCCTCGCTCAGTTCTCCTTCCCAGACCCCCGGACCCGCGCACTCCAGCGTCCAGCGTAGCTCAGGCGGAAGGGACGCTGTCTTGGGGGGTGAGGCCAGAGAAATCAGGCCAACTTCCCCCGCCCCCACAGCACACTGTTTCTGAGCCGACCACCAGTTCCCCAGTTGAGATTAAGTGCATCCTTTCCCCTAGAGGGAAACTGAGGCAAAGAGGGGCGGGAATGGGTTTTCTGCAGAGGTGGGTGGGGTCTTGTCCTCTGAGGCCTCCTCCCAGCCTACCAACCCTGAAGTGTCTCCGGGCTTTGGGCTGGCGAAACCTCTGCCCCTGCTACTTCCCCGAGACCCTACCTCGCAAAGCCCGAGGCACACCAGGGCTGGGGCGCCGCCGTCCCGCCCGAGGCGGGACACGGCCGGGCTGGGGATGCGGCAGGGGTGGGGGTTCTCCAGATCCTGGGAGGAGGCGGGGTGGGGGTCGGGCCGAGCGTGGGGCAGGGCTGAGCTCACCTCTCCGTCCGCAGTCTCCGCCGAGCGGGAGCGGGAACGCGAGCAGAGCAGAAGCAGGTTGTGTTGGCGCCTGCGCCGCAGTTGGGGGGCGGGGGTGACACGGGTGGGGGGGCGCCGGCGCGCCCTGAGGGCTGGCTCTGCAGATTTCGGACCCCTGCAGGATTGCGAGCCCTGGTCCCCTTCCAAGAGTTCTCTTCTCTCTCTGAGACCCCAGGCCCCTCGCGGGGACCCCATCATATCCCTCGACCCCACCCCCTCATGCAGTCCCTCAAACTCCTCGTCTGACTGTCCCATCACTCCCTCAATCTCCCAACCCTCTGACTGAAGACCCTTGACTTCATTGAGCCTTCATTTCCGCACTGTATCCTCTGTTCCTCTCTGGGCCTCCATCCCCCTCATGAAGCCCTCACCCCAATGTACAAACGCTCATCTACTGGCTGCGCCCCCATCCTCTTCACAGACTCCTGGCTCTCTCGTTGAGCCCCACCTCTCTCCCGCCGGGTCCCTACCAGGAAGTCCCCTCCTGCCTCCATCAGGAGCCCCTTATCTGACTGCAGTCCTCACACTCTCACTGAGTCCCCCATCCTCTCTCCATTCTCTCCCTCTTCAAGCCCCTACCCCTTGCTGAGGATCAGCGCCCCTTATCTTGAGAAGGGAGCTGGGGTTGGAGAGAAGCTGCTGGGAGAGACAAGTCCTTTCCCTTCTGGAAGGATCCTCCCTTGTTCTCTCTCCCAACCTACCCCTAGCTCCGTCCTGGACAGTGTGTCCTCTGGCCCATCTCCCTGGAGAGCCAGCCCTTGCCAGGCAGCTGAGTCTACTTCATTCCTTGTCGTGTGCCCACCCACAGCCTTGGCTTTGTCCCACATTCACTCTATGGGCTTGGCAAAGTCACCACACCTCTCCAAGCTTCTTCAGGCACCATTGTGCACACGTGCTTTCGTGCCCTGAGTGTCCGTTCCGTCTCTCCTTGGGCTGTGGGCCGGGGACACAGGGATGCATAAACTCTGCAAGGTGGAGACACATCCTGTTCCTTCACTGTAGTATCCCCGAGCCTCACAGGGCCCTTGGCATTGAGCAGGCAGCTCAATAAACATCTACTGAACACAGACTAATAAAAACAGCGAATATATGATGCTGAGTGTGAGCAAAGTACTTCTCTAAGTGCTATATATGTACTACACCCATTTAACTGTGTGTGTGTGTGTGTGTGTGAGAGAGAGAGAGAGAGAGAGAGAGAGAGAGGGAGAGAGGAATTCCTAGAGCTCAAGACTGAAGCCCTCCCATGTGACAGGAGATGAACCTGAAGAGGCAGGCAGACGTGAGACCCTTCAGGGCCTCACAAGCCAAGGTAAGGAGTCTGGACTTCAACCCAAGAGTAGTAGGGAGCCATGGAAGTGTTGTAAAGAGGGGAGGGGTGTGATCTGATCTGCACTCTGAAAAGATCCCTCTGGCTGTCGATCCCTGGGAAGAACAGGATAAAAAGCCCAAGCGAGGTAGGAAAGAAATCCGTAAGGAGACTCCATGTCAGAGATGACGATGTCTTGGCCTAGTGGGCTTGCACAGAAATGAATGGATTCAAGAGTTGTTGCAGGGGAGGGGGCTAAAATGAAGTGCAGGAATAGCAAAAGATTTGAAACAACCTGCAGCAGTTTTAAAACATGGCTGCAAATTCCTTAGCACTTCTCCTGCAGCAAGGTGGGATCTAGGTACCCTCTTTTCGTATCTCGGGTGAGCTGAAGACTGCTTCAACCAATAGAGTATGGTGGAAGTGATGCTCTGACTTCCGAGGCCAGGACATGAAAGGACAGGCACTCCTCCTGGAACTCTAGCTCTTGGAGACCTGAGGTGCTAATGCAAGAAGTCTGCCTGCCTTGAGGCTGCCATGCTAAAAGAAAGCCAAAATAACATGGAGAACCCACAGAAGTCACCACCATCCCAACTGAGCTTGGCCTTTGAGTCATCCCAGTTCCAGCATCAGACAAGTGAACAGAGAAGCAACCAGATGATTCTACTCCACATCTGTGAGAATCAGCTTCAGCTCCGATGATATGAGAGAGGGGATGGCTGAGGTTGGGGAGGTGATGGGAAGGGATGAGGTCAAATGTATAGGTAGATGGTCTGGCATTGAGCCAGCAGCATAGGAAGGATCCAGTACCCTCTGAGCCCTGGGGAAGGAGAGGAGGAGGGCCACTGAGAAGAGATGCAGGTTGGTGTTTGTGAGCTGAACTCTGGAGTTAGACAGATCCAGATTGGAATCCCTGGTTCTGCCACTCTGTGCTTACATGACGTCAATGCTCTGAGCCTCAGTTTCCCTAACTGTAAAATGGAGATAATATCAGCAATTGTGTCTCAAAGGGGTTATAAGAGTGAAATGAGGTGTGTATATAAAACACTTAGCAAAGCACCCGGAACAGAATAAGAACTCAATTCACTATTGTCATCGTTACTACTATTATTGTTACTACTATTTTTATTGTTTATGGGTGAGGAGGGTAGGAAGTTGAGTGACAGAAAACGTATTAAATTGAATGTTCTTGAGGAAAACAAGAAGCATTATCAATTAAGAAAGAGGAAGGTTTGGGGGGTTATAGCTCCAAGGTAGAGCATTTGACCACCAAAATAGAAAGGTTTTAGTTCAACACCCTTTCAAAGGGTGGTGAAGCAGACACAAAGGCCACATATTCTATGATTCCATATATATGAAATACCCAGACTCAGAAAATCCATAAAGACAGAAGGCAGACTAGCAGTTCCCGGGGCTGCGTTAAGGGAGGAATGGGGAGTGACGGCTTAACGGGCTTCCTTTTGGGGTGATGAAGGTGTTCCAGCACTAGATGGGGGTGATGGTTGCACAACATTATGAATGTACCAAATGTTGCTAATGATCAATTTCATGTTACGTATATTTTACCATAATTTTTTAAAGAGTGGTAAAGATTTGGAACACTCAGTAATAATGATGATGAGGATGGTGATGGATATCACTTACTGAGAATTTATTATGTGCCAGGATAATTTGACTTCTCAATAATCTTATGAGATAGGAGCTCTGATAATCCCCATTTTACAGATGACAAACCCTGGGTTTGGGAAGGTAAGTCACTTGCCCAAGGCCTGCCACAATGTGACGGAAGCTGAATTTGCTCTGATGGCTCTGAGGCCATGATCTGTGGAGACAGGGGTCTGCATAGCTGTGACTTTTTTTGGCAGTGTCAGGAGACCTGGGAGAGAAGAAGAAGGCTTCTGGTACCCCAGCTCCTGGTGAGGCAGAGGAGAGGGTGATGGGTGATGCAGAGAGCAAGGGAGAGAGCAGTTCCCATGATGGACCTCACAATGGATCCTGGCTTGTTGGGGAAGGATGCCAAGGCAGCCCAGGAGGGGAGCAGATGGATCTGGAGAAGACTCAGGGAATCCAGACTGAAGAGCTCAATGCAGTCTAAAAATAAGTGGATGGGAAGGAAGGTAGTCTGAGGTCAGAATGTGGGATCCTGTAGTTAAAGATTTTAGATGTGCAAACTCGTAAGAGATGAGAAGGTCTAAGCCAGTACCATCCAATAGAAGTTTCTGCAAAGATGGAAGTGTTCTATACCTGTGTTGCCTATACTGGCGCCACTCGCCACATTTGGCTATTAAGCATTTGAAATGTGGCTAGAGGGACTTCCCTGGGGGTCCAGTGGTTAAGACTCTGGGCTCCCAATGTAGGGGGCACGGGTTCAATCCCTGGTCGGGGAACTAGGATCCCTCATGCCACACAGCGTGGCCAAAAAACAAAAAAAGAAAAGAAAAGAAAAAGAAAGAAATGTGGCTATTGCAACTAAGGAACCGAATTCTAAATTTTATATAATTTTAATTACTCTAAATTTAATTTGAAATAGCCACATGTGACTAGGGGGTCACCATATTGGTCAACCAAGTGTCAGTGGTACAAATCTTGTTGCCAGGGCCCTGCTTTGGGCATGACTACTGCCATCTCAGACCCCCACATCCATCCCCATCCCCCCAGTGCTTTTGCCCTGCCCCTAGTGGTCTCTTCTCTACATGGCAGCCACGATGATCCTTTAAACTGTGAGTCAGATTCTCTCATTCCTCTGCTCAAAACCCTCCATGGCATCTCATCTTACTCCAGGTAAAAGGGAAAGACTGGTGGGTTAAAGATGGCCACAAGGGACTTCCCTGGTGGCGCAGTGGTTGAGAGTCCGCCTGCCGATGCAGGGGACACGGGTTCGCGCCCCGGTCCGGGAAGATCCCACATGCCGCGGAGCGGCTGGGCCCGTGAGCCATGGCCGCTGAGCCTGCGCGTCTGGAGCCTGTGCTCCGCAACGGGAGAGGCCACAGCAGTGAGAGGCCCGCGTACCGCAAAAAAAAAAAAAAAAAAAAAAAGATGGCCACACACTCTTTGTCACTCTGCTCCTCCTCATCTGAGCTGACCCAGCAACGGCTTTAACCAATAGAAGGGGGTGAAAGTAATGCTGTGCCAGCTCTGGACCTGGCTTTCAAGAGGACCAGCTTTCCCCGCATTGTGGAGCACTCACCTGTGGAATCCTCTCTCTTGGACCCCAGTCCCCATGCAGAAGAAGCCCAGGACACACGGAGACGCCACATGTAGATGCTCCAGTCGACAGCCCCAGCCAGACTTGCAGCTCACAGCTAGCACCAGCTATTGTATTGGGCAGCATCATGTGAGTGAACGTTCCAGCCCACTTGAGCCCCCAGGTGACATCACATGAACAGAAGACCCATCCCACTGAATCCCATAAACCCACAGAATCTTGCAAGACAATGAAATGGTGTTGCTATAAGGTATACGTTGTGAGATTGTTCGCTATGCAGCAGTAGGTATGCTAAACCAGTCCTTACTGTGGCCTCTAATTGCCCTTCCCCCACAACCTTACTTCCCTCCTTGATCTCATCTCTTCCATTCCCTCACTTGCTGGACTCCAGCCACACTGGCCCCCTTGCTTTTCTTTGAATGAACACAGCACAGTGGGCAAACTCCTACCTCAAGGCTTCGGAGCCTTTGCACATGTTTGCTTCTCTGCCTCTCTTTCTTTTCTCTAGATATCTGTATAGCTAGTTTCTGGCTTTATTCAGATCTCTGCCCATATGTCACCTTATCAAAGAGGTTTTATTGCATCACTGTGATAGAGACATACACTGCTCACCAAATTTCTATGTGCTTCACACTGGAGGTTAGACAAAGCCATAGGATTTGTTCTGGCCAATGAGCCATGAGCAGAGTGAGTGATGCATGTCACTTCTGGGCCAAAGCATTTGTTCTGGTTGTTATTATATAACAAACCAACCCAAAACTTAGTGACTTAAAACAACAATGATCATTATTTTGCTCACAAATCTGCAACTGGCAGGCCTCAGTGGGAAGTCTGCACCACTTAGCATCGCCTGGGGTGACTTGACTGGGGGCTGGAAAGAGCCACTCCCAGGATGGCTTGCTGACATTGCTGGCAAGCTGGTAATGGCTGCCAGGTGGGAGCTCACCTGTGTCTGAGGACCGGGGGCCTCAGTTCTTCTCCCTGTAGGACTTTCCACAGTTTCTCCAGCTTCCTTGCAGCCTGGTGGCTGGATCCCAAGAATGAGTATTCCAGGAAAGAAGAGGTGAGAGCTGCAAGTTTCTCAAGGCTAGAGTCTAGAAGGTGGCTCAGTGTCACTTCTACTGTATTCTTTCAGTCACAGAGGCCAGATTTAAGAAGAGGAGACATATCCCCACTCTCAGTAGGAGAAATGTTAAATAATGTGGGGGCCGTGTTTTAGAACCGCTAGACCATTTAAGAGCTGGTGCATGACCCTCCAGTTATCTTTCCTCCTGCCGTGACGATTGTGGAGGCTACATGTTGACATGGTAGCATCAGAAGATGGAGGTAGACGGGATTGCTGAGTCTCAGTGGAGAAAGCTGCTTTGGAGAGTCACAATATCAGAATATGTTTAAGTAAAAAATAAGCCTTTACTATGTCAACCTGCTGATATTTCAGAGTTAATTTGTTACTATGTCATAGTCCAGCCTAATCTGACTGATTAAGAAATTGGTACCAGAAGTAGGGTACTTACCAAAACCAAACTGTGTGTCACTGCCTTAGTGGTTGGGGCCACAGGCAGGGGAGCTGGCAATCCTTGTTCTACAGAACCAAAACATTTAGTAACACTTTTACTGCAGTAACTTGGGAAGCTGACTACAGGGGTGCCTTTGGCTGCATTTATTTGAATATTCAAGAGTGAGATGAGCTCAGAAGAGAATGGGCTGGGCTTCCCTGGTGGAGCAGTGGTTAAGAATCCGCCTGCCAATGCAGGGGACACGGGTTCGAGCCTTCGTCCAGGAAGATCCCACATGCCGCGGAGCAACTAAGCCCATACACCGCAACTACTGAGCCTGCACTCTAGAGCCCATGAACCACAACTACTGAGCCCACGTGCCACAGCTGCTGAGCCCGTGTGCCACAACTACTGAAGCCCGTGCGCCTAGAGCCTGTGCTCTGCAACAAGAGAAGCCACCACAATGAGAAGCCCTCGTGCCGCAACAAAGAGTAGCCTCCAGTCTCAGCAACTAGAGGAAACCCACATGCAGCAGTGAAGACCCAATGCAGCCAGAAATTAAATAATTGAATAAATAAATAAATTTATATAAGAGAAAGACAGTGCCATCTATTCAAAAAAAAAGAAGAGAATAGGCTGATTTGCAAGCAGAAATAAAAGGAAACAGAGTTCAGAAATTTAGATTCTTGCAGAGTTGGAAAATTCTAATGCTTCTAGACCCCAAATGGAAAGAAATGAGCTTTAAAGAGGTGTTGAGCACAGTAGAATCTATTAATTCATTAAAATGTTTCAGGGCATAGATTAAGTTAAGGGCCTTCACACCCATTTAAAAAAACTTCTCTGTTGATTAAAGTATCTTGCGCTAAAGTTAATTAGAGTAAGAGATTGAATTTTTCTTTTTTTTTTTTAAGAGATTAAATTTTAAAAGTGTTTGGATGAACATACTCTGTAAAACTTCTCCGATGGACAACATGGTTGAGGGCCAAGATCATATAAAGGGTGTGGCTTTACCACCTAATTATTCCTGAGAGCTGCCATTCAATCAAGAGAGCTCTTTGGAAATAGAGACACAGACGTAGAGAACAAACGTATGGATACCAAGGGGTTAGGGGGGGTAGGGGTGGGATGAACTGGGAGATTGGGATTGACACTATGTATGAAGCAGATAACTAATGAGAACCTACTGTATAGCACAGGGAACTCTACTCAGTGCTCTGTGGTGACCTAAATGAGCAGGAAATCCAAAAAAGAGGGGATATATGTACACATATAGCTGATTCACTTTGTTGTACAGTATAAACTAACACACTATTGTAAAGCAACTATACTCCAATAAGAATAAATAAAATAAAGTAAAATAGGTAATCAACAAGGAACTACTGTATAACAAGGGAGGTCTACTCAACAGTCTGTAATAACCTATATAAGAAAAGAATCCTAAGATGAATATATATATATGTATATGTATAAGTGAAAAAGATTCTCACAAACATTGTATATCACTGCTACTCCAATAAAAAAGATACACACAGGGCTTCCCTGGTGGCGCAGTGGTTGAGAGTTCACCTGCCGATGCAAGGGACATGGGTTCGTGCCCCGGTCCGGGAAGATCCCACATGCCGCGGAGCGGCTGGGCCCGTGAGCCACGGCCTCTGAGTCTGCGCGTCCGGAGCCTGTGCTCCGCAACGGGAGAGGCCACAACAGTGAGAGGCCCGCGTACCGCAAACACTGCTACTCCAATAAAAACTAAAAATTAAATTAAAAAAAATCCAAACACATACAGACTTCCCTCGTGGGCCAGTGGGTAAGGCTCCGCGCTCCCAACGCAGAGGGCCTGTGTTCAATCCCTGCTCGGGAAACTAAATCCCACATGCACGCCACAACTAAGAGTCCGCATTCCACAACTAAAAATCCTGCATGCTGCAACTAAAAGATTGCACGTGCTGCAACTAAGACCCAGCGCAGCCAAAATAAACAAATAAATAAATAAATATTTTTTAAAAACCCCACACAAGCCCCCCTCCAAAAAAAAAGAGCTCTTTGGGGTAAGAAAGAGAAACAAAGCAAACCTAAGGACTATGTGTTGAAACATACTGTGGGTATGGTTTTGTACATGAAACTGGCTATCGTCAAATGGATAAGAAGCCTAAGTGGTTTTTTTTTTTTTAAGATTTATTTATTATTTATTTATCTATTTTTATTTATTTTTGGCTGTGTCAGGTTTTTAGTTATGGCATGCAGCATCCTCATTGAGGCATGCGGGAATCTTTCGATGCGGTGTGAGGACTTCTCTCTAGTTGTGGCGTGCAGACTCCAGGGTCCGTGGGCTCTGTAGTTGTGGCACATGGGCTTAGCTGCCCCGCGGCATGTGGGATCTTAGTTCCCTGGCCAGGAATCGAACCCGCGTCCCCCGCATTGTAAGGCAGATTCTTCACCACTGGACCACCAGGGAAGTCCTGAAGCCTAAGTTTTTGAGTTAACTGTCTGCCGAAAAAAATCACAAGCCTGGGATAAAAAGCCCATGACTGTTCAAATCCCAAAATAATCCTAGGAACCTACATCCATTAGCATGGCTACTATCAAAAAAAAAAACAAAAGCAAAACCAGAAAATGACAAGGGTTGGCGAGGATGTGGAGGAACTGGAACCCTTATGCAATGTTGGTGAGAATGTAAAGTGGTGTAGCTGCTATGGAAAACGGTATGGCAATAATTTGAAAATTAAAAATAGAATTACCCTATGATCTAGCAACTCCACTTCTGGATATATGCCTAAAAGAACTGAAAGCAGGGTGTCTTGAAGGGGTATTTGCACACCCATTCACAGCAATAGCCAAAAGGAGGAAGCAACCCATGTGCCTGTCCACGAATGAATGGATAAACAAAATGTGGTATATGCATACAATGGAATATTATTCAGTCTTAAAAAAGAAGAAAGTTCTGACACATGCTACAACATGGATGAACCTTGAGGACATTTTGTTAAGTGAAGTAAACCAGTCACAAAAAGACAAATACTGTACGATTCCACTTATATGAGGTACGTAGTCAAACTCATAGATTCGGAAAGGAGAATGGTGGTTGCCTGGGGCTGGAGAGAGGGGTAAATGGGCAGTTATCGGATTCCTGAGCAGAGAGTTTTAGTTTTGACAGTGGTGGTGGTTACTCAACAATGTGGCTACTTAATGCCACTGAGCAGTACACCTAAAAAATGATTAAGATGGTAAATTTTATGTTATGTATATCTTACCACAATTTTTGTTAAAATATCAAAATGTTAAAAAAAAAAAAAAAAAGATCCTAGGGTCCCCAACAGCTTATAGGCAGGAAGTGAACTAAAAAAAACTGTGGACCTCCCAAGGGTCACAAGGCAGCTCTGGACCTTTTTGTCGTCCAGTCCATTCCTTGTTCTTTCCCTGCTCTGGAGAGCTGTCCCCTGGAGGCTGTATTTCACAGCCTCCCTTGCCAGCTGGCCTCCCGCTGAGCTCAGCCAATGGGAGGCAGAGGTGGGTGGGAAAAAGGGAGAAGCTAGGGTTTTTCTGCCCTTCCTCTCCTGGCTTTCCTAGCCTCTCTTGACTGATGCAACCACCTCGTCTGAAATAGTAGCCTCTCCTCATACTTTACTGCCTTCATTACATGACATTATTGTATAGATTTATCAGTTTCTTGATTGTGTGTTTCCATCCACTGGAGTGTAAGCTCCATGAAGGCAGGGATTATGTCTGTTTTGCTCATTGATGAATTCCCAGTCCTTAGGACAGTGCCTGGCACAGAGTAGGCACTCAGTAAAGATTTGTTGAAAGAGTGAATAAATTTAGTAGTTGACTCAAACACACACAAGAGAACAGGGAAAGTGCCTGATAGGTATTCATAATCTGAAATAAAAGCCAGAGATGTCAGGTAACTTCTTTAAGTGTTACAGCAAATCATCCACTGACTCAAACCCAGGCTTCTTGCCATTCTGGGTTTGTATCCAGGTCTCCAAAGAGATTCCTTGGTCTCAGATTTTTTTGGAGGAGAAAAAGCAGAACTTGACATTCATTTAGTTAGTAGGAAACCCTGAAAACAATTGAGGGTGAGAAATTGGGTTGCTAAGAAACCTCTGAGGAAGGGGGAGAATATTGATGTTCATTGCTAGGCAACCTGGAAGAAGCTAGACAGGCAGGTTCCATAGGCTTCTGGAAAGCCAGGCTGGATATGCTCTTAAACACTTCTAGTCCAACCACCTAACTGTACAGATGGGGAAACTGAGTCCTCAAAAGGCAAAGTGATTAGTCCAAAGTCCCTCCAATTTCTCAAGAAGAGCAAAGACAAATGGCACGATAGGGCATTTTCACAGCTGATAGCTGAAGAAGAGTCTATAAGACAGTAGTCAACCGCAAAGAGCCTTGAATGCCAGGCCAAGAACTTTAGACTTTATCCTGAAGGTGATAGGGAACCACTGAAAAGTTTGCAGCAGTGGTCAGATTTATGTGTTCAGATGATCCCTTGAGCTGCAGTCTGGACACCCAGGATAAAGTCTAAATGCCTTCAAGGCCCTTCAGGCTCTTGCCAGTCTATCTCCTCTCTCCTCCCAACCCCTCCAGCCACAACCGACTTCCTTCCATGTCAGCCTCTCTTGCCGAGTCTTCCCACTTGCTCTCACTGGTGTCTGGAAAGCTTCATCCTTCCCCCGTACCTGCCTCATCCTACTATTCTAGTTTTAATTGCTGCATAACAAACTGTCCCCAAAACTGAATAGTGCAAATAACTGTCATTTCATTTTGCTCATGGACTCTGTGGGTCAGGAATTCAGGCAGCGCAAGAGGGGGCAGTTGGTCTCCATTCCATGGTGGCTGAGTCTCACCTGGGAAGACTTGAATGACTAGGGGATGGAATCATCTGAAGGCTTCTTCACTCACGTGTCTGGAGCCTTGGCAGTGCCTGTATTACCTGGAGCACCTGCGTGTGGTCCCTCCACGTGTTTTGGGGTTTCTTGATCATGTGACAATCTTAGGGTTTTTGGACTTCTTACGGTGGTTCAGTGTGACCTAGCCTTGGAAACCTACAGCCTCATTCCTGCATTCTAGTAGTTACAAGTAGACCACGAAGACCAGCCCAGATTCAAGAGGAAGGAAATTTATGGGAGGAAGGTCAAAGAACTTGTAGCCGTGTCCTAAAACCACAACAATGCACTGAGGTCTCAGTCACAGCTTAAACATCACCTCCTCCAGGAGGTGACCTGACCACACCCTGCTCCATGTCTGGATTAAGGGTCTCCTCTGTGTCCCCCCAGCCCCACTGTCCATCTCCATCAATGTATTTCCACCCCTGTGTTTATGGGTCTTTCTGCTCCCCAGACCTGAGGATTCAGTGAGGATGGACCATGTCTGTTTTTTCCACCTTTGTACACCCAGCACCTAGCACAGAGCGTGGCAAAGCAGGCCCTTAATAAATGTTTGTTGCATGGGTGAGCAAATGAGTGATTGAATGAGCTAAGGCATGGAGCCCAGTGCAGAGGCCATTCCTTCCTCATGAAGCTTACATACTAATTGGAGAGATACAAACAAAATAAAACTTTATATGATAAATGCCAGATAGTGATAAATGCTATTATGAAAAATAAAGCAAAGTAAGGGGATAGCGTAAGGGGGGGTGATACTTTATATGAACTGTCAGGGAAGACTTTTTGAGTTAGTGACATTGGAGCTGAGACCTGAAGGAAGTGAGAGAGCAAGCCTGGGAGAAGAGCATTTCAAGCAGAATGAACAGCATGTGCAAAGGGCCTGTAGTGGGTGTGTGCTTGGCAGTTTTGAGGAACAGCAAGGAAGCCAGGGTGGCTGGAGCATGGCGAGAGAAGGACAAAGTAGCAAGGATGAGTCCCAGGGTGGGCCACATGCCAGATCACACCGGGTTTCACAGGCCTTGTTGAGGACTTTTGCTTTTAGTCTGAATGAGATGGGGGCCATTGGAGAGTTTCGAGCAGAGACGGTATATGGTCTGATTTATAGCTTAAACAGATTCCTCTGGCTGCTCTGTGGGTAACAAGACTGAATGGGGCAAAGGAGAAAGCAAGGAATTCAGCGAGGTGGCTGGTAAAGGATACTGGGCAAGAGATGATGGGGGCAGGACCAGGAGGGTGGCCATGGAAAAGGTGAGAGGTGATAGGACACAGGACACATTTTGAAGATAGAACCAATAGGCTATAAGGGATATGAAGCTATGAGGAAAAGAAGAGTCAAGTTTGCTGGCCTTAAAAGGCCAACTAAAGTAATATGTGAAGAAGTGAAGATGTGGGTGGGGGAGCAGGCTTGGGAGGATTGGGGAAACACACTTCATTTTTAGACATGCCAAGTTTCAGGTGCCAATTAGATATCCCAGTGAAGACGACAAGAAGGCGGCTAAACATAATGAGTCTGGCAGTGTCGGGATGGAGCTATAAGCTTAAGAAGCTACGGCTATGATAAGCAGAATTCTAAGGTGGCCCCCAAGATTCCCACTCCCTGGTGTGCATGCCCAACATAACCTCTTCCTCTCTGTGTGGGTAAGACCCGGGAGCATGACGGATGTCACTCTTGTGATTAGCTTACATTATCGGCAAGGGTGAAGGGACTTCATAAATGTGATCAAGGTAAATGTGATTAAATTAGTTGATATTTAGTGAATCAAAAGGACCATTTCCCTGGGTGAGCCCTTTAAAAGAGAGCCTTCCTTGAGCCAAGTGACTTGAAGGTGCAGAAAGATTCTCCTGCTGCTCCTTGACAAAATAAGCCTCCACACTGATAGAGGGCCTGTGAAGAAAATAACTGAGTGGCTTTTAGGAATCCAGAGTGGTACCAGCTGACAGCCAGGAAGAAAATGGGGGCCTCAGTCCTTTAACCACAAGGAACTGAGTTCAGCCCGCCACCCCGTGATTCTGCAAGAGGACACTGAGCTGCAGAAAGGAATGCAGCCCAGACAACAGTGTGACTGCAGCTTTGAGAGATCCTGAGCAAAGAACCCAGGATTCTCTGCTGGGCATGCCTGGACCCTGGGCCCACAGAGATTATGAAATAATAAATGCATGCTGTTTTAAGCGGTTAACCTTGTGGCGTTTCATTACATAGGAATAGGTGGCCAATACATCAGCGTATAGGCGTTTTTAAAGCCCTGGAACCAAGATAGCTCAAATAGCCCCGGCCAGGAACCTGACCCAGAGATGAATCCGAGAGCATGAATGGAGGGGGATTAGAGTGGGACACACCCTGCAACCTCTCCACCGCGCGCCCGCAATGCTTCCTACTCCTCTCAGCCACTAGGCGTCCCCAAAGTCCACATAAGCAGGTCTCGCCCCCACCTTTCACAGGTCAGAATCCATTTCCTTCAGAAATGGAAGGAAACAAAATAACAATAAATGGTCTCACTTCTGTTCATATTTCCTCCTCCCCCACATCACCCCGGGGGAAACTAAGGCCTACGAAGGGAGGCGCTTGCCCAAGGGCCACAGTACTCTAGCACCATCTCGGGCCTGGCGTTTTACACGCCCCCTGCCCTCCCCCTCCCAGGGCATCGTGAAGGGCAAACACAGACTTTTAGCCTCTCTCTCCAGCTTAGGCCAGGGGAGGGACTGCGAATGAGAATGGCATCAGCAGAGGGCCCTGAGTGACTTGTGGGCTGAGGCCGGAGTTTCTAATTGAGGCCGACTGGAAAGGGTGGAAAGCGTGCAGCCCCGAGGTTGGGGCTGACAGTGTTGGTGGAAACGAGACTCCTCCTGAGGGAGTGGGTATCAGAGGTGCCCAGCTGCAATTGCTGGGCCAGTGATCCCCTTCCCTTTGTCCAGCCCCTTCCACCATCCGCTGCAGACTGGGTTGTCCAGAAGCAGACACGGAGACTGAGTTTGGGGTGCAAGATATTTATTAGGGATAAACACCTGTGAAAAGAAGAGGGAGGAGACAGAATTGGGTTCAGGAAGCCAAACTGCGCTGCTGACCAGGCAAAGCCTCAGCCACCCTGGAGGGGCCCTGGGGTGAGGACCTGGCGGGGTGGGGGGCAGGTACTCCCTGTGTCTGTCCCACCTTGCACTGAAGTGGCAGGCTTTTACACCTGTGCTCATTCAGACACCAGATGCAGGCTGCCCTGGGTGAAGTGGCTCTCTTCCACCTTTTCTTTCTTAAAGGTTTTGTTTTGATTTGTGGTCAATCTCGCTTCCAATCAGAGGCCAAGAGGAAGCGCTCACTGTAACTCCTGAGGCCCCAAGCCCCCTTTCTATAGGTGCCCAGCCCTCCCAAACCTGCTTTAGTCCTCTTTTAAAGCATCTATGGGTATCCCAGTCCCCAAATACCCTCTGTGAATGAGACTTGCACACTTGGCCTTGGTTCTTACTGGGGAAACAGGCTTTGTCCAACCTTAGGAATTCATTGAATCTGGTAGAGGAAGAATTAGGCGGACAGGTGTAGGGGGACAAAGTTTTGAAAAGCCTTCATCTCAGTTCCCAAAACACACTGGTAAGAATCTCATGGGCAGGAATCACTGTGGCTTCTGCTGCTGTTCTTCAGTCATTCAAAACATCTACACTGGGGGCCAGTTACGTGCTAGGCATGGGGACGAACCCCACTACTCCACACCCTGAACCGCCAGCCTAACACCATCTGCAGATTCAAACAGGGAGGGAGAGGCAAGCACCCCGAAGTAACACTTCACCAGGAGACGGAAACCAAAATTTGGGGCCCTGACCTTGGCTGCTTGAAGCCCCTTTACAAGTTGCTTCTGCACCTTGACCCTAAGTTTCCTCCTCTGGACAATGGAATAATACAATTTATGGAGGACCATGTTAAATGCTTCTCACCTCGAACTTCATTTTACCCTGTGAAGCAGGTATTATCATCATCCCTGCGTTACACATGTGGAAAGAAGAGTCAGGGTGAAGTTAACATGCTCAAGGTCACACAGGTGCTCAGTGGTGGTACCAGGCTCAACCCTGATTCTTAATCTTAAGGGCAGGGTCAAACTGGCCCCCTTGGGCTAGGTGTGCCTGCACACGTGTTTCACTTGGTCCACAAGGATTTAAAAATATTTCACTCAGCTTTCATTTTGAAATTGAGATGTTCACAGAAACATCCAGATTGCCATCTTCTCTTGAAAAATCTAGCCCCCTGGCCACAGTGGGCTGCATTCCCACAGGGTCACAACCGGCAGGAAGTGAGCAGTTGCTCCCTTTGAAGTGGGTCATGAAGCCAGTGTCCACCCAGACTCTCTCATTCATGTCACCTGCCTGGCCTCTGCAGGGATGAGTCTGCCATCCTTAATGAAGACCAGGAGTCCTGAGATAGAGGGAGCAGAGAGGCCTAGAGGGGCCAGGTGCCTCCTTGCCCTGGAACCCCCAGCTCTTCCTGCATGGTGCTAAGTCACATGGACTTGAATCTGCCAAACTGTTTGGGGAGGGTTGAGGAAAGGCAAAGACATGTAGAAGCACAGGGCGAGATGGGGCAAATACACTTTATTCAGTCCTGGCAGAAGTCCTGCTGTGGGTGCCAGTGCCCCCTCCCCTCAGCTATGAGACTAGTTCTCCAAGACCACAGACAGTGACATCTCTTCACTCACATGACGTTTTCTGGGATTTTTCATTGTCTTTTTTGTTGTTGTTTTTCTTAAAAAAAAAAAAAAAAAAAGAGAGAGAAAAAGAGAAAAAGAGAGAAAGAGAGCGCGCGCAAAAAGGCCCAGAGCCGGAGCACCAAGCTTAAAGGAGGCAGCTGGTGGCTTTGTCAGCGACGGGAACGCGTGGGGCAGAGACCTGCAGAGACCCTGGGCAGGGGTCCCGGAGGACTCTGGGACCGTTTGTTCCTGAGATTTGTGTGTGTGAATGAGAGTGTGTGCACACCCAGGAGGGTGAACACACGCCGGTGAGATACAGGTAGTGAGGGCAAATGGGGCGTGGGGAGGCCGGAGGGGCGGGGCTTGAGCGGGGAGCTGGAGTAAGAGGGGTAACAGCATCAGGGGCAGGGTTTCCGAGGGCACCCGAACTGGATGCAGCAGCGCTAGGCGCAAACGGCCCAAGACTACTCTGACCCTCCCTTCAGTCTCACTGGCCCAGTCGATGGTCTCTCTGAAGCCAGCTGCTGAAAAGTGGGGCTCTTCTTGCCACTTCATCTGCTATTACGCCTCAGTCTCAACCCCCTAGTACCAACGTGTCTCAGTTTCTCCCACTGAATACTGTAGGCAGAGGGACCTGGATGACAGGAAGGGGCGGTGGGCTTAGGAAGGAGCCCAGGCTGAGAGTGTGCCCTGAGGTGATAAGGGCACTTGGGGGGGGGCGTGTGAAGCATAAGGACCCTGTCCCCAAACAAACTGTTACGTGTCTTGGTTCTGAGTTTTCTTTTTCTCTCCTGAAGGATTTCCAGAGAAAGACCCTGCCCCCAATTCCCAGGTGGGGGAAAGAAAGGTAGGCTTCTTGGAACCAAAACAAGCTGTAGAGGCAGTCATGCAGTCGGTGAGGGGTGGGTGCACGTGGGTTGGGCGACCCCGTAAGGGAAAAGGGGCTATGCCACTTGGGAGTTCCAAGCTCCACACCAACCCTTCCGGGCCGGCTAGTCTCTTTCTCCCCCTTCCGAGTGCTCCTCCCATTTAAGGCAGTGACGCCCCGTCGGGTTGAACGGAAGCCGTGGCTCCTGGATCAAAAGATTTCTCAGGATCGCTCTATATCCGCCCCCCTTCTTCCTGGATCTGACAGGGCCGTGAGGTTCGACTGGGACCAGCTCCCTCCTCCCAAGAAGCATTAAGCATGCGCGAGAAGGGGGCGGATCCCAGTGTTCCCGGGGAAAAGGAACGGGCCCCTCCCCCTCCCTGGGAGGGAGGGGCAAGGGAGGAGGGCACGGGGCCGCCCAGCTGCAGCGCCCCCCCAAACAAGACAGGAGGCGGGCCAGGCTAAGGCGGAGGGAGTCCGGAGCAAGGGCAGGGGCGTGTCCTCCGGCCGTGAGGAAGGGCGTGTGCAAAATGGGGGAGGGGTACAGGTCTCTTGGAGAGGACGGGAGGTGTATCGGAGGGGGGGCTGGCTGCTGGTGGCTGTGCGGGAGGGGGTAAGATGGGGAGGGGCTTGGATGTCGGAGAAAGGGTGGGGGTTGGGCTGCCTTGGGGTGTGTCTGCGGGGGAAGGGCATGTCTGGATTTGAAGGGGGTTGGGCACGTCTAGGAGGGGGGAGGCTGTGCGGGAGATGGGGTGCCAGCCTCGGCCTCCGAGGGGCCCCAATACCTGATTCCTGTATGTAAACAGCTGGTTTAGGGGGCGTGCGCGCCCCGCTGACGGTGGGCTCAGTAGGTGAAAACCAGGTCGGCGATGCTAGACGGGCGCCAGTCCCCTGCGATCATCTCGGTAACCTCGGGGGTGCAGTAGTCCGGGAACTCGAAGTGCGACGTGCCCGAGGGGGGCGGCAGGTCTGGGTCGCGGTCCAGGGCGCTGCAGTCTAGGCCGGCAGGACCGGGGGGCAGTCTGGACAGAAAGCCCAGCGGCTCCTCCCCCGACGCCACCGTCTCCTCTTCGCCTTCCTCCGTCGCCGCCGCCTCCTCCTCCTCTTCCTCCGGCTCCTCGTCCTCCGACGGAGTCGGGGAGGCGGCGGTGACAGCCGCCCCCTCGCCCGACGGCCCCTGGGAACGCTCCGCTTGTCCCCGGGCGGCCCGCCCCGCCGGGACCATCCTCCACAGCTCCCGCCCAGGGGTCTCGACCAGGCGCACTTCCAGCAGCTCCTCGTCGTCGTCCTCCTCGTCGTCCTCGGGCGCCGCCGCGCCGCCCCCCAAAGGCCCTCCAGCCGCTCGGCGGCCCCCGCGGCTAGGCAGCTGCGACCCGGGCTTGAGCCGGCTGCCGCCGCCGCCGGGGGGGCGGGGCCGCGCCTTGGCGGGCGCCCCCTTGCTCTTTTTGCGCGGCCGGTACTTGTAGTCCGGGTAATCCGCCATGTGCTTGAGGCGCAGCCGCTCCGCCTCCCGCACGAACGGGATCTTCTCCGAGTCCTGCAGCAGCTGCCAGCGGCGGCCCAGGCGCTTGGAGATCTCGGCGTTGTGCATGTCGGGCCACTGGTCCATGATCTTCCGCCGTTCGTGCTGCGACCACACCATGAACGCGTTCATCGGTCTCTTAATGTGGCCGCTCGGGGTCTTGCACCAGCCGGGCTCACGCGCCCCCTCCTCGGCCGGCCCGGGCCCCGGGGGCGGCGGCCCGCCGTCCCGCTTGGCCCTCGCGCCCCTCTGCTGCACCATCGCGCCTGGGCCCGGGGCCGCTAGACGCCGCCGGGGGCCGTCCGCATCCTCAGCGGCTGGGGGTGGGGGAGGAGGCAGCAGCGACGGAGGGGCGGCCCCGCCCTGCAGCTCGGCCCGGCCCCCGCGAGCTGGGGGGCGAGAAGCTGGGCGCTCGGGCCCAACGGACGGCGGGGGGAGAAGGTCAGCGGCGCGGTCTCAGGCGGGTTCGGCGCGCCCCCGCCGCCTCCGGCAAGTTGCACCCCGCAGCACGCCACACATTGTTTTGCGGGGGCTGAGGAACTGCACTCCCAGGGCCCCCGCGGGCTCTCCTTGCAGCCTCCTGCTCGGCCGCGGCCCGCGCGCGCCTCTCTCCGCCCCGCCGCCTTCCAGTGTCTTTCTCCCCGCGCGGCCCCGCCGGCGCGCGCGCCACCCCTCCCCCTCTCCGTCTGCGGGCCGCTGCGGCGCGCGCGGGGCCGCCCCGTGTAAACACCGAGGTGCCCGCTTGGGCTGCGGCCGGGCCACGCCTCGCGCTCGGGCGCCGCGTCACCCGTTGCTGGGCAGAGAACCTGGTATTTGCATCTCCCAATCGCTGGCTGCCGAAGTGGGGCGGGGCTCGCGCTGCGGGGCTGGGCGGTCTTGTGGCTGGGATTGGGGGTGTCGGATGAAGTCGGTTTCTTTTCTTAGGCTGGGGACTAGCGGGAGAGTGGGGGGCGGGGGGTGGACGCCGAGCGTGCTTCCCTTCTGGCTCCAGAAAGCCTGTCCCCGCCCCGCGTTGCCTTTGAAATTTTAGCTTACTCAGTGACACCTGCCGCCAGGTAGGACCTCCGCTCCCTCCTCTTTCGGGGGCGTCTTTTTTAGCCGCCCCAGAACTGAAGGTGAGGAGACCTAGGCTCAGGAAAGCTCCTTAAGGGGACAAAAACCTCATCGTATCATTGATGTAGCCCCTGCCTAGTATCCAGCCATATAGGCGCTCAACAAATGTTTATGGGCCCAATGAACCGAATCCCTTTTATATTTTTCTTCTCTTTTGAGGCACCACGAGGGACCTGAGAAAGAAGGGCACATGACGCCCACTTTCCAGGTAGGAAACACCAAATATCTGCAGATTAGGGCTCGAATCCTAGGCTTGCGGTCCCAGCTCTCTTCCCTCAGCGCACGAAGGGGCCGGGGCACCTCGCCTAACCAGCCGAGGGTCCTGAGTAGGACGAACTCTCCGTTTTTCACACGTCTCAGGCGAGGTTCGAAGATGCGTGGGTGCCCCATTCCCAGGTCCCACGCCACACCTAGACCAGCCTGGTGCCAGACTAGGGCGCGATGCCCCTCCCGGGTCTGGAGAAGCGTGCGCGGGCACGGGGGCGGAGCCAGGCCAAGGGGCGGGTCCGAGGCGCACGCTCGAGGCGCGTGGCGGGGAGGGGCTGCGCGCTCCCATCTCACCACGTGTGAGCCCGCTCGGGCATTGCTGGGCGTGTGCTGCCCCTTGGGGGAGGTCACCTTCACCGCGCAGTGGGCCCGGGCGATGGGTGGGGGCGCTGAAGCGTCCCTCCACGGAATCAGGAGCTGGGAGGGGTCGGGATGGGGGTCTCTATGGTAGCATTCTGCTGGGGCATAGTGGGCAGTATCCGGATTGGAAGGTGCGTGTCTCAGGCTGTAGACCTCACCCACCCCTGGGCGGGCGGGTGCGGAGAGCCCAGCCGGAGGGTGTGGGGTGGGGGAGGGAGGACCTGCGTGCGGCTCCGCAGACGCTGGGGGCGGGGTGATTGCTCTGGGTGCCCGGGAGGGAAATTGGATCTTCGCCGGCGGGAGGGGGCGACTCTTAAAGGCACAGGGCACTCGGAAGGAGAAGGCTCCGCTCCCGACCAAATGGTTTCTCCGTTTACTTATTGGACGCTGAGATCTGGAGACCCCCGAGTTTGAATCTTAACAACGGTAGCTTGTACGGTTCATTGCTCAGTGGAGTCAGAATTTCTGTATTCATATTCCGGGTGCCTCTTTTTGCGTGTCCTTAAAATAGGAAAAAGCAGTTTCTTCCTCATATGGTTATTTTACAGATTAAATGGGATAATGGATGTAGACACATCCCTGACATCTAGTAAATGCACAACAAATATTAGTTATCAGAGACTCAGGGCACCACCAACCTAGAAACACCAACATAATAAGAAAAAAAGGCATCAAAGTAGTGATCCTGGGAAAAATAAAAGCTTTTAAAATTTTTTCTAACACTTTTACACTTTTCCTACTTAATATTTGTCTTATTTTAAATTACATAGGATGGGCACTGCCGTCTTTTCAGTGCTTAGGGCCTCTCAAAGGTCTTACTGTGGCCCTGTAGCTGCTGCCATTACTATATTAGAGTTTGAAGTACTGGCCTCCTGGATATTCCTCAAACACAGAAGGCTTGGAACCACCTCAGGGCCTTTGTACATGCTGTCTCCTCAGCCTGGTAAACTCTTCACCCCCATCCCCACATGGCTGGTCCATCTCATTCTAGCCTCAGTTAACATGGACTCTCCAGAGACGCCTGCCCTGACCACTCTCTGCTGCCGCCCACCCACATTCCCCTGCATCTCAGGTACACAGAATTGTTGGTCTGTGACATTGTTATCATTGTCCATGATTGGTTCAGTTCATGTTTGTATATATTTATTTATATATAATATAGTAAAAACCAGTGAAATCAGGGCTTCCCTGGTGGCACAGTGGTTGAGAGTCCGCCTGCCGATGCAGGGGACACGGGTTCGTGCCCCGGTCCGGGAAGATCCCACATGCCGCGGGAGCGGCTGGGCCCGTGAGCCATGGCCACTGAACCTGTGCGTCCGGAGCCTGTGCTCCGCAACGGGAGAGGCTGCAACAGTGAGAGGCCCGCATACTGCAAAAAGAAAAACAAAAAAACGAAAACAAACCAGTGAAATCAGCAACCCAACACAGGAACTGGAACATGGATAATAACCCACCTTTCCCTATGAACTTCTCTCCCATCCCATCCCCTGCTTTCCCTCACCTGATGTAATGTCTATCCTGAGTCTTCCTTTACACTTATAAAAAGCTTAGCAGCTTTATTGAAATACCAGAGTATTCATTCATTTAAAGTATACAATTCAATGACATATTAAGGGAGCTGTGCAACCATCACCACAATCAATTTTAGAATATTTTCATTGGGACTTCCCTGGTGGTCCAGTAATTAATACTCTGTGGTCCCAATGCAGGAAGCCTGGGTTTGATCCCTGGTCAGGGAACTAGATCCTGCATGCAGCAACAAAGATCCCGCAGCTAAGACCCAGTGCAGCCAAATGAATAAATAAACATTAAAAAAAAAAACCCAACAAAATATATTCCCTTGCCTCTAGCTTTAAAAAAAGGGTATCATGCTGTATGTAATACTCTGGTATTTACTTTCTCACTCAATATTATAGTGGCAAGATTCATCGAAATTGCACCCGTGTGGGGTTCATTCATTTTCCACTGCAGGAATGTACCACAATTTTTCTATCTAGTGTCCTGTCCCTGGACATTTGTATCATCGCCAGGTTTTTGCTCTTATGAGCAGTGTTCCTGTTAACAATCCTAAATGTGTTCCTGGTGCTCAAGTGCAAGAAGGTCTCCCAGGTATTTTATGGGAAGTGTGGTAGCTGCATCTGAGGATATGTGGGTGCTAACTTTTATAAGGTGATTCGAAACTTCCAAGTTGTACCAATTTACTTTTCCACAAGCAACATAGAAGAGATCCTCTTCGTCTATATCCTGTCCAAAGTTTGGTATTGTTAGATATCTTAATTTTTGCTTGCATTCTTCTAACTCATCACCCTTTCTATTTGTTTCATAGCACTCATCACATTCCGGAATTATTTTATTTGTTCACTTGTTTTTTGCCCACCTCCCCTCCACTGGAATGCCAGCTCAAAGAGGGCAGAGATTTTTGTCTGGTTTTTTTCCTGCTCTGTCCCTAGGAGAGTGCCTGGCACACAGTGGGTGCTCAATAATTATTTATTAAATTAAAGTCAGTGCTCTATCATAAGTGTGCTCAAATTCCTCCGGGAGCCCAGAGAAGGAAGTGAAATTTTGGAGCCCAAAACCCAAAACTCCAGTCTGCCACTGGGATGTGATATTTATCAGTGCACACAGGCTATCCTGAGTCCTTTCAGATGGGTGCCCCAGAGTCTAAACCTTGCAGGCCACAGGAGTTCAAGGCTGGGCTGACCACTGAGCTGTTCAATCCAGACTGTGGTAGATAGATGGTAAGGTTCTTGGAGAGATGCTGACCACTGCTGCACCACTGGTCCAGGCCACCATCATCTCTTATCTGGGTACCTGCCCAGCCTCCTTTCTGGTCCCTGTACCCACCATATCTCCTTCCATTCCATTCTCCTCCCTGAAGCCAGAGTGATGGTGTCTTTCAGTCAAAAATCTGATCGTGCGTCTTCCCTTGTTAAAACCCACCAGTGGTTTCTCCATTACTCTCAAGATAAACACCAGACTTTCACCTGACCCACTAGGCCAATCTCGGTCTGACCCCTGCTCACCTATCTGACCTCCTCTCCCAATTTCTCGGTCTTGATCCACTCTCTAGTCACAAAAGTCTCATTTCAGTTTGTGGAACAAGCCAAGCCTCCCCACACAGGGTGTTGTGAAGTCCATTCCCTCACCCTTTCCAGCACTCCTGCCTCTGTCTGCCTCCTTAGAGCTCTCCTAACCCCATGTTCCTTTTCTTCAGTGCACAGTGACCTGCCTAGCTCATTTGACACTCAGAACAGATGGCTCCCTTAAATGACATTATTTTCAGCAGCAGTCATGAAATACAATGAATAATACTAATGATAATGGCCAGAAAAGAAATGCAGATGGTGACAATACTCTTTTATTGAACTTTGTATACATAATCATGTCGGTAAAAATAAATATTACAGTACAAAAAAGGAAAAGAGCATTTGATCCATACTCTTCAATTATATTACTATATTTCTTTGAAAAATAAAAGAAAAAAACACACCCACACAGTGGTCTGTTGCAATAATAATTCCATTCCATTCCATTAATTACATTACAGTTTAAAAACAAATAAGAAATCACTTTAAATATAAGAATCAATTTTAATATTAAATATATGATTCAGGGGCTTCCCTGGTGGCGCAGTGGTTAAGAATCCGCCTGCCAGTGCAGGGAACGTGGGTTCGAGCCCTGGTCCAGGAAGATTCCATATGCCGCGGAGCAACTAAGCCCATGCGCCACAACTACTGAGCCTGCGCTCTAGAACCCGCGAGCCACAACTACTGAAGCCGGTGTGCCACAACTACTGAAGCCTGCGCGCCTAGAGCCCGTGCTCCACAACAAGAGAAGCCACCGCAATGAGAAGCCCGCTCACCGCAACGAATAGTAGCCCCCGCCACCCCCAGCTTGTGGCAACTAGAGAAAGACGGGGCACAGCAACGGAAGACCCAACGCAGCCAATAAATAAATAAATTAATTAAATTAAATTAATCTATAAAAAATATATATATATTTCAAATTCGGTAAAACACAATTTTACTAAATAATAATAATATTATATATAATACTATTTTACTAAATAATAAAATTTGCAGTTACCACGCTTGGCCGTTCACTCTTTGTTTCACTGTGTTAAATTTTAAATACAACAGCTTCAAGTGGTCACATAGAATGACAGAATTGAAACAACTCAAGTTCTGGTTCTTCAGCTTCCTAATCACTGTGCTATCATTGTTTATTTTGAATCTATTGTTTAAACACAGCCATATGTTGTACCAAAGGGGCTGGAGACACAAGTACTCAGGAAGCGAGCTTGAACAATTCTGGACTGTTACGAACTTATTCTCAAAACTAACGCGTGTAGCTGTGTCTGGCTTGGTGTGTGTTAGGGGCTGAATGTATAGCTGGGAGTGCTCTGAATTATCTTCCTTGTAGGCGATTATGTTTATTAGTGTACAAGTGATTAAAATATGCTGATTCGAAGCTTACAAATATATCATTAGGACTCAAGGTAGACCAACAACTTGATTTTCAGAGAGGAGTGTCTTACACTGACATGGTTTAGAATGGTGGGCACATGGTAATAATGAAATGCAGAGAGATGTTCAATCAGTTTTATTGTTCTCAAATTCTCCGCAGACAATACACCCTTTCATTGCCTGCAGAGCCCCACTTGGTACACCACAGCAGAGCTGAAGCTCCATGGGATCAAAGGACCCACCTAATTTCCACTCTCCCCAGCACTTAGCAGATCTTGGCACAACACAGACTCTCAATACCTGTTCAGTGAAGGGAGGAAGGAGCCAAATCGGGTGTGGGCGTGGCTGTCACAGACACCATCATGCAACTCCACCCACCCCAACTGTGTCTAGCTCTAAAACATCAGTCTTTGAACCAGCACGGTCCTCAAAGACATTCATAATAAAGAGGGAGAGCAATAAGAACAAGGTAATTCATTTCTTGATTCATCTAAATGTCTTCTTTGAAAAATTCAAAGATTATGATCGTGTGTGTGTGTGTGTGTGTGTGTGTACATTACAGGGCTCTTTTACTGAATAATGGTATAGAACTGCACATGGAGCTCGTGAGCACTTAAGTATGGCTACTGCAAATTGAAATGTGCTACTGTGCAAAATTCTCACTGGTTTTCAAATACTTAGCAAAAAAAATTAAAATATCGCATTAATAGTTTTGAGATTGTAACGTTTTGGATATATTGGGTTAAATAAAATATGTTAAAATTAGTTTCACCTGTTTCTCTTATTTAATTTTTTTTTTTTTTTTTACTTTGCTTGCATTATATTTCTAAGAGGCAGTACTAATAGAGAAGATGGAGGTTTTCCTCATCCTTACTTGGCAAAATAAAAAGTTGGCAATTTTTGTCCATCTCCAAATTTTCAAATGAATAGTTTTTTTCAGGGGTGAGAGGAGTTTTTTAAACTTCTCTGTGAAATCCCAAAGTCTTAAAGATCCTGACGGAATTCTGGGTTGCCAGTCCATAAGATGTAGCTTGAGACTCAGAGAAGCACAGGGCAGCAAGGAGAGGCCAGAACTGGAGGCATGTTCATGGGGAGAAGAGGACAGCATCAGGGGCATTTTAGCAGCACCAGCAGGGCTGATGGAATTGGGGAATAATCAGATTGGGGGAAGGAAGGGGACGGTGACTAGATGGAGGAGCTGATTTTATCCGGACAGTGGGTTCCATCTGGTGTCTCACATCACACCCCATCGGTACATCTCCACATTTCCTAGAGTACAATTCCCACAACCTGACTCTGAAATTCATTAGACTTTTCCTTTGGAGGTGACCCTATTCTTTATCATGAAAGGGGACACTATTAATAATTATGCTGGAACAACAGAAATAAACTGGGACTGCCTGGGGAAACTGGGAAATAAGTCATTCCCACCTTATTGGCTAAATATAGAGGACTCCCATAGGTGACTCAGAAGTCAAGCATGGAAATACTGGGGCTTTAAACAATCAAAGCACCCAGGATTTGAAGTCAAACTTTGTTCAATGTCATGAGTTTTTAGGGAGTTACTTCAACTGATTTGCCTCAGTTTTCTCATCTGCAAAATGGGGAGCATATTTCAGGACATGGAGCATGGTAAAGAGTCAATGAGTTGTGGGACTTCCCTGGCAGTCCACTGGCTAAGACTCCGCGCTTGCACTGCAGGGAGTGCTGGTTCGATCCCTGGTGGGGGAACAGAGATCCCACATGCTGCGTGGCACCGCCCAAAAAAATAAATTAAAAAAAAAAAGTCAATGACTTGTAACAAGAGCAACAACAAAAGTTCTCTATTGTGTGTATTCTCTTTAAAAGAAAATGTACAAAAAGGCAAAACTATAGAGACAACAAAAAGATCTAATGGTTGTCAGGGTTTGGGGTGGGGAGAGGGTTGAATAGGTGAAGCACAGGGGACTTTTCAGGACAGTGAAACTCTTCTGTATATTATAATGGTGGAAACAAGACCTTATGCATTTGTCAAAACCCATAGAACTATACATTAGAAAGAGCAAATCTTAATGCATGAAAAATTAAAAAATCATTTATGACTGGGGAGGATCCCAAAATGGAATGCAGAATGTGACAAAACAAACTGTATTACAAATGTATGAAACAGCCTCATTAAAGGGGGTGGGGGAAAGGAGCTTGACTTAAGCAACTTTAGAAACGAGCGCGCTCTGTAAAACTAAAAGCAAAAGAAAGTGTACATAAAGTTGATAACGTTTCCCACAGGGGTATGGGTTAACAATGCTGATGCTGCTATACATTTTTACTGGTGAATGGTGGGAGCAGGTTTCTCATTGTTGGAGTGGGAATTTACAGATGAGCAAGGGGAGGAGGCTAGAGTGATTCATGTGGTAATGGATTAGAGCTGGAAATATAAATAGGACCTTACCTTTAGCTTAATATAGATGCAGATGGTTACATACAGAAATATTCTTAGATATGTTTATGTACACAGGTTAGCATATGCACATATATTTCTTTGTTCTGTTAGTTGAAATAGGAGGAATCTGGACTTTTGAGAAACAGCTAATTCTAGGACTGGGGCAGGGGATATACAAGATGAGTCTGGGGCAACATATAGTGCCAGAAGGTAAGGAAGTGCTCAAGAACAACAAAAGACACACAAAGATGGGAATATGTCAAAGGGACCCAGGAGCCGACTAAAAGAGCTGCCTGCCAAAGGCCAAATCTGGACCAATTTGAGCAACAAAATTAAGCAGTACTGGATTATAACTGAAAGTATGAAATAAGTATCTATGAGTCCATTGATGTAAATAAATGACTAAATAAATAGAGGAAAAGAAACACATCTTCAGTGCAGAAAAACTCCAAATAACTTACACAGATACTCCACCCTCAAGGGGGTAGAACAGTACTCCCCACTCCTTAAGTGTGGGCTAAGCATAGTTACTTCCTTCCAAAGAGGAGAACATGAAAAGGGGTAAAAGAAGAGCAACTTTACAGAGGAGAAACCTGACAGGTACTACCTCAGCCAGGTGATCAAGGTCAACACCAACAGTGATCAGTCCTGTTGATGTCTGAGAAACTGCCACAGCCAAGAAGAATCTAGGAGACACGAGATAAATGCAATGTGGCATCCTGGATGGAATCCCGGGATAGAAAAAGGACATTAAGTAAACACTAAGGAAATCTGAATAAACTATTAATGGTAACGAATGCACCATATTAATGTAAGATGTTGATAATAGAGGAAACAGGATGGGTGGGGGATATAGGAACTCTGTATTATCTTTGCAATTTTTCTGTAAATCTAAAACTGTTCTAAAATATAAAGTTCATTTTTAAAAAGATGGCAGGGTTTTAAAAACACATTTAGTTTATTTAGACTTTAGAGTGTTAAAGCAATTACATAGTCTGCCTTAAAAATGGAACTTCTTCAATGGATTAAGAAAAATATTCATTTATCCTACAGTTTTAATATGTTTTGTCCAATAAAAGTCAGCTACCAATTGCTTAGGTCAATGTCTCAATGACTCAGCGTCTTTCATTTGTATGCATTTGAAATACAAACAAGGAAAGATGACTAGCTTCTTGATCATTTAAAATTAAATGAAAATACCTATATTGAAAGAAATCCACGTAGAGCAGATATCAACCCCATTGCCTAAATTTTCATTGCCTAAATTTTTTTTAGCAGAGAACGACATATATTGTTGTCTAATTGGAACAGTTTTGCTCTCTTAAATAAAATACCAGCCAAAGATTATTCAGGCTGCAACTGACAGAGGCTTTACTGCTAGTTCCTTCTAATTTGGAGAATTCTTTTTTTGAAAAATCGAGTCTTGTTGCTTCATTGAAGCTGGAGGGAGAGCAGGACCGAAGCTCACTGGCGGTGTCACTGAGCGGAAGGCAGGACTCTAAGCTTAGGGACCTGCCCATTGGTGGGCTGCCGGGCAGCTGTGGGGCGGGGACGCCTGGGATGGAGCTCATAGCCCATTGGCTGCGTCGCTGGAGGATGGTGTAAAGGACCGCCAAGGCCTGTGCTGCCGGTTTCCACGGCAACGGAGGCTTGAAAGAGCCACTCAGATTTCGGCGTTCGTTCCCAACTCCCCCCTTCCGGAGGGGGGATGGGCGGCCTGGATTTGAGGGCTGGTGGAGGAGGCGTGGGGGCTGGGAGTTAAGGGGACAGGGCTTTCCTCCGACCAAACCAACCTAGCAAAGCAGCATCTGAACTGGGTTCGAGAAACCTGGCCTGCGTGCTCACTGGAAAAAAATCAGACAGAAAGGCGTTAAAGACGAGAGAAAAATGACATATAATTCCATCCTCCCTTGACCTCTCCATTGGTAACATTTTGCATGTGAACTAACACAAAGCCTAGCACAGAGTAGGAACGAGATACTTAGTGGGAGGGAGGAAGGGAGGAAGAAAGAGGAGAGAAGGAGGGAGGATCCCTGATGTGGGCAACGTGACGTGAGACAAGTGCCCGCCCTTTGAGGCCGAAAGTCCGCAGACAGACCTGACGGGGTATGACAGCCTTCAGTATGGGGGCTTGAAGGAGAGAGGTCTCGCCGGCGCACTGGAAGGACGGAGGAGGCGGCAAACAGGATCGGGACGAGGCATTTGGGAGACCTATCTCTGTAGTAAGACCGGGTTCACATTCCCAATGGCCCCAGATGACAGTGCTTCAACTCTCCAGATACCAGTGTCCTTGTATTTGGGGAATGATAAACAGTACCCACCTCGTTGTGTTGGTGTCAGAACTGAGTTGAGATAATGCATGTCAACCTCTTAATACGATGCCTGAAACACAGTAAACTGCAGTCACCAGCAGCTATTACCTTAATTGTTAAGACAGAGTAGGATTTGACTAGGTGGAGAGAATAGGGGGTTATCCTTATGTGGGTGAGAAGGGAGGAGCAGTGTGGAAATTTTACAAAAGAGACCAGTTCGGATGTCATATAGAAAATCATGGGAGATGATAGCCAGAGGACAAAAAGGAAAAACTAACGATGAGAGCTACCGTTTACTGAGGGTCTGGCACTCTGCCAAGCCCTTTACATGAATTTTTATTTCATTTTCTCATCAGCCCTGATAAGGCAGTTACCATTAAACACATTTTTCTGGTAAGGAAACAGTCCCAGAGAGCTTACATTTCTTGTCTGAGCTAAGAAATGGTACAACCAAACAGGGGCATTTGCAGTGCCCAGGACAAAAGTTCAGCTGGAGGCCCATATACCACACGTCTCTGTAGTTAGAAGTGATACATCCATCATCAGTCTAAGGTGTTAAATGAAATATGTTATCTTCTCCTCCTTGATGGATCTACTTTCACAACAACCTGGAAAAGCCAGGTTCGAATTAGAATTCCAGGACCCTTGGAGGTCTGTGCCAGGGTGTGTTGGCCCAGCGAGGGCTGCCCCCTGGATCCTGCATCCAACCCCAGTCCAGCTACCTCCTATCCCATCAGTGAGGGACCCAGCACGTATGAGTGGACACCCCAACCGCCACATCCAGCTGTCTCTTGCAATACAGACCTAAGCCTCAGGTCTGTAAGGGGTGCATCAGGCAGTGCAACCTGCCCTCAGCTGAGATGAACCCAGAGTTGAGGCCACGAAGGTTCTAATTGAGCTTAGAGGTATTTTGGAAGGGAATTCTGGGGTTTCAGAGAATGGTCTGGAAAGGGAGGGCACAGACTCTGGGTGGGCAGTTCCTCTTGTGCCTACAGATTCCCACCCCACCCCCTGAGGAGGGGCAGGGCTCAGGGCCAGAGCTACTCTTGCCAGGGATAAGGGAGTGTTTTGTTGAAGCTAGGCATTCACAATCCACTGCGCCTCACAGTGTGGGGGACATGCAGGCTAAGTCTCAGTGATATGCCCTCAGAGGAATAGGGGAGGATGGGCCTGATCTCCAGGCTGAAGGAAACCCTTAACAAAAGTGAGAAGACTGAAGGAGTGAATTCGATTTTTTTTTAAAAAAATTATTATTATTTTTTAATTGAAGTATTGTTGATTTACCGTGATTCAGGTGTATAGCAAGGTGATTCAGTTATGTATATAACTTTTTCAGATTCTTTTCCATTGTAGGTTATTACAAGTTATTGAATATAGTTCCCAGTACTATACAGTAGGTCCTTGTTGTCTATCTATTTTATATATAGTAGTGTGTATCTGTTAATCTCAAAATTTGAATTTGCTTTTTGAAGATGAATGAATAAGCCCTTATTCAGTAGAGAGTCAGTGTGCTAAGGGATACTTTGAGTGTCATTTACAAAGGACAAGGAGGATACACACTACTGTATATAAAATAGATAAACAGGGCTTCCCTGGTGGCGCAGCGGTTGAGAGTCCGCCTGCCGATGCAGGGGACACGCGTTCGTGCCCCGGTCCGGGAGGCTCCCACATGCCGCGGAGCAGCTGGGCCCGTGAGCCATGGCCGCTGAGCCTGCGCGTCCGGAGCCTGTGCTCCGCAACGGGAGAGGCCACAACAGTGAGAGGCCCGCGTGCCGCAAAAAAAAAAAAAAAAAAAAAAAGATAAACAACAAGGACCTACCATACAGGGAACTACATTCAATATCTTATAATAACCTATAATGGAAAAGAATCTGAAAATATATATATATGTAAAACCGAATCACTTTGCTGTATAACTGAAACTAACACAACATTGTAAATCAGCTATACTTCAATTTAAAAAAAGGAATAAAAAAAGGATAAGGAGGTACATATCCTGATCTGTAACCACAGCCAAGTAATTTCTAGATCATTCGTGCAATAAATATTTATTGGACTTTTACTATGTGCCAGGCACAGTGCGAAATGTTGGAACTATCACCAAGAGCTAAAAAAGTCCTGGTCTCTGCCCTCTGGGAGTTCAAAATCGAGAGACAGAGGCAGATATTAATTAAACCGTGGCATAAATAAACATATCATTGTACCTGCAGTGACCACGAAAAGGAGGGGAGTGTAAGAGGGTTTTGTCTAGAAGGTTAGGGAAGGCTGCCGTTAGGAAGTGGCATTAGAGTTGAGCGCCAGGGAACGTAAGGGTTAACCACGGGCCTGGGAGGGTGAATTCCTGGAATGAGTAGCAGAAGCCCAGCCAGGGTGAGGGGGTGAGGCCCAGAGGAGGCTGGGCGACCAGGCAGGGCCTGGTGGGCCCCAGGGAGGACACAAAGTCTTTGAAGGTCTTTTAAGCTGGGGCTTAATGTGATCAAATTTTGTTTTGGGGACGATTTTCCTGGGTGGAAGGAGACCAAGCTTGGAAGCAGGGAGACCAGTGAGTTGGCTTGGCCGCTCTAGAGTTTTAAACTTTCCCAATCAAAATGTCTTATTTTTAAAGGTAGAGGAAATGGACTCCCGTTTCTACAGAGTCTACAGGAATTTCTTTGAAGTCTTGTGTTGTGTTTTGCATTTTTTTCTTTAATTTTTTTTTTTTTTTTTGCCAGAGATAGTACATGAAATAGTTAGAAACAAAACCAAAGAAACCCCCCAGGGATATACCATGGAAAATACATTTTCCTTCCAGCCCCAATCCCAAATATCCAGTTCTTCTCAGAAGCAAGTTATCAATTTCACTAATATCCTTCCAGATGATTCTATACATAAACAAGCATATGTATATATTTATTCCATCATTTAAAAATGTAATATATATATCAGTTGTCACATGGTACACTTTAAATATCTTACAATTTTATTTGTCAATTACACCTCAACAAAGCTGAAAAAAGTAAAATTAAAATGTAAACAGTAGCATACCATACCTTGCTTTGTTCACTTTAAAATGTGTCTTAGATGGTTTTAAATAGCCGTTCTTTTTAACAGCTGCACAGTGTGACACCATTTGAATGTGCCATAGCCTAACTACTATTGATACATAACTGATAGACAATCAGGTTGTTTCCAGTCCTTGGTACCTTAAGTAATGCATCAGTGAACATACATAACATGTGACATATAACATCTTTGTGCACCTGTCCAAGTTTAGCTATAGATTCATTTCCTATGACTGCTGTGTTAAAGATTATGTAAATTTAAAATTTTGATAGTGCCAAACAAACTGCTTTCCAAAGATGTTGGTCCATGTTTTATTTTAAAACTCTGCAGTTTGCATTCTCCTCCATAATATATCTGTTTATTTTCATGAAACATGTCCTCCCCCAAATATTCTTAGTCACGCTGACAAGCCAGCAAGTGGTGCTGTATGGATCCACTGGCTCTGCCCACGTCTGGTAACGCTCGCTCTCGTGGAATTCCACCTTCAACTTGGTATGATCTGACTCCTTAGCTTCCTCTTATACCATTCCACACTCCATCATACTGAACTCCTGGTTGCTCTTTGTCAGCCACACCTGAAGTTGACGTGAAGTAGGGAAATGGGCACTCTGGCTGAGAATAAAGTCCCAAAGGGACCCAGAAGCCTCTTGCAAAAGGAGTTGTATGCTAGGCTGACTCCCTAGAGCAGTAGAGAGCCCCAGAGGGAGTAAAAGGGTCAGAGTGCTACATTGGCATTTTAGGAAGATTACTTGTTCCTTAGTCCACCTCTTTCTCCCAACACTCTAAAAGGCCTTCACCAATGACCTCCACATTATTCAATCCAATGGGCACTCTTCAATCCTGACTTATGAATCTTGACATTTCTCAAGGCCAATTTTACTTGACCTCTTGCAGCACTCAACACATTTAATCCCTGCCACTTATAACTATCCTCCCTTGGTTTATGTGTCTCTACACTCTTCTTTTCCTTCTCCCTTTCTGGCTGTCCTTTATTAATTTGTCATGATATCTTTTTCCATCAGGGAAAACTCTCACATGTCAGAGTTGCATAAGGTATGGTCCGAGTTGCTATAATCTTTCTCCCCTATGCTTTTTCTCATGACCCATTAGGAGATTATAAAATCAATTTCATGGGTCATATAAGCATTTATAAAAGAATGAAGCAATAGAATAGAAAAGATCAGAGCACACCACCCACAGAGATAATATTATTTCTTTCTATATATAAACTTGTTTCTATAGAAACTTGTTTCTATATATAAACTTGTTTATTTATATATAAGTATACACATGTATATGTATCTGTTGGATGGCTGCAATGTAAAATGTATACCTTCTGTGGAATGTGGTTAAAGAGTTTGAAAACCATTGCTAGAGGACACCTGTGTTTATATCTCAAGCCCAGAGCTCTCCTTAGAATTTAAGACCTGTGGATCTCGAACCACCCATCCCACACCTTCTTTTAGACATCCTCTACGGGGATCTCAAACTCAACACAGCCAAAATCAAACTGAAGACCTTCGGCCCAAACTTGGATTTTCTCCTCTATTCTACACCTCAGGGCGTGGCCCCACTATCTATCCAATTGCAGAAGCTGGAAACTTGGGTGTCATCCTTGGTACTTACTTTTCCTCCAGCCTATGTCTAAGTCTTGTTAACTTAAACTCCTAAAAATCTCTTTACCCTGCCTGCTTTTCTCTATCTGCATCATCCAGGTCCAAGGTACCCTCAATCTGTCACCTTGGTAAACTGGACTTCTCTACACCTGGGTTTCTCTCTGACCCATTCTCTACAAAGTATCCTGAATGGTCTTTTAAAAATATAACCGTGATCATGTCACTTCCTTGCTCAAAAATTTTTCAACGGCGCCTCATCATTCTTAGACTCAAATTCTAAACATGGCTGACCAGACCTCCCCAAGAGATCTCCAGTCTTATTTCGTACCATCATCTCCCTCCCCCTCTCTGCATTGTAGCCACACTGGCTGTGCCAGATGTGGATGGTCGGCAGACAGCTCCCATTCCCACTGTTAGTGTGCTTTCTGTGCTACTCATGCTGGAAAGCAAAAGCATTTCCTGACTCCCTTGCAGCTAGGGCTCCAGCAATTAGGTACACTTACATGAGGTTTGGAAGGTGGTAGTAGGCAGAAGTCAAACAATATTGGCTGATTTTGCTTTTAAGTAAGGTTGTGGAGACTCTAGTGTATGATCTCTGGCTTCAAGGGCTTGACATTCCACTGTTCTAGCAGTAGCATTGGCAGTGGCATCCTGTCCTTGAGTGGCAGCTTCCACAGCGTGTTCTCAAACTCGGCCTTTCCAGTGATGGCCTCCTGGCTCCTTTCTGACTGTGAAAGAGGTAGTAGCTCCCCTGGTAGGTCAGTTCCATGGTGTTCTAGGAATCATTCCTAATATCCAGCCTAGAGCCCATCACTTTCCTCAATACCTAGAGTGGTTTGTTTCTAAACACTGGCTTTCATTTGGTTTCTAGAATCCACTGTGCCTCCTCCCACTATAGGGTTGTTATACTTGTTATCCTTACGCAAACCTAGGCTCATACCCTTACCACCACTTAACCCCCACCCCCACCTTTCAATTAACTTCTTATATAATCTTTTGATCTCAGTTCAAACATTTTGTCTGGGAAGTTATCCCTGACCCCCCCAAGAACAGATCAGTTTTCCTTATTAAACATGTCACTCTGTATGTTTCTTTCAATGCATTATTACAGATTATATATTTGTGTGACTCTAGAATTCCAGCCCCAAAGTGCTTGACTATTTTGCTGCAATTCGTTGCCTTGAAAGAGTTGGTGCTTAACATACGAATGTTAGAGTGTTAAATGAATGGAATGAAGGCAGCCAGAGTGGAGGGTGTTAGGACAAAATCAAGCCTCTTAATACACTGACAAACCCTGTCACTTCCTCTTGGCCTTTTCCCAACCACATCTTCCTGTGACTCTCCAGCCAGCCTGAACACACCCTGTGCTCTAGTCTCCAGGTCTTTGCACAGGCTGCTTCTGTTGCTTGAATATCTTCTCCTTCTTCACTTGACTCCTTCATTTTGCAGGTTTCAGTCGAGACATCATCTCTTCTAGTAGAACTGCATTTGAGACAATTCTATACTCTTTTCTAGAACATTAAAAAATACTTAATATTATTTTAAAAATTGCTTCCTTATTACTTATCTGTAGCTCCCTCTGCAAGTGCACAGTCTTATTCACGGGCGTATGCAGAGTGCCTTTTGTCGGGTCTGGCTCTTAATGGCCTTCAGTATTGTTGTAAGCTGAACGAATGAATGTCAGCTAGTCAGCCAGCCTCAGGCTGGGGATCTCCACACACTTCCCAGGAGCCCATGAACAGTGAGGGATTGTAATTTGGGGGCTGCTAGATCAGGAGAGGAAGCTGGGGGAGGTTTGTTCTGCTCCAGCCCGTGGCTCAGTCCCCAGACTGCCAGGCTGGAGGCCCTGAAGCGGATAGGGGGGCGGGGAGGGGAAGGGCAGGGAAACAGTTTCTTCCTCTGCTCTCTCCAGTAGAGTTGGGGGGGAGGGGCAGAGAGAGGGAAGATTCCTTCCAAGGAGGCTCCTTGGCACAGTGCCTGCTAGGAGGAAGGGGGAGGGGACTATGATGAATACAGGCTTTTTCCCCCCACGTCAGGCCTCCAGCACAGTGCGGGAGGGAAACCCGTGGCAGAGGAGGGGGAGAGAGAGGACAGAGGGAGGGAGGGAAGGAAGGAGGAGGGAAGACTGTGTTTGCCTTGGGAGACAGGAAGGAGAAAGGCTGAGCTGGCTCTGAAAGGCAGGATTCTGAAGAGCCAACCAGGCCTCAACTGTACCAGATCAGCTCTGGAAATCCCCTCAAATCACTGAGTCAGAGAATCAATATACTGGGAACATTAATTCTTAGGATCAGATCATCTTATCATCTCAGGGCTAGAAAATCCCTCAGAGGGTTGTGTCTGGAGTCTCCAGGGCTAGCTTGGAGGAGTGAGTTAGCTCTATGGGAAATTTCCTGGACCCTTTCTCTCTTCCTCCCTTATAGTTGGAAGAGATGGCATTTTTTCTAAAGCCCATGAACACTTTGTATCCAATTCAGTGCACTTCCAATAACTGTTAAGATGATGAAACTGACATCCTACCTCAGTTTTTCCCACTGGTTTGTAATCTCCTGAGGGCAGTCCCTCTCAGTCATGTTAGTACCATTCAGAACTGTGGTCTCAAACCTGGCTGCCCATCAGAGTTGCTTGGGGTGCTTACTAAAAATAGTTCACTCACTCCAGTGATTCCGATTGCTGGGAACTGAGTTAGGACTTAACACTTTAGTTTTAACAGTATGCTAAGTGATTTTGATGCAAAGGTTTAGGTAACAATTCCCAAGGGCCTGGGAAAACATAGTAGGTGTTAAGTGTTGCCTGCGGGCTGGAAATGTATATGCAGAGTAAACAAATGGTGTGTGGGAAGCCTGGGTTGAACTACGGTCTGTGAACCTATGCATCTAACATTTTGAAAGGAAATAGTGCAGCAGTGTTAGCAATACAAAAGATAAATATTTATTCAGAACAAAACTTTAAACAATCGATTTTACATTCTAAGCCACAAGAAAATAGCAAAACATAAAGGAAAGACAAAAACTAAAAGAAAAGCAGTGAACTGTCTTTTCTACTTTAAATTGATAACACTTAGTAGACCCAATGCCCTCCAGCTTGGCCTATTTCCCAAGTACATTTTAGAGTTAACAGCTCATTGGAATTCTGTTTTTCTCCTGAGAGTCCGGAGGTTGCAGATGAGCTCCAGTCGGCTGCTTCTCTGGGGACGCTAGCTATTGAGGCTAAGATGCAAATGCAAACCTTTACTCAGGAGCACCTCTATTTCTCACTGATGGCAATGAACGGGGAAGGGGAAGGCCACAAAGGAGCAGGGCCACTTTAATCCAGATATGGTACCCCAGGGGGCAATGAGTACACCCTGGATTATGTTCCTTTGTCCCTTCCGTATCTCCCAAGTATTCTGAAGCTCCTGCCAAATCTTCTGCTTCCTTCCCCAGATGATTTCTTAGCATTCCCCTGGGCTTATTATTCTGGAAAGAGCAGACTTTCTGGGCCCTCAAGTGTTGAGGAAAATGTTGTGAGGTGTGAGAGGTAGTGGAATGAGCACCGGGCTTGGGGTCAGGGAACTCTACTCTAGGCTAGCTCTGGCACCAGACAGCTATGTGATTTTGATCCAGTCATTTAACCTCTCTGGTCTTGTTTCATCTGTTGGAAAACCAGTGGATTGGTCTAGACCAATTTTTAGGTCTTTTCCAGCAGGAAAATTCTAGATTCCATGATTCTGTGAAGAATGGTTTCTGAGCCACTGAAAGCGCTGTCACAAAGTCCATGCATTTTAATGCCATAAGAGAGGCCCTTGGCCACCATTCAGAGCCTATTGACTCAGGTTACATACACTTCTAACAACACTGGTTTCACAAATTCTCAGACCACATAGATTAGAAGCAGCAAATTAAAAGGGGACGGGATGAGCTGCAAAAGATAGACACCCTGACAGAAGCCAGGGTCAACAATGTTCTCAATTCAACAAACATTGATGGAGTGCCGACCATGTGCTAGGCCCCTACCTAGCACTGGGGCACAAAGATGAGCAAGGCAGCCGGAAGAATGAAAATCCGGGGAGAAGACAAGGGGTGGGGAGTAAAAAGTACCAGAAAAAATATCTCCAAATACAAAAATGAAAATAAATTTTAAACAAGGGAGGGGAGACATATCTGCACACTACAGTTCTCGGTCGGTAGTCGTTACTGATGACAGAGTCACCAAATTCAGGAAAGGCTGAAATGGAGTAAACTCAGTTTAGGAAGGCAAAGTGAGATGTCTCTTGTAGTTTTAAGAAGATCTCCTTCAAAAACGATAAAAAATGGTTTAAAAAAAAGTTTTGGCACTTAAGAGGGGTAAGCTGGCTCTGTGTTCACCCTGGCAGGCAGGCGGGTGTTCAGTGCCCGGCCACGCCGGTTAGTTGAGCTGCCACAGAATTGTGAACCGCTTTGGGACACTGGGCAAAGGCGTGTCCTCGTTTGCCACAGAGGTTACACACGATGCCCTTCCGGCAGTAAGGGCTCAGGTGCCCCTCCTCCCCGCACCTGAAGCACCTGTCCTGTGTGCAGCTGCCACTCATGTGGGTCCGGGAACCACATTTAAAGCACGTCTTGGGCTGCCCCTTGTACCAGCTGTAGCCCCTCTCGGCCCCCAGGAAGAAGGCCCCCGGCAGGTGCCTGACCCCGCCCTCCCCCTGGCGCAGCTCGATCTCGCACTTGTACTCCCCGGTCCAGATCCCAAACCTGTCGGTCACTTTCACCGGCACGGCCAACACATCGCAGTGGCGCTTAAGCCAGGTCACGATGTCCTCCACGTCCACCGTCTCGTTCCGGAAGAGGATGAAGAGCGTCTTCAAGCTGGACTTGCTCCGCCCCAGCACCACAAAGTTCTCCCAGCAGTCCTCCTGCTCGCGCTTCTCCTCGTAGACGCGTAAGAATAGGGCCAGCTTCTCCGCCGAGCGGAAGCTCACGTCGAACTCCCGGCTGCCAGGGATCTGAATGACCGCGTAGATGTCGCTCGGGTCCATGCCGATGGAGCGCAGGATGAGCGCGCCCACCACGAAGTCCCGGGTTGGGCAGGCGCCCTCGTCTCCCTGGAAACAGATGCGCACGAGGAAGCGGCCCTTGCCCGGGCCCGCCGCGGGGCCAGCCGGCGTCGCCTGCTCGTCCTGTGGGGGCCGCTCGGCCGCGTCTTCGGCCGCGTCGGGCTTGGCCGGGGCCGCCATGGCCGCCACTTCGGCCTTCTTCCTCCTGCCCGCCTCGGCTGCGCCCTTCTTCTTGCGGGCGTCCGTCGCCTCGCCGGCCGGGTCTCTCCGGCGGCCCTTCGGGTCCCCGCGGCCGGCCGGGGGAAAGTCACCGAGGCCCGGCGCCGCCAGGCCCGCGGGGACGCTGAGCCCGCCGCGCGCGCCGTTACCGCCCTCCTCCTCCCGCCGCGGAGGCCGCGACTCGCGGAACTCGCCCTTCTTCTCGGCCAGGTTCTTCACCACCTGGGCCCAGCCCATCTTCTCGCGGCCGCCCTCGGCCTCCTCGGCCCGGGCCGCCGGGCGCGCAAGGGACAGGAGCTGCGTCCGCCCCCGCTTCCTCTCCTCCTCCGCGCCGCCGCCGGTGGCCATTTTACCTCCTTCCCAGCATCCTCCACTCACTCCCGCAGCCAAAGGGCGCCCATGGCGCGCGCCCGCCCGCCCGGGGCTGTGGGGGTTTGGGCTTTTTTTTTTTTTTTTTTTTTTGAAATTCGACGCTTCTCTCCCCCGCCCCGCTAAGGTATTTACTTGCGGCGCTCGGCGGTCAGCGGCCGCGGGCCGGGAACCCCCTGGTAACGGCCAGGCCGCGTTTCCGTTAGTGCTCGCTCCAACCCTACCTCCTCGGCACCGAAGTGGGATGCGGAGCTTGGATCGCGTCCCTGTCCCTCGCGAGGTTTTGGCAGCCTTGGGCCTCGCTCTCGAGGATTTGGTATTTCGCAAGCGGTCCTCGATGATTTCATTCAAGCAGGTTTACTAACGGACCACAGCCCGAAGGCGGGAGAGAGTTGAGGAAGATTTCGCCCATTTTGTTTTCATTTTTGTACCTTTTCTATTAAAAAAACAAAGACAAAACTTAGCCCTTCCTCCTCCCAGAGCAGATCACAATGCATTATTTTTCCAACGTTGGATTATGGACATTTTCAAACATACAAAAAGTGGAAAGAATTTTGCAGTGAACATTTTAACTATTTTATCTTTCATTAAAATTTTACTATACCTTATCACACTACGCCTGTATCCATCACTCCTTATTTTTTGATACATTTCCAAGTAAGTCATACTGAATTATTTTTTAAGAAGACCTCCATCATATTCATGATGACAATTATATTGAGCGCTTAAGTGTTCGATAGTGTTCTAAGCACACTGCAAGCTTTATCACATGGAATCTTCCAAAACAATGTTGTAATTATACCCATTTTACAGGAGGCAGGGGCTTGGAGATGGGAGTTAAATCATTTGGCCAAGTGGCAGTGTTAACAGGCAGCCTCCACGCATAGGTGGCTTATACTTCTACTTCTTTGCTCTGACATTTTGGATAAAGGACTCTTTGGATCAGACTCTCCAAGAAACGCCTTCACACAGATTCCCTAACTAAAGTTAGCACTGGACGCAATCCTTATTCCTACCTCATCTGTCTCAACTGGTGCTTCAGAAGCATTGATAAAATTTGGGTAGTTGAGGGGGTGGGGTTAATACCACCTTTTGTCATCTTCTTTTCTTTACCATAGCTGCTTGTGTTTCAGGGTGCTCCAGTGATCTTTCTGGGTTTAGTGAAAGAAAAGGATTGTGGACTCAGGGAGACCCTAGTTTGAATCTGACTGCTTCAAATCTCAGCTTTGTCACGTGGGGCCAATGACCTCAGTTTTCACAGCTCAATTTGCTCATCCATAACAAAGGGATATTAATATCTGTAAGGAACGGCACCGAAGACGGAGGAGAGCTTAAACAAGCTTTATTTGGGTACGCTCCCGGACGAGGTTCACTGGTCCGAGAGAAAGGGGGCCAGAGAAGTCGCGCCCGGGCGAGGGTTTGGGCAGAATTTATAGGGGAAGAAGGGAAAGGGGTGTGGTGAATCCGGGAGGGCGCAGAGTAGTCCTTATTTGGTGGTCTCTTCGGGTATCGTGGCAATATCTGGTGCTGGTCGCATCAGTCTTGGGACCGTTAGTCCCGCCCCTCAAAAGGCGGGAAGGCTGGGCCGGGTGGAAAGTCACCAGGTCAGTTCCTGGGACTGGGTGGGTGGGAGCTCTGGGCTGATGCAACCTGTGAGTCTGATTGCGTTCCCCTGCCTCGGGCCAGTTGGCCTTACATCCCGACATCTTTGGTGTAATGGGGTGGCGTTCTGATCTCTGGCTACTTCCTACTGAATGGGGGCATCAAAAGGGGAGTTGAGCGACCAGAGGTCCGAGGGTTAAGGGAGACCAGTGGGGGGTTCTGTAGGAAGCAAGGTGTAAGGGCCGAGGAGCATTTGGTTTGTGGCCACCCGAGAAACTTCCTCCATGTGCCTGCGAAGGAACCTAAGAAAACAGGGAGCAAGCATGAACAAGATACAGATGAGAATTAAGGGGCCTAAGATTGGTGTTAGCCAGGTATAGAGGGTGGATCGCCACCAATCGGGAATTGGGGAGGTGGACTGTTGGGTGTTTGCGTTGGAGTTCTTCGCTTAAGTGATGGAGGGCGTTTACGTTGTCTTCGATGAGTCCTGTTTCATTGATGTAATAGCAGCATTCCTCCTGTAGGAAGAGGCAGGTACCTCTTTTGTTGGCCGTCAGGAGATCCAGGGCTCGTCGATTCTGGAGAGCGACTCGGGCTATGGAGGTGATTTGGCGCTGGAGAGAGGAGATGGAGGCGGCGGAGGCTTCAATGGATAGCTGGAGTTTATGTTCTAAGTCGCGGGATGTCGAAACACTATGTGTCAGAGCTCCCCGCCCCACCCCCCCGCCCCGAGGCCTGCAGTGACCAGGGAGGAGGCGAGAGAGATGCCTGCGACCAGAGGAAGAAAGATAGCTCTTTTCCGTCGGGTAAAGGGCGGCGTGATTAGCGAGGAAAATTCGGCTTGGCTATACAGTGTGAGTTGTGGGATGAGAGTAACGGGGATACATGAGAAGGGGGAAGAAGAATTGATCTTTTTTGTGAGGGAACCATTGCACCACAAAAACATGCCTGGTGGTGCTTCAATTGATGTGTTTACCGTGAGGGATGAACTGCAAAGAAGCCCAGTATCAGCTAGATTTGGGCGACTGCCGTAACAGATGGTGAGATTTTTTTGAATCAAGGAATATGGGGACTTTTAACGGGGAAAAAGGTGGGTTTTGGGAGGTGTAGGAAGTAGAATTGAAGGGCTGGTCGAGTGGGACAGCAGCCAAGTGTGGCCGGCCAAGCGAGGCACATAGAAAGCAGTCAGAGATGTTACCTATTCCTGTGTGGTTGAGTATCTGTACTGCTTGACGGACGAGGGTCAACCAAGAAAAAGGATCCTCTTTGTGTTCGGGGTGGGGTAGTTGATGTCTTAGGGCTTGTTCTGTTTCCTGGATGGCAGTGGCTTGTTTGCTCAACTGTTGGGTAACTTTGGGAATCAAGCTAATGTAGGAGCGAAAAATCTTAAAAGACCCTACAGGATAAGTATCAGTTGCCCATCGGTAAATTTTTCCTTGTACCCCTTGTCCCCATCTTGTATCCCAGGGATCCTTGATGTTAAGGGATAGGCTACCCCTGCCATCCTTGGTACTAGGTAAGATTGTCAGAGTAAGTCTGTAGTGCCTAATTTTGCCACGTGGATGTTACATGAGCGGTAGGGGCACCCCCCGTATGTGTCTGTCCACCAGTGACAGTAGTCTTTAGTTTGGTTGTAGGTGAAACAGACAACGGGAGATTCCTGGCCTAGCCAATTACCTTGCCAAATTAAATGTGGGAAGGAAAAGTTAACGGTCACCATGGCCTGGCATCCGCCTGGTTGGCAGTCTCCTGTCCCCAGGACCTGGGCATGGGCTCGACCATCAGCTTGCCATGTCCCGTGGATGTAGAAGCGCCATAGGGACGTCTGATGAGTCCTGGGTGGCAGGAGAAGTAGCAGGAGGAGAGGCAGGGCGGTGGATAAGCCGTAACCTTGTGGGACCCAGCGGTTGGGTTGACTAGTTTTCTGAGTTGGGGCCACTTTAAGATGGGAGACATGGTACCAGGAGGAGTGTCCTAGAAGTATGGCCACCGTGAGGGTGGTGAGGACCACTGTATGAGGGCCTGTCCACCGTGGCTTAAGGGATTGGGAGTGTAAGTCTTTGAGGAGGACACTATCTCCAGGTTGTAGAGGGAGAGAGGAAGTTTCAGAGACAGCCACTGTCGGTAGATGACGGTCAGCATATTCGCGGAGAAGACAGCGAAGCAGGGAGAGGCAGGGAAGGTAGGAGGCTAGGGGTGGACTCTGGGTTGGTAGGTCGTGAAGGAGGAAAGGGCGGCCGTAAAGTAGTTCAAATGGACTGAGGCCAGTAGGAGTCCGAGGTGAGGCTCGGATTCGGGTAAGGGCTAGAGGAAGCAGGTCGGGCCATGAGACATGGACCTCAAGGGACAGTTTGGTGAGGTGGTCTTTTAAGATCCCATTGGAGCATTCAACCTTACCGGATGATTGGGGGTGGTAGGGGATGTGGAGTTTCCAGGTGATCTGGAGAGCCTCGGATACCTGTTGAACCACCTGAGAGACAAAGGCGGGTCCATTATCCGACTGGATGGAGACCGGCAGACCAAATCGGGGGATGATGTATTGAAGCAGGATGAGGGCGACCGTGTCTGCCGTTTCTCGAGTTGTTGGATAGGCCTCGATCCAACCTGAAAAGGTGTCAATGAGAGTGAGCAGATATCGGAAGCATTTGCAGCGAGGCATATGGGTAAAGTCGATCTGCCAGTCTTCACCAGGCTAATGTCCACGCATCTGGTGTGTAGGAATTCGGGGCCGTAGGCCTCCTTGTGGGGAGACGGATGCGCAGGTTTGGCAGGCCATGTGAGTCTTTGAGATGGCTTCTCTAAGTCCTGGCAGATGAAAGAGGGGGTCCAAAAAACGGAACATTGCTTCTGGACCAATGTGTAAGGATTTATGGATGTCTGATAGGCCAGCTGCTTGGGCCAGAGGTAGGGCAATTTTGTTGTCTATAAAAATCCATCCTTTGTTGTCTTTGTGTCCCCCTTTTGAGAGTAAGGCAGCTTCCTCGTGTGGGGTATATGTGGGTTGGGTAGGACTGGTGAAAAATAGGACTGGAGCTGGAGGATCCCCTTTTGTAAGCTCTCGGGCCACGGAATCGGCCTTGGAGTTACCTTGTGCTATTGGGTTGGATGGGAGTTGATGACCCCTGCAATGGATAACTACTACTTCTTTAGGAAGCTGGAGGGCCTCCAGTTTTGCAATGAGGGAAGCGTTGACCACTGGGGATCCCTTAGTGGTCAGAAATCCATGTTCCCTCCGTAGTGCTGAGTGGCTGTGTGCAATGAGGAAGGCATATTTAGAGTCTGTGTAGACGTTAACCCTTTGGTCTTTGGAAAGGTTAAGGGCTCGTGTAAGTGCGATCAGTTCAGCCTTTTGGGAGGTCGTTCCTTCTGGGAGGCTGTTAGCCTCGATAATAGTTGAGATAGTTACCACCGCGCAGGCTGCCCGTCTGGCATCCGTCAGGACCGAGTATTGAGCTGCCATCTACGAAGAGGGTGCAGTCCGGGTTTGACAGTGGAGTATCAAAGAGTCCCTCCCTCGGCGGGCTGAGGGCCTCTACGACTTGGGGGCAGGAGTGGGAAGGGGAGGTCCGGGTGTCGGAAATGGGCAAGAGGGAGGCCGGGTTTAGGCGGGGGTGGGGGGGGGTGGGGGGTGGGGGGGTGCGGGGGAAGGTCAAGGGAGATAGCAGTGTTTTCGATGAACAGCAGGTGGAATTCCTAGATGCGAGAGGGACCCAAGAGAGAGAGAGACTTGTGGCCTAGGAGGTCGACCAGCCGGTGGGAGGAAAGCACGCTTAGTGGGTGGGCCAGGGTCAGTTTGAGTGTTTGTTTGGTCAGTTCGGCTGCCGCTGCTAGGGCCCGAAGGCATGGTTGCCATCCCCGAATGGTTGGGTCTAGCTGTTTGGAGAGCTAAGCCACGGGGCGGTAGGAAGGCCCTACAGGCTGGGCAAGGAGTCCAGTGGCTATTCTGGCCCGTTCATCCACAAAAAGGTGAAAAGGTCGGTTTGGGTTGGGCAGAGAAAGGGGAGGAGAAGATATCAGAGCGTTACGGAGGGTGAGAAAGGCCTGTCGAACGGCGGAAGGAGAGGTGAGGGGTCCTTGAGGGGTTTCTTTAGCGGCTAGATATAAGGGTTTAGCGAGGAGAGCAAAGTTAGGGATCCAGTGTCGGAAAAATCCTATAAGGCCCCAAAAGGAGAGAATTTGTTCCACTGTTTCCGGAGGCTGGAGTTCACGGATAATCCGGGTGCGTTCGGCTGTTAGACCTTTTGTGGTAGGGGTAAGGTGGAGCCCCAGGTAGGTTACAAGAAGTTACAGATAACTGAGCCTTGGCTGGGGAGACCCGATAACCAATAACCGCGAGAGCCAAGGCAATTAAGGAGATCTGCAGTGTGTTGTCTTGAGAGGCTGAGAGACGGGCTACAAAGGAGGAGGTCATCTACATATTGAAGGAGTGTGCTGGGGGTAAGGGAGCAGGAAGTGAGGTCCCGTGCCAGCGCCTGACCAAAGAGGTGAGGACTGTCGCGGAATCCCTGGGGAAGAACTGTCCAGGTGAGCTGACTGGAAGTATGAGTATCCGGATCCGTCCAGGTAAAGGCGAAGAGGAAATAGGAGTCGGGATGTAGGGGGGATAGTGAAAAAGGCATCTTTGAGATCCAGAACCGTAAAGTGGGTTGTGGATGGGGGGATATGGGAGAGCAAGGTGTATGGGTTTGGTACCACTGGGTGGAGAGGAATTATGGCTTCATTGATTAGTCGGAGGTCCTGGACCAGGCGACAGTCCCCAGAGGCCTTGCGGACAGGCAGGATGGGGGTGTTGCAGGGAGAGTCAGTGGGGATAAGTCCCTGGTTTAGGAGTCTGGTGATAATTGTAGGCCCCTAAGGTGAGTCTCAGAGATGGGAAATTGGGGCCTTGATGGAAATTTGGAGGGGTCCTTTAGGCGGATGAGGACGGGGGAATGGTGTGTTGCTATTATGTGCTTAGAAGTATCCCAGACTTGGGGACTGATTGGGTTCGGTGTGATTGGAAGAGGGGGATAGGAGGGGGAGGGTTCTAGAGACAGGCCGAGAAGAGGAAGCAGGAGTTGGGAGGAGGGGACCTTAGGGTCAAGTCTAACCAGTTGGAGGGAGGCCCCTAAGTGGAAAAGGACATCTCGGCCTAGCAAGGGAACTGGGCAGGATGGTAAGAAGGAATGAGTAAAAGGGAGTCCTTCGATATGACATGGAAGTGGACCGGTCTGGAGTGGGAAGGATGGTTTGCCATCAATACCCATGACCGAGATCTGGGAAGGAGAAACTGGCCCGGAATAGGTAGGCAGGACCGAATAGGTAGCCCCCGTGTCCACCAGAAATGAGATGGACTTACCTGCTACCTGTAGCGTTACCCTGGGCTCGGCGAGGCTGATGGGGATCTTCGAGTCCGGGCGCCGTCAGTCATCAGCCAATCCCAGTAGTTCCGAGTGGTAATGCCGTTGGGACGGCCTGCCCCCCGCGTGGAGACGCTGAGGGAGGGCCAGTCGTAGGGCAGTCACTCTTCCAGTGGCCCGTTAGCCCGCAGCTGGGACAGGGCTTAGAAGGAGGTCGGGGATTGGGACATTGGCGAGCCCAGTGCCCCTCTTTTCCACACTTGAAGCAGGCCCCTGGTGGGGTTGCCTTCGGCGGGTTCCGTGGATGTTGTCCATGGGAGATGGCCGGCCGCAGGGCGGCTACGAGGGCTTGGGTCTGGAGGGCCACCTTCTGGTGCATCCGAGCCTGTCGGCTGGATTCTGCCAAATCCTCACGACCATTATAGACTTTAAAGGCCATCTTTACCAGATCTCGAATAAGGGTCTGAGGGCCATCTTCTGCCCGTTTTAATTTCTTTCGGATGTCCGGGGCTGATTGGGTAATAAAATGGGTGGCTAGGACCGTTGCCCCTGCCGGGGTGTCGGGATCCAGCCGGGTGTAGAGAGTTAAGGCCTCTGTAAGGCGATTGAGAAAGATAGCTGGATTTTCGTTAGGTTCTTGGGTTATCTCTTTTAGTTTTTCAAAATTAACCACCTTATGACCGGCAGCCTGCATGCCAGCCAGGAGGCATTGGATCATGAGGTCGCGTTTACGACGGCCATCCTGGCCGTCCTGATAAGTCCAGCCTGGATCGGTGTCAGGTACGGCAGTCGCTCCGACAGGCATGGAGTTGTCGGTAAGGTGAACCTGATCTGCATGGTTTCGGGCAGCAGTTTGAATTCTTTCCCTTTCGTCAGGGGTTAAGGTAGAGGACAGAACCACAAAGATATCGTGCCAGGTTAGATCGTAAGCTTGAGAGAGGTAGCGAAATTCTTTGATGTAGCGGGAAGAGTCGGCAGAAAAGGAGCCTAGTCGCTTTTCTATTTGAGAGAGATCTTGGAGGGAAAAGGGAACATGAACTAGAAGGTCTGGGTCCTGGGAGTCGTGGTGGTGGGAGCCCGTGTGTGAGCTGACTGGCGAGGAGAGGGGTGATGAGAGAGAGAGACGGAGGGAGAGGAAGCGGGGGAAGGTGGGGGCAAGGGGGAGGTTGCCGGGGGGAGCGGGGGAGCGGTGGGGGGCGATAGAGTGGGCTCAGGAGGGAGAGGGGCCGGTCTAGGGTAGGGTGGGGGTTGGAGAGGAGCTCTGGAGGGGGGAGAGGCGAGAGATTCGGGACGGTCGGTTAGTGGGGAGGAATCATCATCCAAGGGAATTGAGGTTTTGGATGGAGGAGATGTTTGTTTGGGAAGGAGGATTTGAGAGGTAGAACAATTGACGCAAAGGGAGGGGCAAGAGCGCAGAAACCAAAAAACCTGGACATAGGGGACCTCAGACCATTTGCCCGTCCTGCGGCAGTAATTATCTAGATCACGGAGGATGTTAAAATCGAAAGTCCCTTCAGGAGGCCATTTGGATTGATTGTCTAGAGGATATTGTGGCCAGGCCACAGTGGAATAGAAAATAAGCCGTCGGCGACGGAGATCTTGGGAGAAACCGAGGGCTGTAAAATTGGCTAGGAGACACCCCAGGGGCGTCTTAGGATCTGGTTTCGATTGTGAGGTTCCCATGATCCCCAGTCTGTCCCTGAGTGAACGGAGAGGGAGACAGGCGTCCCTGGTCTCAGTCTCCAATTCACGGCAGATCGCAGGGCGGTCAGGCGATTGGGACGTCTCCACAGTTGCCCGAGGCCCGGAGAGAGAACGAAGAAGTCCCTGACGCGGCCGTGATTAGGGACAGGAGTCCGGTGGGCAGGGACTCTGGGGGTCGGAGGAAACAAGGGAGGGGACTTACCCCGTTTTCTGCCGGATCGGGTGGATGAGTAGAGGTTCCCTGGTTGTCTCCTGGGGGAGGGGAGGAGCGGCCCGCACGGTAATCCGCGGGGTTTGGTACCCATCCCGGGTTTCGGCACCAAATGTAAGGAACGGCACCAAAGACGGAGGAGAGCTTAAACAAGCTTTATTTGGGTACGCTCCCGGGCGAAGTTCACTGGTCCGAGAGAAAGGGGGCCAGAGAAGTCGCGCCCGGGCGAGGGTTTGGGCAGAATTTATAGGGGAAGAAGGGAAAGGGGTGTGGTGAATCCGGGAGGGCGCAGAGTAGTCCTTATTTGGTGGTCTCTTCGGGTATCGTGGCAATATCTGGTGCCGGTCGCATCAGTCTTGGGACCGTTAGTCCCGCCCCTCAAAAGGCGGGAAGGCTGGGCCGGGTGGAAAGTCACCAGGTCAGTTCCTGGGACTGGGTGGGTGGGAGCTCTGGGCTGATGCAACCTGTGAGTCTGATTGCGTTCCCCTGCCTCGGGCCAGTTGGCCTTACAATATCTACTCTCAGAGGACGAATGTGGAGGTCCAAGGAGATAACCTGTGTCAAAGAGCTTAGTCCACAATGGGTTTCCAGGGAAGGTTATTCTTCCTTTCTACCGGTGTTGGATTTTTTCCTATTTCTCTTGCAGCTCTGCTTAGCATCTGGGAATCCCTGTGAGTTCTTAAGATCTTTCCCTTTACTCGGATTCCAGTACTAGTTTCAGGAAGACAGCATCTCCAACTCTTGTGCTATTTGACCTTCCGATTCCCTCACTTTACAACTCCCGACGTGCTCTCATCCATCCCTTCTCTGCCACACATCCCCAGGATCGTACTGGGATCATTAACCAGAAGCATCAAAGTCTTAGGTTCACACATTCCACTCTTTTATTCTTTCTGCTTGCCTGCTCAGATCTTTCCATGGTGAGGGTATTTACATAGCCAAACCGAACCTATGTATTTTAACTAATCTCTCTTCCTTCTCCTTCTTCTTCGAGGTTGTCTCAGCTATATTTGGATCCGCTGTATAAATTTTAGAACCAGCTTACTAAATTCCAGGAAACCACTTCTGGGGATTTTAATTGGGTTTGCATTGCATTTATACAGAATTGCCATATTGTAATGCTGACTCTCCCCATTAGTGACCCTCCTGGATTTCTCATTTATGTAAGTCTTATTTTATGAATTTCAATAACATTTTATAGTTTTCTTCCTAAAGATTTTGTAGGGCATTTATTCCAAGGTGCCTTGGTTGCTGTTGTAAATGGTATCTTTAGAAATCACATATTTGTTTTCAGTATTTAAAGGAAACATAATTGAATTTTTTGTATTGAACTCATATCTAGCAACAAGGCTGAACTCTTTTAAGATTTCCAATGGCTTTTGGAATCAATTTGCTTTTCTATGTTGACAATCATATTGTCTGCAAATAACGAAGGTTTTTTTCTTTTTCTGTTTAGATCTTACACTTTTTCTTGTCTTACGGCACTAGACAGGACCCCTTATGTAACCAACATATATTAGGCATTTTTGTTTTGTTTCTGACTATTAAAATATCTGTTTGTATTTTGAAAAGGTTTGATCTGTGGACTGGGGTCTGGCTCCATCTCAATTTTACTAACCATATCTTCTTCTATCATAAGATTTTGTTGGTATGGGTATGGCCATTCTTTCCATCAATGCCATTTTTCTCAAGTCAACTTTTGCAGATCCAGGTTTTCTATATTCTCTTTTTACTTTTATTTCTTGTTGATGATCACTATGAGCACTGTGAATTGGATAAAAGACTGAACACTTATATTTATTTCTCACTGAATTTATTCAAAAATTGTCAGCCATTGTCCTCAGCAGTGCTCCAGCAGTCACCTTGGTCTATTGCAGAGATCACTGAACCAGGAGGTGCGGGGCCAGGCAGGTATCCTGCGAGCAAACCTGTGCAGATGGGCACCGAAGCCATCTGAAGATGGCAGCCTTTACTCATTTCTGGCAGATTATCACCACAGAGGGTTATCAGAATTGGTCAGTTTGGCATCTCAGTCTGGGTTCTTATGGACAGAGTTTTGGAATTTGCGCTATTTTTAAAAAGCTAGTTGGGAGACTGGGGAGGAGGCATGATTTGAGGTGGACTTTGAAAGAACAGGTTCTGAAGAGCAAGAGAGAAAAAAAGTCTGTGGGTTAGAATTATTGTTCCTATTCACAGATGAGGAAATTAGGCTCGATCATGGAAGTGAGTTGCCCAGTGTCACAAAGCTTGTAGTAGCTTAGTGATTGTCAAAATCTGAACCCCCATCAGCCCAACTCTAAAGCTTAATGGTTAGCCACTTATGTGCTTCTGCCTCATGTCTGTGAAATGGAGATAACCATGCCTACATCAAAGTTACTGTTTACTGACAACTTACATTCATGGTTGTATTAGCACACAAGCTAGGCTCCTTTTTTTTTTTTCCCAGATGCTGATTACACCTGTTTAATTAATTAACAATACAACAATTTTAACAGGGTAACATGGTCCAGAGAAAACTGTTACATTATGCACTTGATATTTCATTAAAAATTTTTCCTTAAAACTAAAAGGTTTCATTATAACAGATACATTTCAAATGTACTTTATTAAATCATTGCTAATTAGAGCCTAAGCAATTATAAAGACATTACACAATGATATTCAACCAGAAGTTATTTTTTCTGGACATATAGACATATTAATGTACTTCTGTTGAAAAATTTTAATCTCCAGCAAAAATAACTGCATGTAGACATTATTCTGTTTTCTGGGAGAGGTCTGGGAGGACAATAAAGGGCTGGGTGTGTTTATAAGAATAGGCCAGTAGCTGTTTCCATCAGGGAGGTGGTACTAATCAATATTGAGACTCAATACTCAGATAAATTTCAGGTTAAAAACATTTGTTAAGATAGGTGATAATTGGGCTATTTTTATATTGACAACTGAGACAAAACTATAAACTGTCAGTCAATGTTTAGGGACCCAGAACCAAGAGGGCCTTATGGTGAGGTCGGCAGGTAAATAATTAGCACATACAAATCAAAGACTCTGTTCAGGACAACCGAGCCACACCCACTGCCTGATGGACAGGATTCACCTATTAACCTCATCACTTTATAGAGTCTGCCTAACACGAGAAAGTCCTCCAAGTTCTGATAGCCAGATACTGATAAGAAAGGCTGTTGAAACTTATTTAATTAGACACATTGAAGTACTACTGCTATTAGGAGTCTGTTTATAAAGATTTTCCATCATACATTATTACAATATTTTTTCAGGTAAAAACCTTGGTTTCAACTGTTACAGTCATAAAAGTATTTCCCCTGGGATTTCCTCCACATAGGGAAGTTATCCATATAATTATTTTTAAATAGTCTTCCTAACTTTGGGAAACTTTGCCCTCCCTCCAACACACACACACACGCCATGTGTGTGTCTTCTTCAGTTACTTTCATCAGTGTTTTGTAGTTTTCATTGTACAAATCTTTCACTTCTTTGGTTAAATTTTTAAAACATTTTATTGGCGTATAGTTGATTTACAATTTTGTGTTAGTTTCAGGTGTATAACAAAATGATTCAGTTATACATATACATATATTCATTTTCAGATTCTTTTCCCTTATAGGTTATTACAAAATACTGAGTATAGTTCCCTGTGCTATACAGTAGGTCCTTGTTGGTTATCTATTTTATATATAGTAGTGTATATATGTTAATCTCATCCTCCTAATTTATCCCCCCCACCTTTGGTAACCATAAATTCTATGTCTGTGGGTCTATTTCTGTTTTGTAAATAAGTTCATTTGTATCTTTTTTTTTTCAGATTCCACATATAAGTGATATCATATGATATTTGTCTTTCTCTGACTGACTTACTTCACTTAGTATGATCGTCTCTAGGTCCATCCATGGAAATGAGATCGTGAAATGGTCAGCCCATGTGCCCAGTAAAAATTCTAATACTACAGAAGAAGGTAGAGTGGATATTGGAGGCCATTAGCAGTCTTTACCACAATGGTGCTAGTCAGTCTTTAAAACGAAACAGTGAAGTAGGCATTATTATGCCTATTTTACTGACAAATATATTGAGGTTCAGAGAAATGAAGCAACTTGCTTAAGGGTGAGCTGGGATTGGAACCCTGACTCATGTTTGACTCACCATGTTCTACTCCCTCCCCAATGAAATTGTTCCTTTGTGAGTTTTGCTGCTTCTCTTTTGTTTCCTTCTCACTCGGTAGTGCAATGTTAGCATGGATGTCTACACTCTCTGGGCTGTGAGCCTTCCTCCAAATTCTTATTCTCTGGCATAATAATCATGTCCCAGAGGGAGAAGATCGTGGACTTGCAAAGGCTGGGTGCTGTGGGGCCACATGTGTGAGCTGTTACTTCAGTATTTGCAACAGATGTTGGAAAGCAAGTCTATAAACTGCAACCTCTTCATGAAAGAGCAGTGTAGCCAGCCGACCCAAGAGAAGGAGGCCAAGGCCAAGAGAAGAAAAGGCCACTTGACTCTCAGGGTCTGGACCTGAATCAACATCAGCCTATTCCATGGGAATGTGAAGCTGGTAGAGTCCATGAAGGGGACATGATCAGAAGCCCAGTATTATGTCCACATGGACAAACTCTTTGACATTTTTCTGAGACCTGTCTTGGCATTGAGTGTGGCTGGTGCACGTGCATGGGGAGCGAGCTGGAATACAGGTACAAGAGCACCTTCTGTGATATCATCAGGTTGTACTGGACTCTCAGCAGACACTGCCAGCAAAGGAGCACCTTGCAGAGTATGACTTGGGGTCCAAACTGATAGTTTCCAAGATGCTCAACTGAAGATGCCAAATCTATCCCATCAGCATGCAAGCAAATCCTATCAGGCTACGCACATTGATTCTGGCTCTTTAGGACGGCTTGACTAAGTTTGTCCTCCTATATCCTCTCACCACCAAGTGGGTCCAGGAGGACACCCTGTTGGACATCTTCACTGTGCTCAGGGAACCCAGAGTCTTGCAGACTAGTATTGATGATATTTCTTCATCCAGATTGACAAGGGCTCACACAGATGTGGCCAAGCTGAAGATGGCCCAGGAATATGACAGGGCACCGTGGCTTGCAGATGCACCACTCTGATCTCTGCCTCTCTCGTTACATGGCATTCTCACTGTGTCTGGGTCTCTCTTATCTTCTTATAAGGACATTAGTCATATTGCATTAAGGGCCCAGCCTTTGCCAGTATGACCTCCTCTTAACTAATTACATTTGTAACAACCCTAGTTCCAAATAAGGTCATATTCGAGCTTCCCTGGTGGCGCAGTGGTTGAGAGTCCGCCTGCCGATGCAGGGGACACGGGTTCGTGCCCCGGTCCGGGAAGATCCCACATGACGCGGAGCGGCTGGGCCCGTGAGCCACGGCCGCTGAGCCTGCGCGTCTGGAGCATGTGCTCCGCAACGGGAGACGCCACAACAGTGAGAGGCCCGCGTACCGCAAAAAAAACAAAAACAAAAACAAATAAGGTCATATTCTGAAACTCTGGGAAGGACACGAATTTGGGGGGAACACCATTCAACCCAGTGCACTGTTGACGGCTTAAACGCAGAGCAATGACACACAGCACTAGCCCCAGGGTCTGTAGTTTGTTCAGATGATGAAAAACTCAACTTACCACAAGGTTATCTGCCACAGCCCCCATGAAGCCATGTTTGTCTGCAAAGCCAGGCTTGGCCTGGCAACTCCAAGTCACCCCAGGAAGTTATGCTTACACTTAGGACCGGATAGGATTCGAAGAGGGAACAGAGACAACTGAAGAATAGCACCCATGTGCAACAAGAAGACAACAGAGAGATGAGACCTGGGCGTGAATTCAATGTTGTTCTTTCACATGTAGCTTTCATTAGAATGTTTCTGGCCTGAAAGTACCAGAAAACTCAACTCACAATGGCACACCCAATAAGGTGATTCGTTATTTAACCTCCAGTACTTTCTAGATACGTGACAGGATTGGTTAATTTAATGACTCAGCATTGCTATTAAGGAACAAGTTTCTTCAACTTTCTTCTTCCATTTCCAGGATGTCCTCTTCAGCTAACTGTCCTCACAGTCCCACAATTCCAGCAATGTCACACAGATATGATGATGTCTAGTAATAGACAAGGGAATGTTTTTCTGCAATGTCTTTTTATAAAAGTGTGATGACAGTCTTTCCCCAAAGTTGCTGAGTAGACGTCCCACTTTGTCTCCTTGGTCAGACTTTTATCCCATGCCTATAACCAAACCTGTAATGGCAAGGGAAATGGGCCCACCAAGCCTAGCTCAGACCAGTCATGACTACCAGAGCTGGAACTGGAGCTGGAACTGGGGCTGGGGCTGGGACCTGCCTCCTCTAAAGCAAGTGAGCACCTGAACAAGATGAGGGTCCATTAGCTGGGATGAAGGGGAGGAATGGCTGTTGGGTAGGCAACCCCCCAGGTCCACCACATACTGCTACCTCCTCCTTCTTATCGGTTTCCTGGCAGAACTTCCCTGCTGCAGCGCTGTGGCTCTGCAAATGGGGTGCCTGACATAGTGCTTCCCTCAGCCCTAGGGGCCGCTGGGAGGGTCTTGATTGGCCAGAGTATCCATGCTGATTGCTTTTGCCATAGCAGTCCCTTCTGTTGACCACAGCGTGCAGTACTATTTATAACATTTTCCTATGATTTTTAAGAGGGGGAGAAGGTTGGGAGCTCTGGCCTTGTGGTCTATAGTAACATTCCTCTATTAGAGTGTGAGTGCTTTTAAATTATTTGCTCCCTCCAATTTATTTTTTAAATTAATTAATTTCCAATTTATTTTTTAAACTGGAACGCACTTTAAAATCTGTGCTCTATCTAGCAAATCTGGGGTGTGGAGAGAGAACTGGAGTGGGGTAAGCATGGGAGCTGGTACTGTAGTCCCAGAGTGAAAGTGGGGTATATATTTGTACGGGTGGTGGTAGTAGTAAGCAGTCTTATTCCAGATTACTTTGAAGGTATTGCTGACAGATTTGGTTGTGGGATGAGGATGAGTCAAAAGATGAGTTAAGAATGACTGCAGGGGAACTCCCTGGAGGTCCAGGTCCAGTGGTTAGGGCTCCGCGCTGCAGGCAGCATGTTTGATCCCTGGTGGGGGGAAATAAGATCCCTCATGCCGTGTGGTGCGGGAGAGTGGAGGTGGAGAATGAAAAAGAATGACTCCAGAAAAAGAGTTGCCACTTTGAGTTGGGGAAGAATGCTTTTGGGGAAATATTCAATGTTAGAGTTGCCCCTTAGGCGCCCAGGTAGAGATGTTGAATAGGCAGTTGGATGTATGTGTCTGGAATTCAATGGAGAGGCTAGAGCATTGAGTCTGGGAGGCATCTAGAGTTGGCATCTGAAGTCACAAGACCGGAAGGGAGCACAAATGTAGTGAGAATGGACAGAGAAAAAGAGAGGGCTCGGTCTGAGTCCTGGGGTGACCTGGGAGTAAAGGGAGAAGAGGAGAAACCAGGAAAGGAGAAGAGAAGTAGGTAGGAAGCAACACAAGAGAGTGGTTTGCTGGACACCAGTTTAGAAAGTGTGTCAAGGAGGGAGTGATCTGTTGTGTCAAATGCTGCAGACAGGCTCAGTAAGATGAGGGCTGAGAGGTGACCGTGGGGATTAGCAAAACGGAGGTCACTGGTAGTGTTGACAAGGGCAGTTCCAGAGGAGAGGTGGAGAGTGAAAGCCTGACTGAACAGGCGGAAAGGAATGGGAAACAGTAGGCAAACCTCTCTAGAAGTTTTGCTGTAAAGTGAAGCAGAAACAGGAGGGTAGCTGGATGCTAAGTGGTCACTTTTTTTAATAGGAGAAATTAAAATATGTTGGTAAAGCGATGAGAATAATACAGAGGAAGGGGTGATGGAGAAAACGGGGAGAATTGCCCAGGGAATATCATAGAGAAAATGAGTGAGGACAGGATTCAGTGCACAATTGTAGGAATCGGTGTCAGTAGGCAGTTTACACATAGTCTCAGGAGGGAGGCATGTAGGTGGGTAAATGAAGTGATGTGAAATTATGAGTTTACTAAGCCCCGTGATTTTCCTCGTAAAATAGGAAGCAACGTCATTAGCCAAGAGTAAGGATGGAGAAGGAAGTGATGGAGGTTTGCTGAGAGGAGAAATATGACTTGATTCTTTAGCATGATAGGCTGGGCCAGCTGAGGGGAATTTGAAACCACGATGAGAAGAATGTGGAGAGAGCTACTTCTTCCCTTGCGATATTCGTTCCTCTAGGCGCTCGGTAGTCTGCGTCCGTTTCCTTGGAGACCAAAACAGGCAAGAAAGCGGCAGGTCTCGCTGGGAAGTTTGAGTGGCCTTGGTTACCGCGCGACCCACGCTGAGACAAGGAAGTTGGAGAAGCCGAACAAATAGGCATCCCAAAAAATCGGGGCCCCAAGGCCTCCGGACTCTTCTTCCATTCCCCCTAATGGCGCGCGTCTCTCCGAAGTACGTAAAAGGCGTATGGAGGGGCTGTGGACCGCGCATGCGTGCGCCCAACCTACTTCTGGCTGGGTCCTCGCCGGGTGTTGTCCCAAGGCCTTTTGACCCCGCCCTCCCCCCCCCCCCCCGCCCCATCTCCCGAGCCCCGCCTCTCCCTCGAGCTCTCCAGCCCCTGCTTGGCTTGTGTCCCTAGTGGGTGAGATTTCGGCTTCGAGACCCCATGCCAGTTTCACGTTTGCTGCTTGCATCCCATGGGTTGGGAATGATGGGAGTTCTTTCCCGCCCCAATCCAGACTCAACCACGCTGGGATTTGCTCCACAGTCCCCCAGTTCCAGGTTCTGGTGAGTCCAAGAGGGCTAGGGAAGGTATGTGGGTGGGGCTTGCTGACCCTGGGCTTGCAGTCAGCTTGCTCTCAACGCCCACGGCGGTGACTGTCCTGGGCAATAGAATCCAGAAACCTGAATTCCAGGCCCGGCTCTGTCATGCATTTGCTGTGGGACCCGGGGCGTGGCTCTGAAGCTCAGTTTTCTCACCACCTATCAGGATGTAAGGGTGTATTATGCTGCTCTCTTATTTATCTCTGATTGCTTTCCTGTTGGGTCTTTTCCATGCCTTCTGTTTCTCACAGTTCTTAGCACCTCCCAGCCGATGTGCTTAGTAAATTCTGGCTGGCTGCTGAAAAAGTGATAGCTAACACTTATGGAACACTTACCACATGCTTTACAAATATCATCTTTTGGAATTTTTGTACCAACCTGTGGAGGTAGCTTTTATAATTAGATCCAGTTTACAGATGAGAAAATTGAGGCTCAGAGAGGTAAATCCACTTGATCAAGGTTACAGATATCTGTAAGGGGGTAAGCTGGGATTTGAGCCCATGAGTTGTGTGACTGATTTGTGTTATGTCTGGTAGGATTATGTTCCATGGCAGCGGTCCAAGCAGAAAGCCAAGCCATCTACTCTGCCTCCGATCCCACGAGCTGTCAACACTCAGAAAAGCAAAATGAAGACCTGGACTACCGTCCAGCCAGGTGGGCAGAGGCACTTGGGTGCTGGTGGAGTTGGGGACAGGATGGAGTGGATGCTCTTGGCCCTTGGTGACAACATTTATATCAGGGTAGGCTAACTGCTATAACAAACAATCCCCAGATTTCAAGTATTGATACAGAAACATATTTCTCATTTATGTTGAAGTACATTTGTGGATCTAGCGGGGAGGGAGTAATCTTTTTCATGTGATCATTCAGGGATCTAGGCTCCTTCACCTTGTGACAATGACATTTTTTAAGGCCTTGAAGTCCTCTGCTGGGTACTTTTGCATCCAGCAGAGAGAGAAGAGAGAGAGCAAGAGTATGGATGATCCTGTGGGTATTTCTTTTTCAGGGCATAGACTTGAAGTGACACACATCACTTCTACTCATATTCCAGTGTCCATAACTCAGTCACATGCCTACCCTTAACCACAAGGGAAGATGGGAAATATAGTCCAGCTATGTGTCCAGGAGGAAAAGAAAACAGGATTTGGTGAACTTGGGATAATCTCTGCCACATCACTGTCATGCCTTCCAGGGGAGTTCTGAGGCCTTGGCTCAGGCAGACATGGGTTCAGACCTTGGCTCTCCCATCTGCTCTCTTGGGAAAGTGAGAAAGATGAATGAGTTTTTGTTTTCTCATTTGTAAAATGAGGACATTAATCTTTACCTGATAGGATTGTTGTGAGAATTAAATGAGAAGATCTGTGTAAAGCATTGTTATTCAGACCCAACACTCCTTTTAATGACAAATATTACAAATATTTTGTAATATTCCTTTAGTATCCTGAAATAAACTTCATAGATAATATAACCTACCTACATATATAATTTTTAAATATTAATTTAATACCATAACTGTAAAGGAAATGGAAAGCTATTTATAGTTAAATAAAGTATATTTCAGTATGTAAATGCTCAGGATGGAGTCCGTTAGAAGACATTAGAAAGTCTTCAGAAGCTTACTCATAGATGTGGAGTCATGGTGAACATAACAGTTGCAAATGCAGAGTGACACACGGTGGGAAATCAGGGACTCAAAATACCAAGAGGGATTTTTCATTGCAACTGTGATTTCCAAAGTGGTGCCCATCTCTTGGTAAAGTTCTGAACAAAAAAAGCACAATCTTCCCTTGATTGTAGCTGCTTTCTTGGAAAATTCAGCATTATAGTAAAACCCTGAAAAATATTCTTTGTGGCTATATGTAAAACAGAGTCAGGTTCTGGGATCGGATTGTTATAAATAGGGGTTTTACCTATGTCATATCTAGTAGGACTTAGGAAAGTTATGCAGGACAGGAGAATTCTATGTTCTATGGGGTTGTCCTGTTCTGGGGGATATCTTGTGTCCCTGGCCCCCACCTATAGATGCCACTTGGGCCCCCAATGAGAACCCATAGATCCCCCCCCGCCAATATATCTAAAACACCCCTGTCGAGAGTCATTGATATAAAGTGATGAGCACAAGAGCTGGTGGTAGTTTTTTTTTTTTTGCTGTACGCGGGCCTCTCACTGTTGCGGCCTCTCCCGTTGCAGAGCACAGGCTCTGGACGCGCAGGCTCAGCGGCCATGGCTCACGGGCCCAGCCGCTCCGCGGCATGTGGGATCTTCCTGGACCAGGGCCCGAACCCGTGTCCCCTACGTCGGCAGGCGGACTCTCAACCACTGCGCCACGAGGGAAGCCCAAGACCTGGTGGTAGTGACAGAATTTTTGTCTTTGGTCCTAGACCCTATTCAAACAGCATCTACAAGGAAACTCTTGCCCTTTTCTTTCACTGGGGAAGCGGTGAGGTATGTAACAGACACACCCACAAACAGAACAAGAGCAGTTACCGTATACCAAGCACTTACTATGTGCTAGATACTGTTCTCAACACTTTACACCTGTCACTTCATTTAATCTTCCCAACAACCCCATGAGGTGAGTGCTGTTGTTATCACCTCCTCTTACAGATGAGGAACCTGAGGCACAGACAGGTGTAACTCCCAAGGTCACAGGTAGGATGGGCACATCCAGACTGTGATATTTGGCAGTTTGGCTCCAGGACCCACAGTCAACCACTGGAGAAATGAAGTAAAAAATAAATGTAAAATGTAAAACAGTAAAACTTTTAGAAAAAAACATAGGAGAGAAAAATCTTTGGGACTGATGGCCAAGTGAAGAGTTCTTTGACTTTACACAAACAGCTGGATCCATAAAAGAAAAATGAAATAAATGGACAAGTTGGACTTCATCAAAATTTAAGACTTTTGTTCTTTGAAAGACTCTGTTAAGAGTATGAAAAGACAAGCTACAGACTTGGAGAAAATGTTTGCAAACCACATATCTGACAAAGGACTGCTTTGTAGAATATATTGGGAACCATCAAAACTCACTAGAAAAACAATTCAGTTAGAAAATGGGCAAAAGACATGAAGAGGCATTTCACCCAAAGACGAAATACACATGGTAAATAAGCACGTGAAAAGATGTTCAACATCATTATCCATTAGGGCTATGCAAATTAAACCACAATGAGGTGTCACTGCACACCTATCAGAATGGGTAAAATGGAAAATAGTAGTAACACCAAATGTTGGCAACGAGGAGAAACTGGGTCATGCATACATTGCTTGTGGGTATGTGAAATGGAGCTGCCATTCTGGAAAAGAATATGGCAGTTTCCTACGAAACTAAACACACATTTCCCATGATGATCCAACAATTGCACTCTTGGGCATTTGTTCCAGAGACGTGAAACTTATGGTCACAAAAAAACCAGTGCAAGAGCATATCCAAAAGGTAAAATACCTTAGGTAGGAATAAACCTACCTAAGGAGACAAAAGACCTGTATGCAGAAAACTATAAGACACTGATGAAAGAAATTAAAGATGATACAAACAGATGGAGGGATATACCATGTTCTTGGATTGGAAGAATCAACATTGTGAAAATGACTATACTACCCAAAGCAATCTACAGATTCAATGCAATCCTTATCAAACTACCACTGGCATTTTTCACAGAACTAGAACAAAAAATTCCACAATTTGGATGGAAACACAAAAGACCCTGAATAGTAAAGCAATCTTAAGAAAGAAAAATTGAGTTGGAGGAATCAGGCTCCTTGACTTCAGACTATACTACAAAGCTACAGTAATCAAGACAGTATGGTACTGGCACAAAAACAGAAATATAGATCAATGGAACAGGATAGAAAGCCCAGAGATAAACCCACGCACATATGGTCACCTTATCTTTGGTAAAGGAGGCAAGAATATACAGCGGAGAAAAGACAGCCTCTTCAATAAGTGGTGCTGGGAAAACTGGACAGCTACATGTAAAAGAATGAAATTAGAACACTCCCTAACACCATACACAAAATAAACTCAAAATGGATTAAAGACCTAAATATAAGGCCAGACACTATAAAACTCTTAGAGGAAAACATAGGCAGAACACTCTATGACATACATCACAGCAAGATCCTTTTTGACCCACCTCCTGAAATGGAAATAAAAACAAAAATAAACACATGGGACCTAATGAAACTTAAAGGCTTTTGCACAGCAAAGGAAACCATAAACAAGATGAAAAGACAACCCTCAGAATGGGAGAAAATATTTGCAAATGAAGCAACTGACAAAGGATTAATCTCCAAAATTTACAAGCAGCTTATGCAGCTCAATATCAAAAAAACAAACAACCCAATACAAAAATGGGCAGAAGACCTAAACAGACATTTCTCCAAAGAAGATATACAGATTGCTAACAAACACATGAAAGGATGCTCAACATCACTAATCATTAGAGAAATGCAAATCAAAACTACAATGAGGCATCACCTCACACCAGTCAGAATGGCCATCATCAAAAAATCTACAAACAATAAATGCTGGAGAAGGTGTGGGGAAAAGGGAACCCTCTTGCACTGTTGGGGGAAATGTAAATTGATACAGCCACTATGGAGAACAGTATGGAGGTTCCTTTAAAAACTAAAAATAGAACTACCATACAGCCCAGCAATCCCACTACTGAGCATATATCCTGAGAAAACCATAATTCAAAGAGTCATGTACCACAATGTTCATTACAGCTCTATTTACAATAGCCAGGACATGGAAGCAACCTAAGTGTCCATCGACAGATGAATGGATAAAGAATATGTGGCACATATATACAATGGAATATTACTCAGCCATAAAAAGAAACAAAATTGAGTTATTTGTAGTGAGGTGGATGGACCTAGAGTCTGTCATACAAAGTGAAGTAAGTCAGAAAGAGAAAAACAAAGACTGTATGGTAACACATATATATGGAATCTATAAAAAAATAAAGGTTCTGAAAAACCTAGGGGCAGGACAGGAATAAAGATGCAGATGTAGAAAATGGACTTGACACTGGGAGGGGGAAGGGTAAGCTGGGACAAAAAGAGAGTGGCATGGACATATGTGCACTACCAAATGTAAAATACATAGCTAGTGGGAAGCAGCCACATAGCACAGGGAGAGCAGCTTGGTGCTTTGTTACCACCTAGAAGGGTGGGTTAGGGAGGTTGGGAGGGAGACGCAAGAGGGAGGAGATATGGGGATATATGTATATGTATAGCTGATTCACTTTGTTATACAGCAGAAACTAACACACCATTGTAAAGCAATTATACTCCAATAAAGATGTTTAAAAAAAAAAAGACGATGTGGTGTGAATACACACACAGACGCACACACACACATACACACAGGAATACTACACAGCCATAAAAAAGAATGAAATAATGCCATTTGCAGCAACATGGATGGACCTAGAGATTACCATACTAAGTGAAGTGAATCAGAAAGACAAATATCGTATGATATCATTTATATGTGGAACCTAAAATATGCTACAAATGAACTTATTTACAAAACAGAAACAGACTCACAGACATAGAAAACAAACTTATGGTTACCAAAGGGGAAAGGTGGGTGTAGAGATAAATTAGAAGTTTGGGATTAGCAGATACAAACTAGTATATATAAAATAGATAAACAACAAGGTCCTACTGTATACCATAGGGAATTATATTCAATATCTTGTAATAAACTATAATGGAAAAGAATATGAAAAGTATATATATATATATATATATATATATATATATATATATAACTGAATCACTTTGCTGTACACCAGAAACTAAGACAACTTGTAAATCAACTGTACTTCAATTTTAAAAAGTGAAAAAAAAAAGAAAAGTGCATGAAAGTTCCAGAGTAGCCTTATTCATAATACCCCCAAACTGGAAACAATCCAGATGTCCTTTAATGAGTGAGTAGTTAAACAAACTATGGTGGGCTTCCCTGGTGGCGCAGTGGTTGGGAGGCCGCCTGCCGATGCAGGGGACACGGGTTCGTGCCCCGGTTTGGGAGGATCCCGCATGCCGCGGAGCGGCTGGGCCCGTGAGTCATGGCCGCTGAGCCTGCGCGTCCGGAGCCTGTGCTCTGCAACGGGAGAGGCCGCAGCAGTGAGAGGCCCGCGTACCGCAAAAAACCCCCAAAAAACAACAACAACAAAAAACAAACGATGGTACATCCATTCCATAGCATGTAGTACTGTTCAGCAAGAAGAAGGAAAGAACTTTTGATACATTCACTCACTTGGATGAATCTCCAGAGAATTATGCTGAGTGAAAAAAGCCTATCTCAGAAGTGACATACTGTATGATTCCATTTGTATAGCCATCTGGGAATGACAGAATTTGTAGAAATGGAGAACAGATTAGTGATTGACATAGGTAGGGGGAGCATGGAAGGGGAGGAAGTGGGTGTGGCAATAAAAGGCAGCATAAGAGATCCTTGTGGTTGTGGAAATGTTCTGTCTTTCAGTGTTCTGGTTGTGATATCGTACTTAGTTTTGCAAGAATGTTACGGTCGGGAAAAATTGGGTTAAGGGAACATAGGGTTTCTCTTCATTATTTCTTAAGTAAATGTAATCTGAATTTATTTAAAAATAAAAAGTTTAATTACAAAAATAATAAATCAGGACTACCACCATTAATGAAAAGAAATACTCCTTATTAAAGCAATAAATCTTGCTAAGTATTTAAGTTCAGCTTACAAATGTTATAATTTTTAAAAACCCTTGTGAAGGGGGTTTTGGAAGTTGGTTAATTAAATTCTCCTAAATCGTTTAAGCCACCTTTAAAATTTAATATATTCACTTTCATTTTCAAAGAGTTCACTTGTTCTGATGAACAAAACCATTGGGTATTTAATGTAATTCTTGTATATCTAATAAATAAACCTCTAAATATGGATAATCTTATGTTCATTTAAAAATTGTAATTTATACACATTTAATAAGAATGTATTAAACCTTTCAACTCAAAACAAATCTAAATCAAAATCTCACTTACACATTTTAAATTAGAACCACAAAATTAATCTATTAATCACTCCATCTCTCAAACAATACAATTCAATACCAGATACATACAGATAATTCATAACTTTAACACAAAATTACTCTAATTTTACTTTGTCACTTCAACACTTAATACTAAATTAAGGATATTGATCCATAAAATAAATAATATTTTTCAAAAATGAACTGGGTTGCACCTCCAACAGAGATGTTGGCGGGGGCTGACAAGGCAGCAGTAGCGTTTGTGGTCATCTGTGTGATTTGCCTCATAACTGCGCAGGATGCGTGGAGAGGAAGCAGGGATTCTCAGAACATGCCCTCCTAATGCCTTCTTCCGATCTGAATTATTTTCGTGTACTTCTCATCCGGCAGGACCACAGCTTTTACAGGTATTCCGGAGACAGCTGGTTAGCATTTTGCACGGCTCCTGTGCCTTTATCTGATGCTGTGGTCCTGATCCCAATTCTCAGGTCATTGGTAATAACAGTGACAGCTAGTAATTTATATTTAGCACTGAATATGGGTTAGGCACTATTCCAAATACTTTATAGTAACTTCTTTTTTAATTTCACTACAACTCTGTGAGGTAGGCATGATGATTATTTCTGTTTTACAGATGGGAAAGCTGAGGGACAGAGAGGTCATGTGACCTACCTAAGGTCATATAGCTAGTAGAAGGCAGAATTCAGATTCAAACCCAGGCTGTCTGCTTCATTAGTTGTTGCTATTAACCCCTACCCCTTCTGAGCTTGCCACCGGCCAGCTTGGTGGGAGAGATTGGGGATGTCTGGCCATCTCCTGCTGCTACCCCTCTCCTCCCCTCTGTTCAACCCCACCGTCACTGTGGTATGTGGAAGTCTCCTGGGCTTCTCTGTCCGTTATAACAAGGCTCAGAGTGGGGCCTGGGAGCTAACTGATGGATGTGAGCTTCATTCCTCAGTCTCACTGTCGTATATTATAAGGACATGAGTGGATGGCATTGAGGTTTCTCATGGCTGGTGCATTCCCTGGGACCTGACCCCAGACCTGCCTCTACCCTCACACTCTCTCTGTCCTTTCCTATCCCCTAGGGTTGCAATCCAAGCCCACCTTGTGGATGACAAGTCAGCCGAGGAATCCACTAGAACTGCGCAGAGGAAAGTTGGACTCGGGGAAGACACAGACCAAAATCCGACTAGTGAGAGTATGACGAGCATCTTTCCGCAGGCACCAGGGCCCAGGGCAGGGGGCGGGGGATGGTGATAGCAAACACGCACTGAGCACTTCATGGGTGCCTGACTTGACCCCTCATCCTCACAGCAACCCCGTGGGCACGCTTATCATCATCCCTCTTCTACAGATGGGGAAACCGAGGTGCAGGGAGATGACACAGACCACGCAGCTAGAAAATGCAGTACCAGGGGTCAAAGCCAGTTAGGCAAACAGTAGTTTGCCTTTGTTTTTGTATTTTTTGGCCGTGCTGCAAGGCATGTGGGATCTTAGTTCCCTGACCAGGGATCGAACCTGCGCCCCCTGCATTGGGAGCACAGAGTCTTTTTTTGGGAGCACAGAGTCTTAACCACTGGACCACTAGGGAAGTCCCTTGCTTTTGTGTTTAAGACTCAGGAAAATGATCAGAATCACTTTTTTTTTTAACATTAATGACTGCAATGCATTAAAACATGAAATATATGAACATCTATGAAAGAACAAATAAAACCAACTCGCTGTTCACCTTTGGAGGATCCCAGGGAAACAAATCACTAATTTTTTTTTTTTTGACTTAAAACAATAGAAATTTATTGTCTCACAGTTCTGGAGGCCAGAAGTCCAAGATCAATGTGTTGGCAGGACTGTGCTCCCTCTGAGCAGAATCACTTTTTATTTTACTGCATTAGGAACACAATTTAGTGGCTTGTTCCTTTTAAAATTTCCAGTAAATTAGCCTTTTACGGAATACAGTGCATCTTAAAGCAAGGCTTAGGAGCTTACTATTAAAAATTTTCACATCAACTAATAGAACTTTTGATAATTGATTTTCTTACCATCCATTGTTTTTTTATGGCTTCTGAACATTGTTTCAAAGTATTTGAAATGACTAGAAGAAGAGGGGGCTTTTGTGTCCATAGGAGAAAGTAAAATACCAAATACTATAAATACTACAAAATACTATAGAAGAATTCTTAACTTCTTCAGGAAAGTTTTTAATATGAGTCAATGAACAATGACTGTTATATAAAGAAATAGGGAAAAATGTATTTGCCTTGAAACCTTTTTTTTCCTTTAACCTTCAATTTTGCAAAAATGGTTTAGAGGCAGCCCTGCATTCGTAAAGTAGGAACTCATATTTCTGATGTTATTTTTTTATTTTTATTTTTTTGCGGTATGCGGGCCTCTTACTGTTGTGGCCTCTCCCATTGCGGAGCACAGGCTCCGGGCGCGCAGGCTCAGCCGCCGTGGCTCACGGGCCCAGCCGCTCCGTGGCATGTGGGATCTTCCCGGACCGGGGCACGAACCCGTGTCCCCTGCATTGGCAGGCGGACTCTCAACCACTGTGCCACCAGGGAAGCCCTCTGATGTTATTTTTATCCTGACTTTAGAAGGGTTTATGTGTTTTTGTTTGAAACATGAACTTGGACAATTGGCTCTAAAAGTTGTGCTCCTAACCAGTTCCTAATACTGTCTCTTGTAATCATTCATTTGTTTAGTCAACAAATATTTGAGCACCTACTATGTGCCAGACCCTGTTCTAGGTGTGGGGATTCACCAGTGATGTGGACTCTGACCTTAGGGAGCTCACATTCTACTCGGGGAGACAGACAATAAGTAAGACAGATAAAAATGTAATATGTGTAGTGAGGGTTAAGAGCTATGAAGAAGTGTAAAATAAGGTTAGGGGCTTAAGAGGCACAGAGGATGGAGTGGCCATGACTGTTTTAGGATGGTGGTCAGGGAAGGCTGCTAAGGTGGTGAAATCTGAGGGGGAATGTTCCAGGCCAAGAAGCTGGAAGTGCAAAGGCCCTGAGGTTGGTGTGAGGTCAGTGATGGGCCAGGTGATGAGGAAGAAAGATGGTGGGCTGTGGGGGGAAGGAGATAGCTTGTATACAGCCGTGTAGTCCATGATTAGGCTTTGTGTTTGCATAGAGTAAGGCAGGAAGACCCTGGAGGATTCTGAGTAGAGTGGGGAAATGATCTGACTTAGATTTTCACAGGAGTCCTTGGGCTGCTGCTGCTGTGTGCAGAACGGGCTGTGGGGACAAGGGGGAAACAGAGCAAGGGAGTAGAAATGACTCAGTTGGTTTGTTCTTGGATATGAAGTAGGATCCTGACTCTGCCCCTCAGCCTTAGGACAGTCACTTACTCGATCAACAACTCCTGAGAGAATGCCTACGATATGCCAGGCACCAAGCTGGGTGTTGGGGACACAGCCGTGAACACGGCCCTTAGAATCTGTGCTATGATGGAGCTTATACTTTAGTGGGGAGACACATAATAAATGAATTTAAACCCCCAAAGAATAGTACTCATCAGTTTATCAACCCATACTTATGGAGCTCCAGGCACTGTCCTGTGTGCTGGAGATACATACAGCTGTGACAAAACAACCAAAGCCCCTGCCCTCCTGGCTGTAAAATTCTAGTTGAGTAGACAGACACGAAACAAGATAATAAGAAAAACATGTTATGCTTGGTAGTGATGAGTCCTAGGAGAAAAATAAATTGGGAAAAGGGGAGACATAATTACAAACTGTAATTATGTAATTACAAATTGGGTAAGGGTCAGGACGGCACAAAGTAGGGTTTCTACCCTAGAGCTGGTGGTCAGGGAAGATCCATTTCTAGAGCAGAGGTCATTAATTCTACACTTTATCAGAATCACCTGGGAGTGGGGCTCAGTGGGCCCGAGACTCAAGAGGCTGGCATTTTTCACAAGATGCTTCTGGTCCCTGTGGGCCATATTTGGAGATGTTTTGGTCTGGAGATGTGAAGGCAAGATGGTGGAGTGGCTAGGAGCCCAGACTTCAAGGACAACGGCTCTGCGATGGGTGACCTTGGGTAAGGTACTGCATCTCTCTGACCCTCAAGTTCTGCTTCTCTAAAGTGGGGATAATAATAGTCCCAAGTGGGCTTCTCTGGTGGCGCAGTGGTTGAGAGTCCACCTGCCGATGCAGGGGACACGGGTTTGTGCCCTGGTCCGGGAAGATCCCACGTGCCACGGAGCGGCTGGGCCCGTGAGCCATGGCCACTGAGCCTGCGCGTCCGGAGCCTGTGCTCCACAACGGGAGAGGCCACAAGAGTGAGAGGCCCGCGTACCGCAAAAAAAAAACAAAAACCAAAGCCAAAAATAATAGTCCCAAGTGAGGTAGTGCATGGGAAGTGCTTAGCACACTTTAGGGTTCATAATACGTACTCTGTGCATTTGCACTATTACTCATTATCGTGTGAGGAATATGGCAGCTGAGGGCTAGGAAGAGGTAGTTTCTAGCAAAGGACAGAGAAATGAAGAACAGAAGGAATAAAGCAGAGAGCACATAGCCTGGCAGAGGCGGAGGGTGAGAACCGGTGAGAATGGTGACTCGTCCCTGGGTGTGCGAGACGCGCCACTAAGCGGCTTGACTGTGAATATTACCTCATCTGTTTTTTATAGCAGCAGCTCTCTGAAGCCGGTATTAGTTTCCTAACATACGGAATGAGTATAGCAGGGTTCTGGGAGGCTAACTAACGTGCCCAGGTTCCCTTAGGTGGGAAGTGGCAGAGCTGGCATTTGAACCAAGGTGTGTCGAGGCCTAACATCCAAGTCTTGATCGCTGTGAGGTTCAGCCCGCCTTGCGGCCTTAGGCCCACTCAGCTCCTCATCTTAATGTAGTGGAAAGATAGACATTGGGAGTCGGAAGTCTGCCTTTCGAGTTCCGGTGCCACTACTTCCTGTCTGTGCAACTTTGGGGCAGTCATGTAACCTGCCTGAACATCCATCCACCTATCAGTAAAATAGAGCTGGGGAACATAGGGTTGTTGGAGGGTAAGCTGATACCCTGAGCCGCCTGCTGAGTGAGGCACCCTCAGCGATTGTTCTTGTTGTTATTGTTATTGTAGGTTATGTGTACCTGCTTGGGGGCCCTTAGGCAAGTCCCTTAATCCCGTAGAGGCTCCTTCTTTTCCCAGGGGCTGTTGTATGAAACAGTCCTCACTCAGCTCAGCTGCCTGACGAGAAATGGTAGCAATTATCATCCACTCTGCCTCTCCTGCTTCTTCTCCAGACAAGGCCCATATCCTCGGCCATCTTCTTTCCTACTTGGGCGTTTTCTATTATTGCTAGTACTATATAGTTCCTCGATTCTAAGAAGCCATTGATAATAAGGTGTACCTTTATCTTAATTACCCACTAATAAAATATTTGTCAATTAGACCGTAACACGCCACCAACTGTAAGATATATCCCCACCTCAGAGTGTAAAATTATGGGAAAATGGGTGTTTCAGAAAGAATGAAATAATTCAAGGTGCTCTGACCCGCAGACAATGGGGAACCGCCGCCCAGCTCGGGTGGCATTTACCAGTCGAGGCCACGAGGGGGCGGATTGCGGCGGGAGGGAAGTGGTCCCTAGGCTCCCGGAGGTTCCGGCCAGCTCCGCGCATCACGAAACACTGCCCCCTTTCCCTGTTCCTCCGCTTGCAGACGATGCTCAGGAACCGGCGAACCGCGCACCAGGAGCTCTGCAACCACGAGGACTTCCTCACCAAGCTCTGTGGGGAACTGATCAAGACCATCCAGGACACGGACGACAGCTCGGCCCTGAAAGTGCGGGTGATGCTGCAGCAGGAGGACGTCTTCACGGTGAGCCCCCACCGTGGCCCCGCAGCCCTGCCTCTGCCCTGCGTTGCGGTCCAGCCCGCGACGCCGCCCTCCTGAGCACTTGGGCGCCCTCTCCTGCTTTCTCCCGGCCTCTCCCGGCCCATTGCGCAAGCTGCTTCCTCCATGTGGAGGATACATCTCTTACACACTCCGGCCCCACCCCACCCCCCGCCCACCTACCTGGGCTTTGGAATCAGACTGGGGGTGGCGGGGGGTGGGGACTCATCCCCATCAGCACTTATTAGCTGGAAGAGTTTGGGTTAACCTCTGAGCCCTGTAAAACTGGGGCACAACTGCACCCACCCCGAAGAGGAGTTGTGCCTGGCACACAGTATGTGTGGGGTTGGGTTTGGAGACTCCTCTGAGGAAGTGCTGAGTCCTTTGACAGTCCGTGCTTTGGCCGCACCAGTGGAGGCTTGGGGTGAGCTGACCCCCCTCCCCTCCCCCGACTCCCACAGACCATCGCTGACATCTTGGAGTACTCAAACAAGAAGAAGCTGCACCAGATGAAGTGTGAGCTTCAGGAATGGGAGGAGAAGGAGGAATCCAGGATACAAAGTAAGAATCCCTGGGGCTGACTCCCTGACCCTCGCCTGGCCCTCTGTGGAGGTCAGCGGCTGGGCATTCCCCTTGCACCTCCCTTTCGGAAACCATCAGGCCCATCACCTCCCTTCTGCTAAGATGCACAGCTGACAGCTTACTTATCAAGCACTTAGTGCTTGCAGGCCCTACGTGCTTTGTTTTTACGGGCTCACTCTCCGTCATTCCGACTACCTGTAAGGCAGGGAAGTTTTCCTTTTCTCCCATTTTACAGATGAGGCAACTGAGGGTAAGGGAAATGAAGGTTATACAGCTAGGAGCCAGCATCCAATCCCAGCCTCCCTCTCTCTTGCCAGCGTCCCTCTGGGAGTCAGTGGCTGGAATAGGTCACTGGCCACAGACCTGCTGAGCCTGTGGTTTCTTTCCCCTGAGCAGACTAGAAGCCTTCTGAGGGGAGGGGCAGTGTGTCAGGCAGCCTCAGACGCTGGGGATCCCCTCCATGGAGGGTGGCAGGATAGACTGTCTTAATCCTGCCCTGGTCATGTCTTGGGAGCCAGTGTTGCCGCATTTCACTGGGCTCATTGCCTTGGGAGCGTGTGTATGAGGGGACTGAGGTCCAGAGAGGGAGGGTCTTGGTAAGGGTCATGCAGTGGCATTGGCAGAGCCGGGGCTTGCCGAGGGATCTTGCACTGGGATAGTTTCTTTCCTACCCAGTACTGCCTCTTCTCCTGTGAAGGTAAAGAGCTCTCTAGGGGCTTAACTGTCCACCACCTCCCAGCCTTGTGTGAACTTGCTGCAGCCCAGACCCCAATTCATTGGTCAAGGGGAGCTTTGCCTCTTGGGTCTCCCCAGGGGGGTTCTTGAGGGAGGATCCTGCCTTCTGTCCCTCCTGATCTCTTCAGACCTGGAGCAGCAGGTGGAACAGCTGGATGCCAAGATCGAGAAGGTCCACAAGAAAGTGAGCTTCATGAGCACTTACATGGACCGTGAGTATCCCATCAAGTCGGTCCAGGTTGCCAACCTTGTGCGCCAGCTGCAGCAGGTGAAGGACAGCCAGCAGGTAGGTGAGCCCATGGCCTTGCCTCGCCAGACCATGTGGGAGGCAGGGCTGGTGGCCAACACCCTCCTGCTGACCCCCAGGATGAGCTGGATGACCTCAGTGAGATGTGCAGAATGGTCCTGGCATCTATGTCCAACCAGATTCAGAATAAGAAAAAAAACCTACTGAGGTCTCTGGTGGTGGTGAGTAGCCAGCCACTGTGGCAGGTATCCAGGTCCTGCCCCCAGCCCTGCTTTTTTCCCTGTCCTCTGCCTCCAGGCCCCCCACACACCCACCATGCTACCCAGTGCATGGTCGCCCCTGGGGCCAGACTTGGGGGCCAGACCTCTCCTTCCTCTGCAGAAAATCCAGCGTGCTCATCAGGAAACGCTCCTGCAGAAGACTTGGAATAGCCGGCTCATACTGAAATACATGGACAAGTTCCGAGAAGTGAGTGGGCAGCAAAGGTGGTCGTCACCCCTGTGCTAGAGCAGGAGGGTGGGTGGTCCCCAGGACCTGTGGGAGTCAGGCTTGTCCTGATGTGGCGCTCATGAGGTCTCTGACTCTGGTGTTAGCCTTCCTGCTTGGCAGTGCCATTAATGCCACTTGTCATTCATCTGAGAAGGGGATTCGTGCTGGCCTAGGGTTTGCCTCATTAACCAACACCACCAGCCATGACCCAGCAGCACCATCGCCAAGCATCACCACATGACCATCACTTTAATTTCACTACCCAGCCCCGGTCTCCACCTCTTTAATTCTTGTCATTGACCGTCACTCATGACCATGTTAATGAAATCCACCATCACCACCCTCTCGCGGTAATTTTCGTGATCTTGCACCTTCATCAGTTATCCGAGTGAATGGCCTTCATCACGTCCACCAGCCCCCGTTAATTCTCACTGTCAAGCGCTGCCACCCATTTGCAACCTGTCTCCCTTCTCCACGATCCCCTCACCCTTAACCGGAACCATCAAACATCGTCGGTAACTTGTGAGCCAGCCCTGCCCTGCACAGCGAGGACCCCCGTCTGGAGTCCGGAAGTCCCAGTGACAAAAGTGACAAAGCCCAGGCCATTTCTGTAGATGAATGAGCAGTAATCCTTGTTCACTTTGCCCTTTTCTCCCTTTGGTTGGGGAATGTTTCGTTTCTCACTTTCCCCTGCTCTCCTCAGCTCATAGACCATTTTGAGGAGGAAATACCCGTATTAAGGGCTGAGGTGGAGCAGCTCCAGTTTCAGATCTGGGAACCCCGAGAGACTGTGTTTGCGGACGTTCTGCTTCGGAGATCCAAGTATGTGACCCTTGTGTAGCTACCTCTTAAACTAGCCACGCTCTGGACTCGAAGAAGCTCTCTGTTCTCGGGGAAGGCAGCCTGGTGGAGGAGGCAGGAGGCTGGGTTTTTGCCTTGGCTTTGCCCCTGACTGTGTAGCAGATGTGACCTTTCCCATCTTTGGGCCTTAGTGTCCCATCTCTGCACAGCAGGCTGAGTTAGGTTATCTCTCTGGACCCTTCCAATTCCACATTCCACGTTTCAACCAAGTGGGTCCGCCCCTAAGCTCCTGGGGTGTTCAGGAAGACAGTGTTGAGTGGGGTGGGCGGCTCCAGAGACGAATGGCCTGGAAGGCACACTGCAGGGAAAGAAGGGTGTTCTCTCCGTGGGGCAGAATTCTGGGCCCCAAAGGAAGGACTTCCCTTCTTCCAAAACCAGTTCTCTGCCTGCCCTCCCTTGGGCCAGGCCCTCTGGGTCTGAGGGTGAGGATCCCACCAGGCCACGCCTCTCTATGTGGGGCAGATCTTACCATCTGCAAATTATTTTTCTTCTTCTTAGCTTCTATGTCTATCTCCTTCTCTTCCTCTCCCCTTCTTTCCTCCTCCTCTACCTCCTATTCTTCATTCTCCTCTTATTTTCCTTAAAAAGTACTGTCAAGTTTATGATGTGCCTATGGAGTGCCAGGCACTGTGAGTGCCAGTAACCCTTCGCTCTACCACCATGGAGCCAAGGAGGGGACCAGACATTCATCGATAACGAGCCACTGACAAAGGTCCCGCGGCAACTGACCCCAGAGCTGCTGAAGCAGAGGCATAGACGTGGCGCTGGCAGAGCGTAGCCCGGACAGAGAGGAGTCTGGAGGGTCAAGAGAGGTTTCCCTGAGAATGTGACAGTTTAAACCAAGGTCTGAAGGATGATGCATAGAAGTTCACTGGGCAAAAGGGGCTGAAGGGGGAAACTGAAGGAAGAACATTTCCAGGTGGTGGTGCTGGCGTCTTGGGGGTGTGGTGAGTAGGCACCGTCGTCCTTATCTGAGCTCTGAACACATTGAAATAAGACTGAAAGGAGCAAGGCAGACACGGGCCAGACGCTCACTTTTATTCTGATGAAGCTGATTTTAGAGAAGGTAGCAACAGCTTCTACCTCCAGATATCTTGGCTTCTGAATAGTGAACCCAGAATTAGGCAAGTCGAGCTCCTTGGTCAGCTGTGTTGGAGCAGAGGAGAGTGTCGTCCTTGCAGGCTGCTCGTGGCTGAGAGGGAACAGGGCACCCATGCCCCATCCTATTCTCCAGACTCACTGTTCAGGTCGTTGTACCCCTTTCCAGGGGCAGAGTGAGTAAAGCGAGGCCAGGAGCAGTATGCCTGCTGCTGCCCCTCCACGGGCAGGGAGACACCGGGAATGGGAAGACGCTTTCTCCTCCTAAAACGTGGGAGGGGCGCATCCCTAGGCAGAGCTTCTCCAACCAGAACGTGCACAGGAATCCCCTAGAGATCTCGTTACAAAGCAGATGCTGAACCGGTAGATCTGGAGTGGGGCTAAGGAGTCAGCATTTCTAAGAAGCTCCTGGGTGAGGCTGACGCTGCCAGTCCCTGGGTCACAAGCCGAGCAGTGAGGCTGTGGAGCATGTGTGGTAGGAGGGAACTTGATGTTTACCAGGGGCTGAATGAGGCTGGAATGCAGAGTGGTGGGGAGAGTAACGGGGAGGAAGCAGGACAGCTCAGCCCCTAGGAACCGCCACGCAGGGCCCGGTAGACTGAGGGAAGAGTTTGATACTTGACCCTGAAAGCCAAGAAATTGTAAGCTGAGTGGTGACATCAGATTTGCATTCCAAGAAGAGTTACTTTGAAAAGAGGGTGGAGGAGATATTGGAGAGGGGCCAGAGGAGGTGCTGGGAGTCTGGTTGGCAATCGTGTGTGTGTGTGGGGGGGGTCGGGAGTGGCTTGGCCAGGGTGGGTGGCAGAAGAGAGAGGAGAGATGGATGGAGTGGAGAAGAATTGAAGAAGGTAAACCCGTAGGCCTTGGTGATATTTGGATGTGGGAAGTCAAGGACAGGGAGGTGTCAAGAATGACCCCTGGGTTTCTGGCTTTTGTCACAGGGTGGGTAGTGGTACCAGATCCAGAGAGAGGGAAGGCTGGGGCCGGGGGGTGAAGGATGCTTACGCAGGTCAGTCTGCAGTTGACTGGGACACTGAGTTTAATTTACAGAGACCTCAGCGTGGAGCTGTCAGCTAGGCAGTTGGGGGTACGAGTGTAGATATCAGAAGACAGATACTGACTGGAGATGGAAATTTGGGCATTGCCAGTACAGACATGCATTTTTTTTTTACTATTATTTTGAACAATTTCAAATATACAGAAAAGTCCAGAGAGTTATGATGAATACCCAGTTACCCATCTAGATTTAGAAATAGTTATATTTTTGCCATATTGGCTTCATCTTCATTTCTTCCTTGTTCTTTCTTCTGAAATGTTGTAAATTGCAGACATCCTGACATTTCATGTCTAAATCCTTCAGCGTGCGTCAGTATGTACCATGAGAGTGGGTGAGAGAACTGGGAGGGAGAATGTAATCCTGGAGCCTTGGAAATGTTCGTGCTGGTCACTGAGATGGGAAGATAGTGCAGATGGGAACCCACTGCTCTTGCTACTGTTACGGAAAGAATAATGCCTGTCATTTACTGAGCACTTATTACATGCTGGCCTGGTCGCATTTAATCTTCCCATCAGTGACTGAAGGTGGACCCTCCCCCCTTGACAGATGAGGAAACGAGCCTCGCCTGGGGTCTGTCACATAGTGAGTGCTTGTTACCTAGGTGCCCAGTGATGTCCAGAGGCTCAGAGGGGAGAAGCAGTATGCTCAAGGTGACACAGAGTTAGGCTTCCAAACCAGTCATCCTGACTCCAGAGAGAGCGCTCGTCCTGAGGGGCCCCAGCACTTCAGAGCTGAGCTCTTGTTTCCTCTTGGCCTCAGAGCTCTGTGGGGCAACATGAGTCCTGCCAAACCAGTTCCTTTTCCATTTTGACGTGTGTGTGTGTGTGTGTGTGTGTGTGTGTGTGTGTGTGTGTGTTTGCTGTAAGGTCACAGGTTGTGTTCCTCTGAGGCCGTGCTCCCCTACCTGCAGCTCTGGCGCCCCTGCTTGGTGTCTCACACCCCTCTTTGCTGTTTCCTACCAGGTGCACCCCTAACATGGACATCATCCTCAACATCCCTGTGGAAGAGCTGCTGCCCTTCTAGATGGCGGGGCAATGGGCCACCCCTCCCTCCCTGGTCTCTTCCCCACACCCAGAGCCTTGAGTTCTCTCCTTCCAAGCCCACGTCCCCATCCAGACGCTGGTCTGCAGTTCCTTCCTTCCTCACACTCCCTCCGTCCGTCCTTTCCTCCCTTGCGTGCTTCCTGTTTCCTGTCCGCTTCCTGCGTCCCCCCCTCCCTCCATGCTTTTGGTTGGTGCTTCTACTTGAGCCAGGTAGGAATTCCTAGTCAAGTCCTTTTTACCAATAAAGCTGGGTTTGCCTTTTGCCAGTGCCTGGGGCTTCCTGAGAAGCCTAGGCAGAAGTGGATTTTGTCTTAAGATTAGGGGTGGGCAACTGTGCTGCCTGCATCTGGGGCTGCAAACTTCTTGAGAAGTGCTGGAGCGCCGCCCCCTGCCTGAGTCTCCATGGTTCTGTGGCTCCGGGCCACCCCCTCCCTGGTGCAGTGCGACTCCAGTTTCTCACCTGATTTGTGCCCAGACCTGTTGAGGCCAGTTCCGGGGTGGAGGGGGGATTCCTTGAGTTTGATACACCTGGGAACTTGCTGGACCTTCACTGCTGCTGGCCATCTCTTTTCCAGTCCAGCCATCTGTCTGTCCACTGCTTCTACCCCAACGGTGTATGGACGTGAACACCAACTCGTCCTCAGGTGCCTAGTCAGGCGCTGTTCCCTGCCACATACTCTTTCACGATGGACTTAAGAGGGGCGCTGCCTGGACCCCTCTCCAGCAAGGGCTTTTGCTCCGGTTACCGGGAGGGCCACTGGCAGGTGGCCTCCAGCTGCCAGTGCCTTCGGGCTTTGCCTTGGCTGCCGAGAGCCGGGCCTCTTCCCACCTTCCATGATGCTTAATGTGCCAACACCAAAGGCTGTTCTGGCTCCAGGGCTGCTTGGAGGGTTGGCTGAAACTGCCCCTGGACCGGCACTGCAGCTTGACTCCTCCCTCTGCCCAGCCCTGTGCACCTCTCTCTCCTCCCTCCTTCAGCCGGTCCCAAGGACACTCAGTAGTCAATGTCCTGTACCCTATGCTCTGTCTCAGAATTGGCCTCCCTGGGGACCCAGACTGTTCCCACTCCCAAGAGCCTCTGGCCGCTCACAGATCCACTCTGTGTGTTGGGAGACTTTCGGTTACAGGTAACAGAACATCCAAGTCAAATTGGCCAAAACAATAAAGGGCTCAGGTACATAAATATTCTAGGTGAGGCGAGGCTTTAACCAGAAGTCAAGCGAAGGCACCGAGGGCCTAGTTTCTCTTTCTCTCCTTTGTTCTCCAGGGTGTTTCCTCTTGCTGAGGTCGGCACTCCCTGTGGTCCCAGTATGGCTGCCAGCACCTCCTGGGGTGTAGGATTCCTTGTTCTTGTCCTGCTGGAAATAGTCAGTGTCTCTGTCCCAGAACTTTCAGCCCAAGCCTTAAGATTGCTATGACTGGACAGGCTCATATCACATGCCCACCGGGAACCAGCCTAGGAGGTGGAGAGTGCCTACTAATTTAGTCTAGATCATGTACTGGACCCCTAGAGCAGGGGAAGGGGTTGGGGGGGTAGAGCACATGACCCAGGCTAAGCCAATAGGCACCCCCAGAACCATATGGATTTCCAAACAGAAATGGACAGTGTTGAACATCATAATAGCAAATGCTTATTAGCTAGAACTTACTTACGCTTTACGTCTATCAACTCATCACATCCTCACAGGAACAACCCTAGGAGGTAGGTATGTTAGCATTTCAATTTTACAGATGAAGAACCCAAAGCATGAAGAGGTAAAGTGACTTTTCCGAAAGTCACCAGGCTAATGTCTGTAAGTGGTGGACAGAGCTGAGCCGCCAGGTGTCATAGGAGCCAATTAAGACAAGTCCAAATTAAAGGAACAGTCAGGCTTCAATCGTTCACTTCCACATGTAAGGAAGAGGCCAAACTGGAGAAGCACTGACAAGCCTTCTTTGGATTTTCCCCTTGGAACGAATGGCACCATCCCATCAGGTGGATCGAAGCTGGGGATGCTCTCACTGCTGGGGGAGCCCCGAACTAAAGGCTCCTTCCGTTTTATGGATCTGGAGGCCACGGGGATGGGGGGGATTGGGGTGGGGAAGGGAGTGAGGGAAGGGCTAGGAGCAAGAGGGTCCTGACTCCTGAGGCAGAGTGGAGACGTGTCTTCCAGGTTTCCCCCGCCCCCCATAAGAGTGAGGCACCCGAGGAGGGCGTCGGCCGAAGGCAATCCCCTTCCCACTAAAGGTCTCTGAAGAAAGCTGGGATAGGAATGCAGGTTGGGGCAGGGGCTTGAGTCCTTGGCTGTGATCCACTGAGAGACCGCGTGCACTGGCGGTGTACCACGCTGGTGCGGGGAGGCTAACCCTGCCAGGCCTGCCGGGGAGAGCCTTTGTAATGGCCTACGGTTGTGCCTAAGAAATGAACAGATACACACTACTATATATAAAATAGGTAAACAACAAAGACCTACCCTGTAGCACAGGGAACCATATTCAATATCTTCTAACAACCTATAATGGAAAAGAATCTGAACAAGTGTATACGTGTATATATGAATCACTTTACACCTGAAATGAACACAACACTGTAAATCAACTATCCTTCAATCAAAAAATACTTAAAAAATCAGACATAGGTTTTTGGCCGGAAGCTGGATTCCTTCTAGTGAAGGGATGACTGAGTTCTGAGGAGGAAAACCAAAAAACGACCTAAGAGCACACAGATTCCCTCACATCACACACAGCCATCGCGCCTCCAGATGTGATGGAGAGTAACCGCACACGTGCACAGCTGTACATGGATGTGCTCCCACTTTTCAGAGTTGCACGTGGGTTTATCCTCACATGCGCAGGTATCGATGCGTATGCACGCGGGTACACACCAGGACTGCCTTCGTCGATAAAAGAAGGACTGATTGCGTGTCTTGCCAGGAATTCTCTGTATCAGTCAGCTTTAGCCCCAATAACACTGCTGCATGAGAAGCAACTGCAGAACTCAGTGGAGTGCAGCGGTAAGAGTTTATTCTTCACTCGGGGTCCTCAGGTCTACCGCACTTTTGCTGAACTCAGCTAGGCTGCTTGGGTGGCTCTGCTGTAGGTTGCGGGTCAGCTGGGCTTGGCTTCAGACTCTGGGTTAGGCTCAGGGGTGCCCTTGGGCTCTGGGGCTATCTCGGGTGTGCTTTTCTCAAGGAGGATCACAGGCGCAAACGAGTCAGGCCCACACTTAAGACCTCTGCTTGCATATGTGCTAGCATTTCACTGGGCAAAGGAAGTTAAACGTCCAGGTCCCAAATCAATTAGGCGGAGAAGTAGCTCCCCCGCCCCGTGCACCTCCCCTTACCTGCCCATGGGAGGGTAAGGGAAGTGGATGTTTGCTGCACAGTAACCCGAACGATGGTGCTTTTCTGCTTATAGAGGCAGGGACTGAGCTCCTGGTATTAGTTTTCTATTGCTGCTATGACAAATTATCACAAACTGAAATAAAACAACACAAATGTATTACCTGAACTCTCTGTAGGTCAGAAGTCTGACAGATCTCAGAAGGCTAAAATCAAGGTGTCAGCAGGACTGTCTTCTTTTCTGGAGGCACTAGAGGAGAATCTATTTTCTTGCCTCTTCCAGCTTCTAGAGTCCACTTGTGTTCCTTGGCTTGTGGGGCCCTCCTCCACCTTCAAAACCAGTAACTGCAGGTTGAGCCTTTCTCCCATCACATCACTCTGGCCTCTTCTTCTACTTTTAAGGACTCTGTGATGACACTGGCCCGACCAGAATAATTCAGGGTACCCTCTCTTTTTTACGGTCTGCTGATTGCCAACCTTAGTTTTATCTGCAATCATAATTCCTCTTTGCCATGTAACATAACACACTCCCAGATTCTGGGGATAGGATGTGGACATCTTTAGGGGCTATTAGTCTGCCTATATATAGTCTGCCCCAAAGATTCATGTCCACCCCACAGGCAAAATACATGCACCTCATCCCAAAATCTCATCCCATTATAGCATCAACTCAAAGTAAAAACAACTCATCTAAATCTTATCAGCTCAAAAGTCCCAAATATCATCTAAACCAGGTAGAGGGAGGCTATGAGAAGACTTCATCCGTGGGCACAATTCCTTCCCACCTGTGAACATGTGAAACTCAAGAAACAAGTTATCTGCCACCAAAATGCAATGGTGGGGTGGGCATAAAAGTTATAGAGTCTCCCTTCAAAAGGGAGAAAATGAAAGTAAAAAGGGAGAAAATGAAAGGCAAAAAGGGGTCACTGGTCCCAAGGGATTTCAAAATTCAGCTGCTTTCTAGGCCTGGGAATAGTCCTCTGGGCTTGTGTCATCACAGAGTCCTTAAAAATGGAAGAAGAGGGGGCTTCCCTGGTGGCGCAGTGGTCGAGAGTCTGCCTGCTGATGCAGGGGACACGGGTTCGTGCCCTGGTCCGGGAAGATCCCACATGCCGCGGAGCGGCTGGGCCCGTGAGCCATGGCCGCTGAGCCTGTGCGTCCGGAGCCTGTGCTCCGCAACGGGAGAGGCCACAACAGTGAGAGGCCCGTGTACTGCAAAAAAAAAAAAAAAAAAAAAATGGAAGAAGAGGCCAGAGTTTTCAGGGAGGCAGTGGCAGGGTTGTGCGATCGGCAGTCAAGTGGTCCTTGGTATCCTGCAAAGAATGGGAGGTAGAGGAACAAAAGTAGAGGAAATTCTTAATTTTTGGAAATCATCCACCAGGGACAGAAGGGAGCAGCAGTTGGTTTGCTCTTTAAAAGGAAGGGAGGTGGTGGTCACACCTATCTAGATAATCTAGAGGATCTAGATCTGCCTGCAAACATTTTAAAGCCTTTAGGTCTTGTGGGGTAGATCTGTGAAACAGGTTTGTGTAAAGCACTCTAGCAGGGAGTCATTAGCCTGAGTGGGTCTGCTTTTTCCATTTTCCTCTCTCTGCCTAGGGGCTGTTGCGTCCATGGGGGATCCCATTAGGGAATTCTGTCTTTCGGAATTTTGCACAAAAGAGGCACTTAACAGAAAGGCAGGACAGCGAGCTACCCTGGGTGGGCAGGCAGACACATCTTCAGAGGCTAAGTGCAGAAGCCAAAGATTAAATACACAATGGTCCAATGCACCAAAGTGTCACTATTTATCTGGGGCAGCAGGGCTGCCGGACAGTTGTGCCAGGACTCTACCTGTCTTAACTGAGTGTATTTGTGCTGGCGTGTGGCAGGGGCCATTCCCCATTGCTAGAGACGTGGGACATGCTCGACGGGTTGTGAAAAGAGCCCGGCCAATCTAACTGCTGCAGTGGTCCCAGGGTGTCATCTGGTGGGAAAGCCCAATAGGTAGAAGATCCTGTGAGGAAAGAGAGGGCTTGCACGGGGCGCTCGAGAGGCAGGGTTGTTTTTGTGCCAAAGTCCAAATTAGGGTCCCAGCTCAGGGTGGGGTCCTAGGCAATGCTGTGTCCTGTGGAGTCTTCTGAAGGGGTGATGTCACCTTAGGTGAAATCCTATGGAGAGGGAATGTCATCTCATGTGCAAGGTTGGACAGGTCCTGAATGGAGGCCATTAGGGCCTGGTTGAGCCCAGGTGTAGTAATAATGGGAACTGGCCTCTGAACGACCTTGAGACATAGAGTCTTTGTTAGACAGGGAGTCACAGACCCAGGCACACTTAATCCGCATGTTAATAACCTTCCCATTTGTCTGGGAGGTCACTCTTGCATTCAGGCTTGTGGAGTTCCTAGTGTGGGTGGGAGGAGCCCATCTACCTGGTAGAACTGGTTCCAGAGAGTGGCTGGCCCAATTCAACCTGCTGTCAAATGAGGATGAGAGATGACCCACTGACCTTAGCAGTTTGGTTTGGGACTGTCCCATACCCATGCCAGGAGCCAAATGAGACTCAACACAGCTAAGCATAGCAAAAGAGGCATTTTTGTGGCCTTGGACATTGTAGGGGACTCCCTCCTTCTTTCACTCTTGTCAGGAGCATGGGAAGGGGCCAGGGGAGTCACCCAGGGCTCCAGCAGGAGTGTGGATCCCGGGTGACACCACTTTGCAGGGAGGGTCCAGATGATATCATTTGAGGATATTTCTCACATGTGTCAGTTTTAAGTTATTCTGCTTCCTAATCACTAGCCCTAATCACTGGGTACAATTCCCTCCACCTCCTGTGAAAGTTCATCGTTATTATAAGCTGTGAGTGGCCCTTGTATCCTGGAATTTAGGCAAAGCTTCTACCTTAGGCAGATTAGGATTCCAAATCAGCACACTTGGGGTGGTGGTACTGGTGGGAGGAGGTGGTCCACCATCCTTTACTGGAGTATTGGAAGGCGACAGGAGTGAGAGAATAGGTGTATGGGGATCCGGAGGAGGAGGGGAAAATGAGGACTAGATTTCACCTTTGAGGGCAAGAACAGGCAGTTGGGGTGTCTCCAGAGCGTTTTGCTAAGGTGCAGAACGCCCGGAAGGGGGAGAATTTAGCATAGTAAGTATTGCGGGCAGCCACGAACCAGGTGCTATTATATGACCAGGGACTATTTTTTTTTTTTTTGCGGTACGCGGACCTCTCACTGTTGTGGCCTCTCCCGTTGCGCAGCACAGGCTCCGGACGCGCAGGCTCAGCGGCCATGGCTCACGGGCCCAGCCGCTCCGCGGCATGTGGGGATCCTCCAGGACCGGGGCACGAACCGCGTCCCCTGCATTGGCAGGCGGACTCTCAACCACTGCGCCACCAGGGAAGCCCAGGGCATTATTTTTTAATTTTAATAGGAGCTGTTTGAAAAGCCTATTCTGGTGCTCAGTGAGGTCAGTTAATCGGATAAATGGAAGTTTCCTGTTCTCAGGCCCAACTTTGTGTATCTTGTAAAGTGCATTGTGACCCTTGATCTGAATCCAGTTTAGGGCACCAGTAGGAATTAGGCGGGCCCTGAACAGTGGCGTCCCACCCGAAGTGTCAGGTATATGCCCGCCTTAAGCCGCTGTGTTGACCACGGCCTGGGCATGCCGAATACTGCCAGCAGATGGCGGTAAAGGCCCAATAAAAGGAACCTGTTAACGACTTGTAAGAGCGGGCTCTCCGGGAATGAAACCCCAGGTTGTAAATCGCCCTTGGTAAGTTTTTACAATTGGACATTTGGGCTGTTAGTGTGGTGATGGGAGGCTTTCGTTATGCGCCCATTGCTATGGCCTGCTCCCTGCCTACTTGAGCTGGCCTGCATCCTCCTTTGTCTCCATTTTTCTCGCGTCCCTATTTGTAGTCCCACAAGCCTTCCTTCCTCCCGCCAAACAAGCTCATTTCCTGCTCAGCCTTTGCACTGGCTGGTCCGCTGCTCTGAAGGTTGTTCTCAGGGTCGGTCTTACCTGACCACCGTGTCTAAGGTAGTTCTTTACGTCGCATCACTCTGTTTTATTTTCTTTATAGCAGCAGTTACTATCTGGTATTCCACATTCATTTACTTCTTTTTATGTTTGTTGTCTGATTTCCCCAACCATAAGGTGAGTTGCATGAAGGTAAACAATTTGTCATGCTTGTTTACTGCTACCTGTGGTGTGGGGAGCATTTCCTGGCACATAGTTGGTGATCAGTAAATATATATTACATTACCTAATGGGTGAATGACTCTATCTATTGTAAAGCTAGGTTTCTGCAGAGACACTCACATCGCCATGGAAATGAAGCCCCCACCCAAGGAAAACGATCCAATGAAGAGGCAAAATGGAGTATATGGCTAAGATAGTGTCTTAGAAGATTGTCCCCAGTCTGTGAGCTTGTGATGGCAGGCTGGTTTTTGGTCATGCCTCCCATTGTGCTGAGGCAATGAACAGAACACTTGTGACCCTGAATTGTCCCTCATCTTCTCAGTGGCTTGTCCCTGTGTTACACATTGCAGAATCTTTTTTGTGCAGCTTTTTTCCCTGCTTGGATTGAACCTACGAATCGTCTCCTGAGAATGAAGCTGCAACTAGTGCCCCACCTCCTCCCTCCCACCCCCAACCCGGGCAGGGTTCAGTTACCTCCACCTCCAGGCCATAGCAATGGGCGCATAACGAAAGGTGGAGGTGAATGTTCATCATTGTTATTAGCTATGAATTGGCCCTTGCACACATGGAATTTATTCTGCTTTACGCAAGTTAGGATTTGTGTAGGAGGATAAATAGAGGAGATAATGCAAGAGGGAAGATCAGCAGATACAAGCTCTTGCTGCTTAAGATGGTGACTTGGTTATTACTAGTCAATATCTTAGGGCTGGGTGGATTTGATTTTTTTTTTTTTAGAAGGGGAACATTAAAATTATAGATTAGGGCTTCCCTGGTGGCGCAGTGGTTGGGAGTCCGCCTGCCGATGCGGGGGACATGGGTTCGTGCCCCGGTCCGGGAAGATCCCACATGCCGCGGAGCGGCTGGGCCCGTGAGCCATGGCCGCTGAGCCTGCGCGTCCAGAGCCTGTGCTCCGCAACAGGAGAGGCCACGACAGTTAGAGGCCCGCGTACCGTACCGCAAAAAAAAAAAAAAAAAATTATAGATTAAAAATAAGTGTTTAAATAACTAAAGTTTTCTGTAGATGTGCATAGTTATGGGCAGAGTCGTTTTGAACAACTCAATGAGAACACGGTATAACATTGAGTAGACAATTTTCTCTTTCGAAATGTTTACTGTAAAAACAATTCTAAATGAAAAACAAATCAGAACACTTAGCTCTCACAGTCCTGAGTCACTTCTGAGGGCAGTGGGGTGTATTCCATCATGATGCATCTCAGTGTGACTCCAGACTCGTGTCCCTAACACTGGCTATCAGCCTTGATTTCAGTTTTTTCATGAGAGATAAAAAAGGTGCTTTAGAGAGTCAGTTGAACACAAACACAACCAGAGATTTCAGGATGGTTCTTCACTTCATATCTCATTTCCAGGTTTCTGGGGACACAGTATGTGCTCGGTGGGGGTCGCTTGCCCTCTGCTTGTGCTGGACATGTGGTGCTTTTGCTGTCCAGCATCTACTCTACTCCCTTGATAACAATTCCTAAATTTCCATTTGGGGAATCCACCCCGACCCCATTCTCAGTCCATGAAGAAGCTGATTCTATTTCTGGGTTTGGGGGGGGGGAGTTATGAGCAAGACTGAGCCCATCAGAGCATTCCATTTCCCAGTCACTGACTGGTTCAACGATGAGCACATGACCCAAGTCAGGCCAGATAGGGCTAATGAGGTTCAGGTCTTGGACTTCCACTGGGGAAGGGAGCTCTCTTTCCCACTGGGTTTGATATTAGAGTTGATGTGTTCTTGTAGCTTGAAGCATCATGTATAGCCTGACAGTGAATCCAATACAGCAGGAGGTAGCATATTACCTTTGGAGGTGAAAGGAAGATGGGTTTATTTATTTTTATTTTTTTATTTTTAATCTTTTTTTTTGCGGTACGTGGGCCTCTCACTGTTGTGGCCTCTCCCATTGCGGAGCACAGGCTCCGGACGCGCAGGCTCAGCGGCCGTGGCTCACGGGCCCAGCCGCTCCACGGCATGTGGGATCCTCCCGGACTGGGGCACGAACCCGTGTCCCCTGCATCGGCAGGCGGACTCTCAACCACCGCGCCACTAGGGAAGCCCGAAGATGGGTTTTAATGACATCATGTGAGCCCTGACCAGCTGCCCTTAAAGACTGTCCCTGGCCTTTCGGTTGTGTGAGCCAATAGATTACCTGAAGAGCCTTGACTGATCCGTAGCTTAATCACTCCCTTGTGTAATTATGCTTGCAAGTTGATAGCAAGCACTTTCTACAGTTTGCCTTCTTAGGAAAGGAAGATGCAAAAGTTTAAAGAAGGATTCTTACTTATCAAAATACTTGAATAAATTCTGGAAGTGCAGCTTCATGGCTATTACATTCTGTGATTAATCCAACCAACGTTATGAGCCTCCTCTATGACAGTGCTAGGTTCCCATTTCAGCAAGGTCAGGGCACCTCAGCCATAGGAAATAAAAGCAGTCCCTAAACGTTTCTTTTTTTTCTAAAATAAATATTGATTTATTTATTTGGCTGCACCGGGTCTTAGTTGTGGCACATGGGATCTTTTAGTTGTGGCATGCAAACTCTTAGTTGCAGCATGTGGGATCTAGTTCCCTGACCAGGGATCGAACTCAGGCCCACTGCTTTGGGAGTGCAGAGTCTTAGCCACTGGACAACCAGGGAAGTCCCTCTAAATGTTTCCATTTGCTTAATTGGTGTGCCAACTCAGTCCGAATGTCAGCACCCCCATGAAGAAATGAGCAATTTTCACCACTACGATGGCTTCAAGTTCAGATCTTCTGATTTGTCACATCAGTAAAAATAATTACCTCGTTAACCATGGGAGTCAGGGCTGGCTTCATGGGTGTCTTGTGAAGTCACCCAGGTCCCCATACTGAAAAGAACTCTCTGCTTGGTTTAATATTCTACAATAGCTGTCTTGAAATACTTAATAATTTTAGAACAAGGGAGCTGCATTTTATTTCGTATTGGGCCCTGTGAATTATGTATCTCGTACTGATTGGAATCCAACAAGTTGAATCTCATATTCTTTTTTTTTTTTTTTTTTGAATCTCATATTCTTTAAGTCCCCCCATTTGTTGATTTGCGGAAGCAGCTCAATGCATTCTTCATCAGATTTATGCCATCAGCCTGCAATTCTACCACCTGGTTCTATGAAAATGAGTGAATTTCTGTGTTGTGTTTCATAGCCTCAGGACATACTGGATGATGATTAAGGGCACGGGCATAGAGCAATGTCACATCTCTCAGTTCTTTCATCATGTTGCTTGACTGATAAATGATGCTGTGAAAGAAGAGCTTGAATAACGACTGGAACATTCTCTTCTGGTTTGCATTGCTCTAGGAATCTCAGCTTTTCACATTCATGCTAAATTTAGTAATTATTTACCGGCATGCCCAGAGAGTTATGGGTGCTAAAATAAGGCCCAAAGCTTTTGCTAAAAATATCAAGATGGGCACACTTTGTTCATAGTTCACAAGTTGGATGCTTCTTAGAGAGATCCTTTGTCTAAGTAAAAATGGCACCAATAATGGGACCTGGGAGAGTTTGAATGCCAGGTGAGAGAATGGTTCTTTCTAACTGTTAGATACATGAGAGGGACTCCCCAAGCACCCTCCCCTCCTTCACAGAGTTGTTTTTGGAAGCCATGACATCTTTTGTAAGGGGCAGTGATCAAAGGCAGCTGCCCAGGAGGCACAAGTAAAGAACCGGAAGTGCCTTAGGAGACATTCAAACTCCTTTTGACGTGAAAGGAAAATATACTTGTGACTGAGAAATAACCTCACAAGTGGTTAGCTTATTCAAAGCCTTCATTTAATACGAGATTCAGTTCCTACAACATTTTCTTATGAAAAATTTCAAACATAGAGTAAATTTGGAAGAATTTTATGGCGAACGCCCTTCCTCCACCACCTAGATGCTACTCTTGACAGTTTATCTGCTTGCTACCATACTGCCCGCCATCCATCTGTCCATCCACCCATCCATTCATTTACTTTTCATGATGAATTTCTTTCATTTCAAATTAATTATGAATTAAAAGAACAGTTAAAAACACACAACATAAAATTTACCATCTTAACCATTTCTAAGTGCACAGTTGAGTTGTTTTAAGTATATACACATTGCTGTGCAATTAATCTCCGGAACTTTTCAACTTGCAAGCTGAAACTATATACCCATTAAATCACAATTTTCCAAATTCCCCTCCCCCCAGCCCTTGGCAAACACTATTCTACTACTGTTTCCATGAATTTGACTACCCTAGGTATATATCTCAGTTAAGTGGAATCATACAGTATTTGTCTTTTCTGCAACTGACTTTTTTCACTTAGCATAATGTCCTCAAGGTTCAACCATGTTGTAGCATGTGTCAGAATTAATAATATTCCATATGGTATGTACATACCACCTTTTGTCTATCAGTTCGTTGGTTGATGGACTCGTGGGTTGTTTGTGAATGGTGCTGCTATGAATATTGGTGTGCAAATATCTCTTCAAGATCCTGCTTTCAATTCTTTTTTTTTTCGAACTTCATTCAAGAATAATTGACAAATATAATTGTATATATTTAAAGTGTATTAAAATATGTTTTCTATTTCCTTAATCCATTCATCATTCTATCTAGAAGGACCATGGCAAAGACAGATTCTCTCTTTCCTTAGTAGCAGAACCCCAACTTTTAGCTCGACACATTGCCTCTAGGAATAAAGACAACACTTTCTAGCTTCCCTTGAAGCTGGTGTGACCATGTAACTAAGTTCTAGAGAGTGGTATGTAATCAGAAATGTTGTGTGGGAATTTTGGGAAGGTCTCTTAAAGGGGTGGTGATAAGGACCCATTCTCTTCCATTCCTTCTATTCTTTGTAACAAAAGTGTGATGGCTGGAGACCCAGCACCCATTTTGTGTCATGAGATGATTTTGAGTATGGAGGCTATTCATCAGGGATGGTGAGAGAACAAAGTAGCAACCTGGGTTGTTGATGACATGGTTGGCCTGTCAAATCATTCCCTTGATTGATTTCTACAGAATTATTTTGCATAAGAGAGAAATAAACTTCTAATTGCTTAAATCTTTTTGATTTCTCCATTATATGAAGTTGGATTTAATCCTAACAATAAAAGGAGCTTTCCCACATCCTATCTATATCTTTTTTATAACCTCAATTTTTTTCAAACAAAAATCTGTAATAAAGTTCATACTTTTTAAAATCTAAGGTTTAAAACATCATTTTAATATTCATATTTTCTATAATGACAAAAATTTTGGTGTATGCGCCTTGTGGTAGTAATTAGGTAGGTTTTTACTTCTTTGTCTCTTGTGGTTGGTGGAACCAAGTGACTAGTTCACAATGAATTGTGAGAAGTGCCTGCAGCCACTTGAGCACCTGCGCATTTAAGTGCCAGGGTGAGGCTCTGCAGAGCTCCTTTTCCTTCTGGAATGGTAGTTGGCAATATTAACAACCAGCCTGGGTCCAATGAGGAGCAGAGCACCCCACTGACATGTGTTGGACATATCACATGAGCAAGAAAGAACCTTTTTCTTTAAGACCATTGAGATTTCAAGATTGTTGTTATTACAGCATACCCTAGCCTAGCTGTCCTCAAAGTGTGATCAGTAGACTTCTGAGGGCTCCCCAAACTCCTTAAGGTGGTCCTCAGAGGGACAAAACTATGTTCATAATGACACAAAGACATTATTTGCCTTGTTTTGCCTTGCTGACATTTGCACTCATGGTGCAAAAGCAATAGTGAATAAAACTGCTGGAGCTATAGCATGAATCAAGGTGGTGGTACCCAGCTCTATTCTTCACTTCCTTCCCAGTAAAACAAATAAGCAAGCAAAACACCCAAACAAACCCAAAAAACTAGTTTTACTTAAGAATATCCTTGATGAAAATGATAACTTTTTAAAATCAAATTTCATTCCTCGAGTATACATCTTTTTAATATTCTGTATGATGAAATGGGAAGTACATCAAAAGCAACTTTGAAATATAATGGTGTTTCAAGGACAAAGCCCTTGTGCCACTGAGTGGTGAGCTGGACTAGCTGCTCTGTTCATGAAACATCATTTTCACTTGGATAAATGGCTTGCAGACAAGCCCTGGCTATCCAGAATTTGGTATTTGCTAGAGTATTATTATTATTTTTTCTTTTACAAATGATTCAAGTGAGCCAGTCACTTGAAGGACAATGACAGATAGTGTATGTTGGTCTTGACAAAATCCAAACTGTATCCACCACTATGAATTTGAAGCTTCTCAGGTCTTAAAGGCTTTTCTGATCAGTGGTGATATTAACAAATATAAAAAAAATTTTTAATAACTTTATTGGAGTATAATTGCTTTACAATGTTGTGTTAGTTTTTGTTGTACAACAAAGTGAATCAGCTATAACTATACATACATCCCCATATCCCCTCCCACCCTCCCTATCCCACCCCTCTAGGTCATCACAAAGCACCGAGCTGATCTCCCTGTGCTGTGCAGCAGCTTCCCACTAGCCATCCATTTTACGTTTGGTAGTGTGTGTATGTCAATGCTACTCTCTCACTTCGTCCCAGCTTCCCCGTCCCCCTCCTCCGTGTCCTCAAGTCTGTTCTCTACATCTGCATCTTTATTCCTGCCCTGCCACTAGGTTCATCAGTATCGTTTTTTTAGATTCCATATATGTGCGTTAGCGTACGGTACAAATATAAAATTTTGATAGTGTATAATGAAACATATCAGAATGTGGAAGACCTGTATAACTCATTAAATCAATCTTTTCCAAATGACCAATGCATGAAGTGACCAAATCTTGCATGGGTAACAGGTCCATTTAAAGAACAAAATAGACCAATGCATTTTAATGTAACAGAGTACAAGAAATTTCTTTGACATGGTTTCAGACTCCAAGTTACAAATAACTTTTAAGAAACTACCACTTGTTTGGGTTTGTATGTAATATCAAAGAAGACTATCTACAAATGAAAATGAAAACCAGAATGAATACAGAAATAAATATGAGAGTACTGCTGTCTTCTATTAAATCTAGGGAAGAGATTTGTAGAAATTAAAACAAAGCCATTTTTCTCCTTCAATTATTTCAAAATATTTGTATTTTTCATAATATATTTATGTTAGCAAGTAATGAGTTTATTATTGCTATTTAAAAATCAATTAATAAAGAGATATTAAAAATTTCTTAGTTTTAACTTCACATGTGGTCATTATTGATAGACATAACCCATATAAAGAAAAGCTCTCTTTTAGGTCCTCAATAATTTTTGGTCTCTGGACCAAAAATATTTGAGACCTGCTGCCCCAGCTTATCCTGACTGATAGGATTATAATTTTTAGCTACATAGTTTAAATATTCTTTTATTTGATCCTTTACATATTCATTTAACAAATATTCATTGAGCACTACTACATGCCAATTATTCTTCTAGGCCCTGGGGCTTCAGCATTAAATAAAAGAGATAAAACCATTCACCCTTATGGGGTTTACATTCTAGTGTGGAGGGGGGAACAAAAAATAGAAAAAACAAATAGGTAACATCTGTAACATGTTAGATGTCATTAAAGCTATGGGGAAAATGTGACAGGAAGAGGGAATAGGGAATTCATGGAGTAAGGGTATTTGATTTTACATAGGGCAGTCAGTGAAGGCCTCACCAAGGTGATCAAAGACCTAAATGAAGTGAGGTAGGGAGCCATGTGGATGCTTGGAACGGTCACTTTAGTAACAAGGAAGTGCAGGAGCTCACTGGTTATGTTCAAAATACCCAGGAGCCCAGTGTGGCTGGATTGGTTTATTGCAATCAGCATTATAGGATAGTTTATTACCATTATTAATAATATACTTTATGTAATTTTTCCTTGTCTTCCTGATAATCTACTGGTCCTAGGTATGGATCCTAACTTTTTCTCTGGTGTAATTTGATGTATGTAAGCTATTTTGCTGGATACTTTTGGCTGGTATCATCTTCAGAATGTGACCTATAGTGTTTCTCTCTGGCTGTTTAATTACTACTCATATTATCTCAGACAGCAAGTACTGTCATTATGAGGATTTATCCCTCAGTTTTATGAGGCAAGTGAGAGAAGATCCAATACTCAGAAATATTAAAGGCTTTTGTATACGGATGTTACAGTTGGAAGAAGGTATTCATTCATTCATTCAACAAACACTTACTATTTGTAAGGCCCTGTTCTAGGCTCTTGAGATATACCTGTTAAGAAAACAGATGAAGATTCCTGCTCTTGTGAATCTTGATTATTAAGTAAGTGGAGGTAGAGAATCAATGATAAACATCACAATTAAGTAAATTATATGTTATATTAGAAGGTAATATGATGGAGAAACCTATGGCTTTTATTGTGACGATGATTTCAAGGGTGTATACTTATCTCCAAACTCATCAAGTTGTACACATTAAATATATACAGCTTTTGTATGTCAATTATATCTCAATAAAGTGTTTTAAAAAAAGGTGATAAATGCCATGGAAAAAAAGAAGAGTAAGGAGGTTTATTTTTTATAAACACATTTTTATTTGTTTTAAAAAATATTTATTTATTTATGGCTGCTTCAGGTCTTAGTTGCAGCATGCAAGCTTCTCTCTAGGTGTGGCGCACCATGTGAGATCTTAGTACCCTGACCAGGGATCGAACCCACGTCCCCTGCATTGGAAGGTGGATTCTTAATCACTGGACCAGGGAAGTCCTGAGTAAAGAGTTCTGCTTAAGTCTTTGTAACTTCTACACATAAGTACAACATTAAATAAAAATTCTTTACTTTTAAAAGTTCTGTGGCAAATGCTCTTTTATTTCCAAATTTAGACTCACAGAATCTCCCGAGATAGTAACCTAGGAAGATTGATGCGGTCACTGATGATTATCAGGGTAACTCATTTTCTCATGTCTAGGTAATCTTAGTAACTGTTATTTGAGGGCTTTCTTCTTTGACAGAGGAGAGATTAGTATTGAATATTTTGTCTCTGTATCTTGCCTTATGTGGTAACATTAGCTTGTATAACAAACAAATTCCCCAATTCAGCAGCTTACTTCTCACATACATCCTCATCTGCATTGTGAGGGGTGGGGTTTGTTCCTCTACTCAGTCACTCAGGGACTCAAGTGGATGGAGGCTCTGCCGTCTTCAACAAGTGGCTGCCAAGGTGACCCCAGGTATCACCATCCTCTGGAAGGATGTTCGATGAAAGAGAGTGGGATATAACACAGGAGGATTTTACAGGTCACCAAGAAGTGGTATAACTCACTTCCACCTGTATTCTCTGGGCCAGGACTCAGTCACATTAGCCCCTTAACTGCAAAGAAGTCCTTGAGGTGTAGTCTAGAGGTGTACCCAAGAGGGAAAGAAATTAGTTTTGATGACTAGTTGGCCTGATATTGTCACTTTTCCTATGGAAAAAGTTAATTGTCATTTTTAGTAGGAAAAGGGAGCTGTGTATTCTTTCTGCTCTAGGAGCTGTAACCTTACTTTCAGCTGCCCTGTGATCAAGTCAGTAACTGGAGAAACAGATACGGAGGTGATGACGTTTCATGTGGTCAGAGGCTGCAGGTGGCTGTGGTTATCCCATGTAACTACATTGTCATTTTTTCCTTGAAAAAAAAGAATGAGTACCCAAACTTCTGGTTACAAATAAAAAATGTCCAAATATTAAAGCTTTTCAATTACTTTTTTTCTTTTTTCTGATTTTTCGCATTCTTCCTCTCACTTATAACTTCTATTACTATTTTAAACCTTAGGTACTATCCTATTAGCATCTTAATCTTATCTAAATTGTCATATCAAAGAATGTGTTTAAATTATAACATTATTTAAAACTTGAAAACAACCTTAATTAAAAACACAATTAAAGCTAAATTAAGCATATTATTAAGATAATACCTACAATGCACTATTTCTTTTTGGGTTTTAGAAAAGTCAGGGTGATTATATTTAGACTATATATACTGATAAAGCTTACCCAGAGACATGGGGTTACAGTATATCCTTTTCTTTTAACTTTTTATAATTTGATCACTTTAGAATTAAATTCCAATTAAAAAATGTCTTTAGATATACACAGGTACTTATCACTGTATTTTATTAAAGTCTCAAAGGCATTTTTAAAAAAGCAGAAGATACAACATGCCAATGCAAATAATATTAATTGCAAATCTGTTTTTCTTTGCCATTGCTACATAACAAATGACCACAGACTTAGCAACTTAAAAACACCCTATGTATTTATTAGTTTACATTTCTGTGTGTCAGAAGTCCAGGTGGGCTTGGCCGAGTTCTGTGCTTGGGGTATCACAAGTCTGAAATTAAAGTGTCGGCTGGGCAGACCTCTTATCTGGGAGCTCTCATAAAGAGTCAGCTTCCAAGCTCATTCATGTTGTTGAAGCCCCTGTTTCCTTGTTTCCTTTCTGGTTGCTACCTGGGGACGGCTTTCAGCTCCTAGAGGCCACCACATTCTTTGTCTTGGCCCCCCTCCATCTTCAAGCCGGCAAGGCTGTGTCAGATCCTTGTCATGCTTCACAGCTCTCTGACTCCTGCTACCAGCCAGAGAAAACTCTACTTCTAAAGCCTGGCCTGACTGAATAGGCCCATGTGAATCATCTGTATATTAAGGCCAACTAACTTGGGACTTTAATTATATCTGTACAGTCCCTTCATAATGGTACTTATGTCTGTTTGATTGAATAACCAGGGGACAGGAATCTTGAAGGGGGGCAACGTTAGAATTTTGTCACAAAATCCATGTTTGCATTACGTTTACATATCCTTGAGTGTCATTTTAGGTAATGGAAAATCTCAAGCTTTATAGAAAGGCAAAGGAAATTAAAATGTTTGTAGACAGCTTTGCTTTAGTGTTAAAAGCTAATTAAAAAAAAGAAAGAATTAAACATGCCATGTCTGTACTTTCAAAACTTTTTACATTGTGTAATCAATGCACCTTCATAATTGAAGCGTGTCTATATTCATTTTTCTCAAAACAGTTACAACTATTTACCAATAGGTATTTTTCTTTTTGCCAGTTGGTAAAATTAAGTATTGAAATACCAAAACTGAGTGTTATGGACTTTTGTATCTCCCATCCCCCATCCAAATTCATATGTGTCTGTTTGCAAACTTGGGAATTTCCAGGGTGAAATCTGACCCTGGCCCCAGTACACAGGGGGCAGGGAGAGACCAGAGAACAAGGCAGCCCCTCCAGATGGGTAGGTGGCAGGTTAAATAAGCAAGGGAACTTACATTTGAGACTTGTCTTGAGTGGCTGCAAGACACCTACCTGCCAGAATCTTAAAAGTTTGTGCAGAGGCCTTTATGGGGTTCAGTCTTGTACACAGTCCAGATGGCCTCAACAACACATTGCTCTCAAGGTTGCAACCATGAAATGGCTCCAGCTAGGGGAATGGGGGACTGAAGGTACATTCCAAGGATGGGGAGAGTGTGGGGAGCCTCCGACTGCCTGGCTCCAGCTCAGGGTCAACTGACGGTCATGTCCTCTCCATGATCTCCTCCAACAATGTGTTGAAACTGTAAATCCCACCTCCCCCCCACCATTTGGCTATATCTGGAGATAGAACCTCTAAGGGAATAATTAAGGTTAAATGAGGTCATAAGGGTGGGGCTCTGATCCTTCAGAATTAGTGTCATTATAAGAAGAAACACAGGAGAGCAATCTCTCTCTTTCTACCTCGTGTGGACAGAGCAAGAAGATGGCCATCTACAAGCCAGGAAGAGAGCACTCTCCAGAAACTCACCCTGACACCCCTTGATCTGGGACTTACAGTCTCTAGAGCTGTGAGAAATATATTTCTTTTGTTAAGCTACGATATCTTGTTGTTGTTTTTTTTTTTTTTTTTTGTGGTACGCGGGCCTCTCACTGTTGTGGTCTCTCCCGTTGCGGAGCACAGGCGCTGGACGTGCAGGCTCAGCAGCCATGGCTCATGCGCCTAGCTGCTCCACAGCATGTGGGATCTTCTCGGACCAGAGCACGAACCCACATCCCCTGCATCAGCAGGCAGACTCTCAACCACTGCACCACCAGGGAAGCCCAAGCTATGATATCTTGTTATGGCTGCCTGAGCAGATGAATGTACTAAGAAATATTAAAATTTACAGTATATTTCATACATTTTATTATTTGCCTTTAAATTTGGAAATAAGATAATTATTAAAATTAAGAAGTTAATCTATACATAGGCTATATTAAAGAGTGGTAGCTTATTGTTTTCAACTTAAATACCAAGGCCATTACATGTACTTTTTAGAAAAGGAAAATAATCATTTTCAAAAACCTCAGCATTTCAGCCTTAGAAAAGAATGTCTTGAGACACAGATGTAGAGAACAAACATATGGACACCAAGGGGGGAAAGCGGGGAGGAGGGGTTTGTGGTGGTGGTGGTGGGATGAATTGGGAGATTGGGATTGACATATATACACTAATATGTATAAAATAGATAACTAATAAGAACCTGCTGTATAAAAAATAAATAAATAAAATTCCCCCCAAAAAAGAGAGAAAAGAATGTCTTAACAGCAGCTACTGTGCCATTTTTCTGGGCATAATGCCATGGCAAATGCCATGTTTTTATCAATTTCCTGACTTGTTGCCAATTTGCAGTTTGATAACTCACAGGATCAATTTTCCCTACAAATATAAATAGCATTTTGATTTATTGATTAAAATTCATCTTGAAGTAGATAGTACAACCTCTTAACATATTTTCCCTCCTCCTCCCTCTTCCTCCCTCTCTCCTTTTCTTCTTGGCCAATCATCATATAATTAGTTTTGAAATTAAAAAATTTAGAATTTGATTTCTTCTTTTTCTTTGAAAGGCAGAAGACTAACCAAGAAATAGGAGCAAGCCAAGTACATACCTATTCAGTTATGAAACTGAGCATAGTTAAAGCTCTATTTCCACATTTTTAAGCATTCATGCTTGTCACAGTTACTATTTTAGTAAGTCTTAAGACTGTTCTTTGTAGCAAAATGAGAAAGGGAGAGGAAAAGAGTCATCAAGACTTTTCATAGGAGAATTGTTTGCTTAAGTTATAGGTAGAAGTTTAAGTTATAGCTCTTGAGAATTTATATTTTAGTATTTTATAAATATTTTATTTTATGAGGGACAAGTTTATATAAATTAAAATACTTTATTATCTTGGTATACCAAAGAAATTTATCCCCCCAAAATGGCATTTTTGTGATGGTGTTTTTAACTATTTAATTTCTAAAATTAACATTCAGTTAATCACTATATTTTGGGTGGACAGTGGTATGAGTTTTAACTACCACCAAAATCAGGATACAGAACACCTCTATCACCTCCCCCAATTCCCTTGCTATCCTTGACTATCACAGAAACGAATTCTTTCATCTCCTGCCCAGGAAATCTAAGCCTGGCAGGCAGCCCAGTTGAAGCAGAGAAGGGGAAGGAACCAGCCCTCTTACCATTAGTTAATAGATGTTACTTCAGTCCTTCTATTTTAGTATGTTTTTCAGCTCAGCTCCAGCATTTCCTTGTTCATACTGTCTATGAAGTAGACATTTGTTTTTCTCTTTATAATTAATTTCATCTTATTTTGCTCTGAGTAAAGACTTCAATGTGTTTAATTCCTGTTTTTAATTTTGTTTTAAAAATTTTGATTGCAGACTTCCCTGGTGGTGCAGTGGTTAAGAATCCGCCTGCCAGTGCAGGGGACACGGGTTTGAGCCCTGGTCCAGGAAGACCCCATATGCCACGGAGCAGCTAAGCCCGTGCGCCACAACTACTGAGCCTGCGCTCTAGAGCCCTCGCGCTACAACTACTTAAGACCACAACGAGGGAAGCAGCCACCGCAATGAGAAGCCCGTGCACCACAACGAAGAGTAGCCCCTGCCCACCGCAACTCGAGAAATCCCGAGCGCAGCAACGAAGACCCAACGCAGCCAAAATTAAATAAATAAATAAATATTTAAAAAAAAATTTTGATTGCAACCTAAAATGTTGATAATCCTTATGAATCTTCCACGGGCTTTTGAAAGAAATGCTTATTTTTTTTTCCCTAGACATGCAGAATGTTCTCTCTGTATTAATTACTTCAAGTTTGTTAATTGTTTAGTAAAATTTCTCTATGTCCTCATTTTTTCATTTTTGTTCTTGATTTATTGATTTCTAATAGAATTAGTGGTGATTTACCTGGAAGAAATTTTAGGGCAGACAGTCTGGCTGGGAAAAACGTTATAAGTAGAAATATTACAACACCTTCTCTCGTATTCTCTCAATTCTGTCTCCCTCCCCACTCTGGGTGAAGGGGGTAGAAAAGAGCTGCAGTATCCTATCTTGGGGGTTTTGTCTTAACCTTTGATTGTTCACCATTGATAGTACCACAAATAATTTTGGGATTGCGCCTTGAAGAAGCAATTTACCTAAACTGTATGTATCGATGGAACTGTTCCTTTCTGTAGTTGTATTCTTTAATCAATTATTTGGAATAACATAAGGACAATGAATATATATTTTTATATATATATAGTTTTTTGGGGGGGCATTTGTAGCCGTTCTGCTCCGTGGAGCCTTATGAATCCTTGACAGAGGGTAGGGGAATGAGTAGAAAGCTGGAGGATACTTGGCCAATTTGAGTTGTGATATGCTTTATAATTATAGCTGTGCTTCTGAAAGAATATTAGAATATTAAATTATACATATAAATACTTAATAAAAAACACTATTCATAATCCCATATCTTTGTATCAAGTTAGGGCCTCTTGCTATCAGAAATGTATTTATATAATAAAAAAATTATTTATAATCCATGTTATTTTCTAAAAAGATTAGATACTAAGAAATTTATTGTATTCTGACCTGGTCATGGATGTAAGGATGTGACTACGAGAAGCAGAGAGAGGGCAAAATGGCAAAAAGAGGGGGAGACTCAGAGGCGGGGAAGGAGGACTAAGGGGAGGAGTAGAGTGACTTTGAGACCCGGGGCCCATGGGCTGAGGTGTCAGTGGCTGAAAAAGAACTTGGAAAAAAAAGGGAATTGTTATGAAGATTTGCTGGATAGTGGTGATGCAAAATTTCTCCTACATCTCCCCAGAATAGCTAAATGCCCACCAGAATTTACCCATTTAACCCTAAATAGGAGTGTCTGATGATGAAACTTGTTTCCATTTATACTTTGTCAAACTTGGGTTTGCAAATCTTTTGAATATCTGACTAACTGATAGGTAAAAAACGAGATCTCGTTGTACTTTTAATTTGCATCAATTTGATTACAAGTAAGATGGATTTTTTCCCCCCATACTTTTTGGCTATTTTAGCAGTTAAGTTGCTAGTTCATGTCACTTATCTATTTTCTGTTGGGGTTTCATGTTTTCCTTGTTACTTTATGATAACCTGTTATATTTTAAAGGAATCAATACTCATCTATGTCTCAGTTTGTCTTTTATCTTTTAACTATTTATGATACTTTAATTTTTCTGTTTCACTTTGAGATTTATTTTAACAGCTTTAAAAAAAACTTATTTATTTATTTAGTCACCACACAGCATGTGGGATTTTATTTCCCCAACCAGGGATCAAACCTGTGCCCCCTGCAGTGGAAGGGCAGAGTCTTAGCCACTGGACCACCAGGGATTTCCCTTTAAAGTTGTTTGTTTGTTTGTTTTTTTGAGGTATCATTGACATACAATACACTGCACACATATAAAGTGTACTATTTGGTAAGCTTTAAACTCATGTATACCTCTGCTAGGCCATCACCACAATCAAGATAATGAAATACCTATCACCCCTCCAAGTGTCCTCATGCCCCTTTGTAATCCCTCCCTCCAGTCCTCTCCACCCACCCCTTATATCCCCAGGCAACCTCTGATCTGCTTTCTGCCCACATAGCTTACTTGGAATTTTCTAGAATTTTGTATAAATGGAATCATACACAATACACTTTTTTTGGTAATTAATTATTAAAGAAATGCAAATTAAAACCACCATGAGATACCACTACACACCTATTAGAGTGGCTAATTTTTTTTTTTTTGGCTGTGTGGCATGCGGGATCTTAGTTCCCCAACCAGGGGTGGAACCCGTGCCCCCTGCAGTGGAAGCACGGAGTCTTAAACACTGGACCTCCGGGGATGTCCCAGGAGTGGTTAAATTTAAAAAGACTGACTATACTAGATGTTGGTGAGGATGAGGAAGAGCTGGAACTTTCATAGACCGCTGGTGGGAATGTAAAATGACACATCCATCTTGGAAATCAGTTGGTATTTTCTTAAAAAGTTAAACATTCACCTACCATGTGACCCGGCTATTCCACTCCTAGGTATTTACCTGAGAGAAAAGAAAGCATAGGTTCTTGCAAAGACTTGTATATGAATGTTCACAGAAGATTTATTTGTAATTGCCCCAAAATGGAAACAACCTAAATGTCCATCGACTAATCAGTGGATGAATAAATTGTGGTATATTTATACAATGGAATAGTATTCATAAATAAAAAGAAGTGAACTATTGATACATGCAACAATATGGATATATTGCAAAATGATATCTTTTTTCATACAGAAAGCTAATATTTTATGCTATGTAAGTAGATTATTCGTATCAGTTTTGCCTTTACAGTCATACTTAGAACTTTCTCATTCTCAAATTAAGTATTTAATGCTATGATCTTTTATTACTTTTATTTTTCACACTGTCATTTTAAAACCACCTGGAATTAATTTTGGTCTAAGATATGAGGTAGGGAATTGGTATTTAATTTTTTTTGGTATGGGGGGTTGGGGGATGGGACTGGAGGGACACCAGCAGCACTGGTCTCAGCTGACTAAAGAGATCCAGGGCCTGTGCTATCACACACATCCGACGACCCTTAAGGCAGAATCGAGGGGGCCAGTTAGAGGAGGTCCTTGCTGCCTCAAATTGTTACCAGTATTATATATTCTCTTCTGGTGATTACAGTGTGTTGAGTCAAGTTCTATGTTCTGTACATTACATCCTTGTTGATTACCTATTTTGTCTATGGAAGGGTCCTCTTAGATGTCCTACCCCAAGACATTTTTTGAGGATAGGTGTCATTTACAACTCCGCAGGCTTTGTGAATTGCAGTGCCCCTGAGCACCGGTTTTCAACTTGTTGTTTAAGAACTGGCCACAGAGAGGGACCTTCAAGATGGCAGAGGAGTAAGACATGGAGATCACCTTCCTCCTGACAAATACATCACAAATGCATCTACATCTGGAGCAACTCCTACAGAACACCTACTGAACGCTGGCAGAAGAACTCAACTTCCAAAAAGATGACCTCAGGCAACCTGCATGCAGAGGCGGGGCCAAATGCAAAGCTGAACCCCAGGAGCTGTGCGAGCAAAGAAGAGAAAAGGCAATTTCTCCCAGCAGCCTCAGGAGCAGCAGATTAAATCTCCACAGTCAACTTGATGTACCCTGCATCTCTGGAATACCTGAATAGACAACGAATGATCCAAAAATTGAGGCAGTGGACTTTGGGAGTAACTGTAGCCTTGGGGTTTGCTTTCTGCACCTAATTTGTTTCTGGTTTTATGTTTATCTTAGTTTAGTATTTAGAGCTAATTATCATTGGTAGATTTGATTATTGATTTGGTTGATCTCTTCCTTTATTTTATTTTATTTTTAGTACAGTTTTTAGTGCTTGTTATCATTGGTAGGTTTGTTAGCTGGTATGGTTGCTCTCTTCTTCCTTTCTTTTTTAATTACTTTTTTATTTTTAATAATATATTTTTTATTTTAATAACTATTTTATTTTCTTTATTTTCTTATTTTTTCTCCCTTTTCTTCTGAGCAATGTGGCTGACAGGGTCTTGGTGCTCTGGCTGGTGTCAGGCCTGAGCCTCAGAGGTGGGAGAGCCGAGTTCAGGACATTGGTCCACCAGAGACCTCCCAGACCCACAGAATATCAAACAGTGAGAACTCTCCCAGAGATCTCCATCTCAATGCTAAGACTCAGCTCCATGACCATCAAGTTACAGTGCTGGACACCCTATGCCAAACAACTAGAAAGACAGGAACACAACCCCACCCATTAGCAGAGAGGCTGCTTAAAATCATAATAAGTTCACAGACACCTCAAAACACACCACCAGATGTGGTCCCACTCACCAGGAAGACAAGATCCAGCCTCATCCACCAGAATACAGGCACCAGTCCCCTTCACCAGGAAGCCTACACAACCCACTGAACCAACCTTACCCACTAGGGACAGACACCAAAAACAATGGGAACTACAAACCTTCAGTCTTCAGAAAGGAGAGCCCAAACACAGTAAGTTAAGCAAAATGAGAAGACAGAGAGATACATAGCAGATGAAGGAGCAAGGTAAAAACCCACCAGACCTAACAAATGAAGAGGAAATAGGCAGTCTACCTGAAAAAGAATTCAGAGCAATGATAGTAAAGATGACCCAAAATCTTGGAAATAGAATGGACAAAATACAATAAATATTTAATAAGGACCTAGAAGAACTAAAGAGCAAACAAACAATGATGAAAAGCACAATAAATGAAATTAAAAATTCTCTAGAAGGGATCAATATCAGAATAACTGAGGTGGAAGAATGGATAAGTGACCTGGAAGACAAAATAGTGGAAATAACTACCACAGAGCAGAATAAAGAAAACAGAATGAAAAGAATTGAGGACAGTCTCAGAGACCTCTGGGACACCATTAAATGGACCAACATTCGAATTATACGGGTCCCAGAAGAAGAAGAAGAAAAAAAAAAGGGTGAGAAAATATTTGAAGAGATTATAGTTGAAAACTTCCCTAATATGGGAAGGAAATAGTCAATCAAGTCCGGGAAGTGCAGAGAGTCCCATACAGGATAAATCCAAGGAGAAACACATCAAGACACATATTAATCAAACTATCAAAAATTAAATACAAAGAAAAATATTAAAAGCAGCAAGGGAAAAACAACAAATAACATACAAGGGAATCCCCATAAGATTAACAGCTGATCTTTCAGCAGAAACTCTGCAAGCCAGAAGGGAGTGGCAGGACATATTTAAAGTGATGAAAGGGAAAAACCTACAACCAAGATTACCCAGCAAGGACCTCATTCAGATTCAACAAAGAAATTAAAACCTTTACAGCAAGCAATAGCTAAGATAATTCAGCACCACCAAACCAGCTTTACAACAAATGCTAAAGGAACTTCTCTAGGCAGGAAACACAAGAGAAGGAAAAGACCTACAATAACAAACCCAAAACAATTAAGAAAATGGTAATAGGAACATACATATCAATAATTACCTTAAATGTAAATGGATTAATTGCTCCAACCAAAAGGCATAGACAGGTTGAATGGATACAAAAACAAGACCCATATATATGCTGTCTACAAGAGACCAACTTCAGACCTAGGGACACATACAGACTGAAAGTGAGGTGTTGGAAAAAGATATTCCATGCAAATGGAAATCAAAAGAAAGCTGGAGTATCAATTCTCATATCAGACAAAATAGACTTTAAAATAAAGACTATTACCAGAGACAAAGATGGACACTACATAATGATCAAGGGATCAATCCAAGAAGACATAACAATTGTAAATATTTATGCACCCAACACAGGAGCACCTCAATACATGAGGCAAATACTAACAGCCATAAAAGGGGAAACCAACAGTAACACAATCATAGTAGGAGACTTTAACACCCCACTTTTACCAAAGGACAGATCATCCAAAATGAAAATAACTAAGGAAACACAAGCTTTAAATGACACATGAAACAAGATGGACTTAATTGATATTTATAGGACATTCCATCCCAAAACAACAGAATACACTTTCTTGTTAAGTGCTCATGGAACAGTCTCCAGGATAGATAATATCTTGGGTCACAAATCAAGCCTTGGTAAATTTAAGAAAATTGAAATTGTATCAAGTATATTTTTGGACCACAACACTATGAGACTAGATAGAAATTACAGGAAAAAATCGGTCAAATATACAAACACATGGAAGCTAAAAAATACACTACTAAATAACCAAGAGATCGCAGAGGAAATAAAAAATACCTAGGAACAAATGAAAATGAAAACACGACGAGCCAAAACCTATGGGATGCTGCAAAAGCAGTTCTAAGAGGGAAGTTTATAGCAATATAATCTTACCTCAAGAAACAAGAAACATCTCAAATAAACAATCTAACCTTACAACTAAAAGGAGTAGAGAAAGATGAACAAAAAACCCCCAAAGTTAGCAGAAGGAAAGAAATCATAAAGATCAAATCAGAAATAAATGAAAAAGAAATGAAGGAAATGATAGCAAAGATCAGTAAGACTAAAAGCTGTTTTGAGAAGATAAACGAAATTGATAAATCACTAGCCAGACTCACCAAGAAAAAAAGGGAGAAGACTCAAATCAATAGAATTAGAAATGAAAAAGGAGAAGTTACAACTGACACTGCAGAAAAACAAAGGATCATGAGAGATTACTACAAGCCACTAGATGCCAATAAAATGGACAACATGGAAGAAATGGACAAATTCTTAGAAAAGCACAATCTTCTGAGACTGAACCAGGAAGAAATAGAAAATATAAACAGACCAATTACAAGCACTGAAATTGAGACTGTGATTAAAAATTTTCCAACAAACAAAAGCCCAGGACCAGATGGCTTCACAGGTGAATTCTGTCAAACATTTAGAGAAGGGTAACACCCATACTTCTCAAACTCTTCCAAAATATAGCAGAGGGAGAACACTCCCAAACTCATTCTATGAGGCCACCATCACCCTGATACCAAAACCAGACAAAGATGTGACAAAAAAAAAAGACTATAGGTCAATATCACCGACGAACATAGATGCAAAAATCCTCAACAAAATACTAGCAAACAGGGGCTTCCCTGGTGGTGCAGTGGTTGAGAGTCCGCCCTCTGATGCAGGGGACACGGGTTCGTGCCCTGGTCCGGGAAGATCCCACATGCCACGGAGCGGCTGGGCCTGTGAGCCATGGCCGCTGAGTCTGTGCGTCCAGAGCCTGTGCTCCGCAACGGGAGAGGCCACAACAGTGAGAAGCCCATGTACCGCAAAAAAAAAAAAAAAAAAAAATACTAGCAAACAGAATCCAACAGCACATTAAAAGGACCATAAATCATGTTTAAGTGGGGTTTATCTCAGGAATGCAAGGATTCTTCAATACACGCAAATCAATCAATGTGATACACCATATTAATGAATTGAAGGAGAAAAACCATATGATCATCTTAATAGATGCAGAAAAAGCTTTCAACAAAATTCAACACCCATTTATGATAAAAACCCTCCAGAAAGTAGGCATAGAGGGAACTTACCTCAACATAATAAAGGCGATATATGACAAACCCACAGCCAGCATCATTCTCAATGGTGAAAAACTGAAACCATTTCCTCTAAGATCAGAAACAAGACAAGGTTGTCCCCTCTCACCACTATTATTCAATGTAGTTTTGGAAGTTTTAGCCATAGCAATCAGAGAAGAAAAAGAAATAAAAGGAATCCAAATTGGAAAAGAAATAGAAAAGTTATCACTGTTTGCAGAAGACATGATACTATACATAGAGAATCCTAAAGATGCTACCAGAAAACTACTAGAGCTAATCAATGAATTTGGTAAAGTAGCAGGATACAAAATTAATACACAGAAATGTCTTGCATTCCTATACACTAATGATGAAAAATCTGAAAGAGAAATTAAGGAAACACTCCCATTTACCATTGCAACAACAACAACAAAATACCTAGGAATAAACCTACCTAAGGAGACAAAAGACCTGTATGCAGAAAACTATAAGACACTGCTGAAAGAAATTAAAGATGATACAAACAGGTGGAGAGATATATCATGTTTTTGGATTGGAAGAATCAACATTGTGAAAATGACTTTACTACCCAAAGCAATCTACAGATTCAATGCAATCCCTATCAAACTACCAAAGGCATTTTTCACAGAACTAGAACAAAAAATTCCACAATTTGGATGGAAACACTAAAGACCCTGGATAGCAAAGCAATCTTAAGAAATAAAAATGGAGTTGGAGGAATCAGGCACCCTGACTTCAGACTATACTACAAAGCTACAGTAATCAAGACAGTATGGTACTGGCACAAAGACAGAAATATAGACCAATGGAACAGGATAGAAAACCCAGAGATAAACCCACGCACATATGGTCACCTTATCTTTGGTAAAGGAGGCAAGAATACACAATGGAGAAAAGACAGCCTCTTCAGTAAGTGGTGCTGGGAAAACTGGACAGCTACATGTAAAACAATGAAATTAGAACACTCCCTAACACCGTACACAAAAATAAACTCAAAATGGATTAAAGGCCTAAATGTAAGACCAGACACTATAAAACTCTTAGAGGAAAACATAGGCAGAACACTCTATGACATACATCACAGCAAGATCCTTTTTGACCCACCTCCTAGAGAAATGGAAATTAAAACAAAAATAAACACATGGGACCTAATGAAACTTAAAAGCTTTTGCACAGCAAAGGAAACCATAAGACTAAAAGACAACCCTCAGAGTGGGAGAATATATTTGCAAATGAAGCAACTGACCACGGATTAATCTCCAGAATATACAAGCAGCTCATGCAGCTCAATATCAAAAAAACTAACAACCCAATACAAAAATGGGCAGAAGACCTAAATAGACATATCTCCAAAGAAGATGTACAGACTGCCAACGAACACATGAAAGGATGCTCAACATCACTAATCATTAGAGAAGTGCAAATCAAAACCACAATGAGGTATCTCCTCACACCAGTCAGAATGGCCATCATCAAAAAATCTACAAACAATAAATGCTGGATAGGGTGTGGAGAAAAGGGAACCCTGTTGCACTGTTGGTGGGAATGTAAGTTGATACAGCCACTATGGAGAACAGTATGGAGGTTCCTTAAAAAACTACAAATAGAACTACCATACGACCCAGCAATCCCACTAGTGGACATATACCCTGAGAAAACCATAATTCAAAAAGAATCATGTACCACAATATTCATTTCAGCTCTATTTACAATAGCCAGGATATGGAAGAAACCTAAGTGTCCATCAACAGATGAATGGATAAAGAAGATGTGGCACATATATACAATGGAATATTACTCAGCCATAAGAAGAAACGAAATTGAGTTATTTGTAGTGAGGTGGATGGACCTATAGTTTGTCATACAGAGTGAAGTAAGTCAGAAAGAAAAAAACAAATTCTGTATGCTAACACATATATATGGAATGTAAAAAAAAAAGTGTCTGAAGAACTTAGGGGCAGGACAGGAATAAAGACGCAGATGTAGAGAATGGACTTGAGGAAACGGGGAGAGGGAATGGTAAGTTGGGGCGAAGTGAGAGAGTGGCATGGACATATATACACTACCAAATGTAAAATAGATAGCTAGTGGGAAACAGCCGCAGAGCACAGGGAGATAGCTCGGTGCTTTGTGACCACCTAGAGGGGTGGGATAGGGAGGGTGGGAGGGAGACTCAAGAGGGAGGAGATATGGGGATATATGTATACCTATAGCTGATTCACTTTGTTGTACAGCAGCAACTAACACAACATTGTAAAGCAGCTATACTCCAATAAAGATGTTAAAAAAAAAACCAAAACAGCCACAAAGCTTCAGGATTGCCTCAGGCCCTTTTCTGGTTATTGGGGCAACATGATCCTTTAGGAAATTCCTCTTCCTGATTGGAAATTAGAGTGGCATATGCCAGTCCAAACAGAAAAAAAAACATTTTTTTTTTCGTATGGTTGCTGATTTCCAGGATTACCTTGGATTGTTTAGGTCTGAGTGTCGTGGTTTGTCCTTCTCAGGTGGAATTTGGTAGCTGTTACATAAATGTTATACAAAATTAATAATTAATCAATTAATTAATACAAAATTAATAAGTGTAAGAGGAAATTTATGCAGGATACTGCTTTCCAACCAAATAAAACAGTCATAATTTTCAGTGTGTCACTTGCAGAGACAATTTTGACATAATGGCGACCATAGTATAAAAGCTATTTTGAATAATGCTATACATTTCCTTTTGCCCATACTTATACATATTCTTAGTATATAATATTTCATCACTTAAAAATTTCCCATTTTCTTGCCATTTAAAAAACTTTGTATTGAGCTTTTTTGCTTCTTTTGAATAACTTACATTGGATAGATTCCCAGAAGTAGCATTAACTGGATTGCATGAATAGAAGTCCTGTTTCATTGTACATGTTTCCACTCAGCCTTCCGACAGGTTTATGCCAGTTTTATATTATGGCTGGGCACATCTGAGTCACCAAAGTCATTGCCTTGCTTTCAGAGGGTATTACCAATGTTGGATCTATGTATGTTGTCCATTTTATTACACAAATGAGTAAGTGAGAACCTCATCCGTCAACCTACGTGGCAGGCTACATACACACGTTCAGTTCCTTTCTCTCTCTCTTATGCTCTGTGGCAGCCATGGGGTATACCACTCAGATTTCCCTTCAGGAGAACTGCTTTGAGGATGTAGTTGGTGGAGAGCCTTCAGCTGCCGTAATTCCAGATCTACAATAGCCTTCTCCCAAGGTCATGTTCTCCAGGGGCTAGCCAGTGACTGAACCCAGTGCCTGGTCAGCCCTGCCCTGGGTGGGGCTCCTCTGAGGAGCAATTCTTGTTTGGGACTCTCCACTGGCCCGGCTGAGACTATGTTAGGTCTGCAGCCTCAGGCTCCTCCTATCCAACGCACCTTCTGTCTGTCTCTCCTTTTACAGGTATCAGACCAGCATTGCAGACTGGAGCCTCTCCCTGCCTACTGCTGCCTACTCCTGCTTCCTCTCATCGCCCTCCATCACAGGCGTTTCCCCTTAATAAATCTTTTCGGGTCTAATTCTGTCTTGGCATTGGCTCTTGGAAGACCCAAGCTGACAAACACCCCATGGATGAGTCCAAATGGCAATCATTCTTGTAGGATAGATACAAATTGTTTATTGAGTGAATGACAGAGAGATATAAAAAACAGGAGCTTTGAGGCTGGTCATAAATGGAAGCCCCAGAAGGAGGAAGCCCAACAATTTATGGGGGAGTGATAGTACTCTGAATCCTTGGAGATTCTAGGGGTTATATTGTTGTAGAAATGTTTTGCTTCTTGTTTTGGCAGGCTGTGTGTTTTTTGTACGGCGTCTTAGGTTTATGGACAGGTGGTGGCACCATGGGCTCTGCCACGAAGGGGCCTTTGACACAGCAGTGTTTGTACCTGTCACACATGAACATTGTTCTTTCCAGGGAGCCGCACTGCAGCCTACAGTGTCCTGGCATCTGGTGCCCACAACTTGTCCCATGCCCAGTGGCTGCAAGGGAGAGGAAAAGATGGAGAATTCACGGTTAGAAACAACAGAGGGACTGTCAAGGGGTTGGGGCTTTTTTTTTTGGCCACACTGCGAGGCGTGCGGGATCTTAGTTCTTAATCAGGGATCAAACCCGCTCCCCTGCCGTGGAAGGGCGGATTCTTTTTTTTTTTTTTTTTTTTTTTTTGCGGTACGCGGGCCTCTCACTGTTGTGGCCTCTCCCGTTGCGGAGCATAGGCTCCGGACGCGCAGGCTCAGCGGCCGTGGCTCACGGGCCCAGCTGCTCCGCGGCACCTGGGATCTTCCCGGACCGGGGCACGAACCCGTGTCCCCTGCATCGGCAGGCGGACTCTCAACAACTGCACCACCAGGGAAGCCCCCCCCATTTCTTGTTTACGGAAAAAAAAAAAAAGCTTTATTTTCCTAGGCCTTTCCTGAGTTCCAAAGAGCAGGCACAGGCAGCTGCTAATTAGGGAAGGGAGGGAATGCAGAAACAAAGGAAAAACAGAAAAACTAAAAAAAAGTATTGACAATAGTTCAGCAATAAAACAGAGTCCTAGTTCCTCCTCAAGGGTTATACATATCAATCTAGCACATATCTTGGAGTAGTTCTTCTGCAACTAAGACGGACCACACATAGTCCCCCAGGTGCCACCCAACACCCCATCCCTGACTCTTTTGTTAATCTTTATTTTGATTAATCTGCCTAACCTCTGTCCCAAGAGATTGTGGGTCAGGTTTCCCATTGTAATATCTGCCTTCCAGCTTTTAAAATTTCTCTAAACTGGGGTAAATAGAGCAGACTTGCTTGGGGTCCTTAATGTTGGGAGACCAGCAGGGGGTCCCTTTGTCTCACCCAGCCTTTGGTGGTGCTGCATTAAAGTCTTGGTTTTAACTCATCAATGTCCATTTTATTCATTCCACTTATTAATAACCATCTAAAGACTTCCACCTGCTGGGAGGAGTCCCGAGACTCTCCCCTTTCTGTTTCCTCTTTGTTTTGTGGCCATCAGTATTTGCTTTGCTCACCTTATTTCTTAAGAACGCTTTAAAATATTTAACCTTGTTGGGAAGAGTCCCCAGACTCTCCCCTCAGCCTCTCCCCATTCTCTTGTTCATTAATCGAACATTTTTATTATTATCTGTAATACCTATGAGGGGAAACTGAGACAGCAAATTTGAACTGGTTTCTGGTTTTGCAACTAGCTTATATGGGGTGTCCATGTGAAAAGTGCGTCCTTAACCACAACATTTATCATGACCTGGGCAATCTGCAGGTGAATATCGCAGTCAACTTAAAGCCAGTCCCACATGGCTTTCATACAAAACATATCAGCTGCTTCAGCTGGTATTCCACTTGGCATTCACAGGGGGAGGGGGACAGTTCCCCCTTCTCAAGGTAAACAGACCTTACTGTGTCTTTTATCCAGTCCACCCGGCTGGCTCTTCCTTCAGGAATAAACTGCTTTGTGTCTGGATCACATATAACCATCTGTGATTACTCTGTTGGGGATGAAAAATAATTTTCCCTCTACCTTTTTTGGTTTTTGGCTGAGACCCTCCCCTGTAATAAAAAACACATTAACAGGAGAAAAAACACACTGAAGTTTAATAACACATATACCTCCTATATACATGGGAGGTGTCCAGGAAAACAGAGTAACTCTTGGAAATGGCCCAAGACACCACCTTAAATACCATCTCCAGCTAAGGACCAAAGAGATGTTGGGAGTGGGGGAAGCCAGCTATAGGAGATTATCAAATACAGCACAGTAAACAAGGATAAGGTTGTTGTGCTGATCTAAGTCATTGTCTTCTCCATTGATAAGAATTTCTAGGTTTAGGGTCATCCATCTCTTACTGGTACAGAGAGGGAAAGACCCTTACAAATGGTGATTTCCCTTATAAATGTAAATGTCTCTTACAAAAGGGTAACTTCTCAGTTTTCAGAGCTTTTCCTGTGTCTGCTGGTTTCTTAAAAATAATCAGCCTAAAGTAATCCTGCCAAAGAGACATTTTGGGGTGGCAAGCTCTGCTCCCCTTCAGTTCCAAAGTGAACTGTGGGTCCTTGATCAACCCAAACATACTCTTCCACTCTGCACCATTCAAAACCAAAGACACAGCTCCTAAGTTAGCATTCTCATAATCCATTTTAGTAAAGGTTCCTCAGGAAGCTGGTAATACTGATTCACAATGAAACAACTTCTTACACTGTACCCCCTGTTTTCAATAGTTGCTTGGTTCTGTCCTCCTCCCACCAAGAGATTGAATATTTTGCCTTTCTCTTTCTCTTATTTGTTTATATTTCCTTATGCAATCAGTGAATGAACTCCCTGGGAATTGGATTTATCTCTAAATTCCACTGAAAACTTTTACCTTTAGTAACAGATTGTGGCACAGCTGCTTCTCTATACCATGGGTGACCACATGGCCACCCAGGAATCAAAAGTTCCTCGTCCCCTGTCCTTTCATCCTTTCTCTTCCCAAGCCACATGTTTTCATGATCTAGGGCTGTTCTAGTAAGTCCCAATTCTGACACCAATTGTGTGTTTTCTAATACCACCAAGTGAATAACTCATTTCTGACGCTCTCTACCTGGAGATAGCATCAGGTCTCATAGGTTAAGGGCTCAGTCCCATAAAACCTCCCCCTCCATCCCAGCACATACAACTCACAAGTCTTGGTTTTCACCTGTGCTTCTGACTGACCAGCTATACATCAGAGGTTCCCATGACCCCCTCCTTGTGTTTGAATAATTTGCTAGAGTGGCTCACAGAACTCAGAGAAACATTTTACTTACTAGATTATCAGTTTTTTTCTTTTTTATTAACTAAACCATAAACTTTATTCGGATTTCACCAGCTTTTCTACTAATGTCCTTTACTGTTCCAGGATCCAATCAGGATGGCATTCATTTAGTTGTCATGTCTTCTTCATTTCAATCTGTGACAGTTATTCAGTCTTTCTTTGTCTTTCATGACCTTGAGACTTTGAAGCATCCTGGCCAGTTATTCAGAATGTCCCTTGGTTTGGTTTGTCTGATATTTTCTGGTATTGTTTGATATTATACCTAGATTGACGTTATGCATTATTCGGGAGAATACCATAGAAGTAATGTCTCTTCTTAATGTATCATATTGGGGTACCTGATATAGATACGTCTTACTAGATGTTTACCTTGATCACAAGGTTAAGGTGATATCTGCCAGGTTTCTCCACTGTATAGTTACCATTTAGTTACTGTTTTTGCCTTTGCAATTAATATTTTTTTGTTGGGATTGGGAAAGCGATAATTTGAGACTATGCAAATATCTTGTTTCTTCTTAAACTTGCACACATTAATTTTAGTATTGATTTGTGGATCATGCCTACAGTGTTTATTACTCTGATGTTCTAATGATGATTTATTTCCCTAATTTCTCCTAAAAGGAGAAATATATAAAAGGATATAACTCAGGAATAGCCAGATGGAAGAGATGCATAGGGCAAGGTATGTGGGAAGGGGTGCAGAGTTACATGCTCTCTGAGTATACTACCCTCCTTGAATCTCCATGTGTTCACCAACTTGGAAGCTCTCTTTCTCTTTTTTTAAACACAGAAATTTATTTTCTCACAGTTCTGGAGGCTGGAAGTCTGAGATCAAGGTGCCAGTATGGTTGGTTTGTGGTGGGAGCTCTCTTCCCACCTTGCAGTGAGCTGCCTTCTCACCATGCCCTTGTGTGGCCTTTCCTTGGTACTCATGCATGGAGAGAGAGCAAGCAAGCCCTCTGGTGTCTCTTCTTTTTTTTAAAAAAAAAATTTTTTTATTTATTTATGTATTTATTTTTGGCTGCGTTGGGTCTTCGTTTCTGTGCGAGGGCTTTCTCCAGTTGCGGTGAGCGGGGGCCACTCTTCATCGCGGTGTGCGGGCCTCTCACTATCGTGGCCTCTCTTGTTGCAGAGCACAGGCTCCAAACGTGTAGGCTCAGTAGTTGTGGCTCACGGGCCCAGTTGCTCCACGGCATGTGGGATCTTCCCACACCAGGGCTGGAACCCGTGTCCCCTGCATTGGCAGGCAGATTCTGAACCACTGCACCAGCAAGGAAGCCCCTGGTGTCTCTTCTTATAGTTCACTAATCTATCAGATCAGGACCCCGTCCTTATGACTTCATTTAACCTTAGTTACTTTCTTTGAGGCCCCATCTTCAAATACAGTCACATTGGGGGGTTAGGACGTCAACATATGACTTTTGGGGGGACACAAGTATTCAGTCGATAACACCCAGTAAGACCTATTTCAGTTTATCTTATCTCTTTAGCCTCCTTTAATTTGGAATATTTCTACAGTCTTTCTTTTTCTTTTATAACATTGTAATTTTTGAATAATACAGTCCTTCCTATTTTTGCTTTAAGAGAAGGTTCCTCATTTGTTTTTGTCTGATGTTTCCTTGTGATTGGATTGAGGTTATGCATTCTTAGTCAGCGTTTTGTATAGGTGATATCCAATGCAGCAAAAAAAAAAAAAAAAAGCAAACAAAACAAAACAAACCTAGGACTTTACTCACTCTTTTTCTGATCACTGCTTATCAATGAAAAAGTCTAAGCTTTTTCTTTTCTTTTTTTTTTTCTTGCGGTACGCGGGCCTCTCACTGTTGTGGCGTCTCCCGTTGCGGAGCACAGGCTCCGGACGCGCAGGCTCAGCAGCCATGGCTCATGGGCCTAGACGCTCCGCGGCATGTGGGATCTTCCCAGACCAGGGCACGAACCCGTGTCCCCTGCATTGGCAGGCGGACTCTCAACCACTGCACCACCTGGGAAGCCCTATTTTCTTTTTTGAGAGTGCTTCATTTATGGTGCGTGTGCTCCCAAGTATTCCCTAGGGAATAAGCATTTTTCACATAGGCTTCTGCTAGACTCTCCCTTTTCTTCCTGTGGATGAGTTTTAGCTCTAAGTCCAAGGGTGTTTCAATTACTCTTTTCATTTTGTTGGGTTTTGACCACCGCTATAGCTAATTGAGATTTCTGATTCTATCTTCTTGCATATTCACTATTCTTTCCAACTCCAGGTAATCATCAAATTTTATAATTGTGCTTATTCTTGCTTTTTAAAAAACACTAGTAAAAATGTGAAATAAAAGATATCCATCTAAAGCCCTTTACCATACCTAAAAAGTTTTGAGAACCCCATACAGTATTTTTTATAAACTAAAAAATTATTAATTCATTAAAAATTACAATTAATTAAAACAACTGAGAGATCACTGTGTACACTACTCATTACTTAGAACATGCACGAGGCATGGTGACTGTTTACAAATTCAGGACAATACAAATTTGACCCTACATGCAGCCATTAAATAGCAGTGAAATGCTTATTGAACAAAATATTGGAATTTGAATTTAACTAAGCAAGGAATGGAATTTCTTGTCTAAAGAAAAAACTTCTAGAGACTTCCGTGGTGGTCCAGTGGTTAACACTCCACACTTCCAATGCAGGGGGCATGGGTTCGATTCCTGGTTGGGGAACTAAGATCCCATGTGCCACGCAGCAAAAAAAAAAAAAGAAGAAGAAGAAGAAACTTCTAAGGGAAGATTAAAATTGTTCAGAATTAAAAAAACTATAATAGACCCATTACACGGTAAGATAAATAACAACTGGTTTTCGAAAACAAATTTACTGAGAATAATGGCATTATTTTACCTTTTCTCAGATCTGTTTAAAATCTGGCTAAATAGAAGACAGCTGGATTCTCGTATCTACTTGTGCTTTATAATCTATTGTGACTTCGCATGCAATGCAGTCCCTGGAGAACCCCACTGGGAGAAAATGAGAGTGAAAATGGCAAACAGTGTGTTAGTATTCTTATGAAAATTGTTTTGATCTCAAGGACCTTCCGAAAGTATCTTTGGAACATCTGGGAGTTCCCAGCTGTATTTCGAGAACTGCTGGTTTAGTGCATAGGTTAATAATAATAATAATAATAATAATATTAAGAGACCAGATGTCATAGAGATGAGAACTGGCTCATCCTTGGGATATGTGGCACCCACAACTAAAAAAGGATGTCTTTAAAGGTGTTCAGAGGCTCCAGGGAGACAGGTTGCCTGCGGACCCTGCTACCATTGGCATCAAAAAATGTGCCTGTCTCTAGATGAGGTTTGACTATCAAAAGTGATATCTCTCTGAGAGAGCAGAGCGCAAAAGCACAGCAAATCGTGTTTCCTCGTTTCCTTCTCTGTCCCACACAGAGAGGAGGTCCTAGGAGCAAGAGAGCCTTTGGCATCAAGGAAAGAAGAAAAGTCCTGTTCCGTGAGTACAGTCTGGTGTTGGGTGACTAGGAGGGGTGGGAATGGTTGTGTGCTTGGCCCTGCAGGGAGCTGAACTCCACATCTCAGAGGAAAGAACGGCAGTGACGGAGGAAGGAGAGGCTGTAAAGAACTATGTGCTGTCCACAGCAACATGGTTATTTTTCCATTTTGCAGTCCTTAAGGTGCCAGTTCAGGGGCCTGAGATACTACAGAGTGTCCTCCATAATGCATTCGGACCTGACTGGAAGCATATAGCAGAGCTTCACTCACTAGGTGGACAGCTCACTAAAGACACCCCAACAGTCTTGCTGTTCCTATTAAGAATGTGTTAGATTGCAAGAAACAGAAAACGCAACGGATAGTGGCTTAAGCCATAGGACTATTTATTATTTATCCAACAAGAAGCAAGGGAGGGATTTTGTGGCTGGATGAAGTCATTCTTGCATCCTTCTCTCTGCTACCCTCAGTATGTAGATGTGCTTCCTCAGCTCCAGATCCATCCATTGCCCTGCTTTGCGATACTAGATCTGGACCTTGGAAACATGGCTTCTTTTGCCATGTTAGGCTTCATCAATAGAGGGTGTTGGAGGAACACTGGCAGGATGATGGCAGAAAGCTACTTCTCTTCTCAATTCCACTTCTCCATTTGAAATTCAGCTCAGGAGCCCTGCGTTTCTCACAGGCCAGCTCCAGCCCCACTCTCAGGCCGTGCCCTTCCCGCCTGGTGGCCACTCCAGTAGCAGCCCTGGCTGCACCCTCAGGCAGCTGCTCTCCCTCCTGGGGCCACCTCTACTGATCAGCTCTGGCCAGCTCCCCCTGGTGAGTTTCTCCATCACTGCCCTGTGCAGCCCGCCCTCTTTGAAGAGAGTATGTGAGGTCCGTAGTCAATCGTCCACTCTCCCTCAGCCTGGAGGTTGCTTTTTTCCCCATCTGCTGTTTCTGGACCTCTTAGTATCCTTTTTTACCCCTTTCAGTAGTTAAGTGCTAGAGAACAGTTCTTCATATTAAAAGTTCCATGTTCACATAACTGCTGTGGTTTCTCTCCTGACTGACTGAGTCAGCCATATCTATTCTCAAGGTTACAAGTTGGCTTCTAGCACTTGAAGCATCTTGTCTGCACAGGAGAACATCCAAATAAGAGGATGGGAGGGGTGGCTAAGGGAGACTTCCTTTTCCACTCCTGGCCCTTTATCAGGCTTTCCTAGAAGCCACTGGACAGATTTCCTCATACACTTAAAAGTGATCAAAACGAAGTCCCCTGTCCACTGCCACACCAATCAGTGTAAAAGGGCGGGACACCTTGATCACCACCCCAAATTGCCTTTCTCTTAGTAAAGAACAAGGATCTCTGACAGGTTTTTCCCAGCGGCTCCTAACATTATCTCCTTAATTGCATATTTACAACCATGACTCACAATTACTGAGCATAGACCTCGTAGCAGACACTGTGCCAAGTGCTTTAGTGGACCATCACGTTTAGTCTTCTCAGCCACCCTGTCAGGTAGATCTGGTGCTGTCCACATGTTACAGTGTGCAGGTGGAGGCAGAGAGACATAAGCCACTTGCCTGAGGGATCCTGGCTCGAGGGCCCAAATTCTTCTTTTTCTTTTGAAATCGAAGTATAGTTACTTTCTAACGTTGTGTTAGTCTTGGGTGCACAGAATAGTGATTCAGTATTTTTGCAGAGTATATTCCATTATAGGTTATTACAAGATAATAAGTATAATTCCTTGTACTATGAGGTAAATCCTTGTTTCTTATCTATTTTATACACAGTAGTTTGTATCTGTTAAACCCATGATGATAGCCATTCTCACAGGTGTGAGGTGGTTTTAGTAGTTTTGATTCGCATTTCTCTTATAATTAGTGGTGTTGAGCATCTTTTCATGTGTCCAGGGTCCAATTTCTTAATCAATAGGTTCCAATGTCTTTTATCTACTTGGTGTCTAGTAGTCTCATCTTCACTCCTTGCAGAGCTTATGGATGCAATGAGAAAGGCCCCAGATTAGTCAAAGAAGTCCTGGCTTTGCCACTGAGACATTGTGTCAACTTGGGCAAGCCACCACTCCTCTCTCTCTGAGTTTATTTATAAAATAAAGATATGGCCATGCCTAATTTATCCTGTTGTTGTGAAGGTCAAATAAGAACAATATTGTTGATCATTATGGCATGTCAAGAGCGTTACGGTGGTAGCAGCTACTACTGCTGTGCCTGTTACTTCTACTACTGCTACTAATACTGCAGTTACTACTACCACCACAACTGCCACCACCACCGCTACTGCTACCACTCTTTGTAAAATGTAAAATACCATTTAAACATGAGTTACTGCTATGTTGATTTAGGAAATGGGGAATGTATTAGGAAGCTGTTGCATTTGTCTAGGTAAAAGATGATTTGATTTGGTTTCTGCAAGTAGAAAGAGAAAGGATGGGATACATTTATTATATTTGAAGGCAGAGTTTGAATACTTGGCACTGGATTTGGTGAGAAAGAGAAAGGGTTTAGCTAACAGGAATCCAGGCTTAGCATCTGGATAGTATTTTCTTGGTTCACAATTATTCTGCCTCCTAGAAATTTCATTCCATCTCCTTTGGAGGACTGTCCCTTCTCTGTTTCACATGTTCTTCAGTAGCCTACCCTGTTGGACGTAGGTGTGGCTATTTGACCCAGTCTGGCTCTCACAGTGTTCTGTTTTTCTGATCACAATGATGGACATGTGATATATGCTGAGTTTGCCCCTCTCCCCACCACAAGAGGGAGAGAATGGAATTAATACAGAGGGAGGGGATAGAGGGAGGATATATATATATATATATATATATATATATATATATAGAGAGAGAGAGAGAGAGAGAGAGAGAGAGAGAGAGAGAGAGAGAGAGAGAGAGAATCTTATTTGAATTGTGAGTCCCTAACACTTGTTCCACTCTTTGAATTTGAAAGAAGGATAGAACTGATCTGAACACATTCACTAATTTTCTTCAAATTTACCATCAGATAAGTCATCCTTATTCCCTGATGATGTAGTGAGTAAAAGGGTGGAGAGAGGCATGGCATGTGCTTAGGGAAAGCTTCTCTTCATGGAAACCAGAAATAGGGATATGTGTTTTTCCTCTAACATTAGTGTTACTGCTACTTCAGGTCCACAATCACTTATCTTTTATTTTCTTGACTAGGTCATATAGCATTTTATTTTACTGTCATTTTTGGGGAATAATGCAACAAGCCCTGAAGTAGTTTGACCCAGATGCAGACCTTGTCCATTTCCACACCATGTTCATGCCCACCAGTAGGAATAACAGTCATTAACTGACTGACTCTAATGACTAAATATGACATTTTCCAGACTGGTCACTATATCCATCTTGGGATGTTCTTCCAATTTATAAAAATGACTTTTTCTTGTTTGCCTTGTGGATACATAACCACACACTAGAGGAGTCAGTACTCATTACAAAATTTTCAGGACTCACCTCCATGCTCCCACACCTACCCTCTGGAACAGGTGTAAATGAATTACTGTCCTGGGGAGAGTAAGAGACATAACCCTCTACACCTTCATCTGTGGTCCGATTCATGGGGAGTGGGAAATTAAGCTGAAAACAAAAGTATGCAATCTGTCAGTCATGCTAGACAAAATCACCAGTGAAGTCATCCAAACCTTAGGTCAACAATAGACCAGCCTGGGCTCCTTGGCCTGGGTATCACAGCCTATGGAATTCTCTTCACTCTGTTGGCCAGCCAAGGGGGCACCTGCACATCGACCAAAACATCATGTTGTATATTAGTCAACATCAGCTGACTAAATGAGTTAGCGTAATAAATTCCCTGCATACAGGAACAGGTAGAATAGTTGACATTGGCATGCCATTTAGCACTCTAGGAGCCACTTGATTTGATCTGGGCACCTGGTTTAGGAACGAATTTCAAGGGCTACTATTGTTCCAATTATCTGTTGCTATGTAACAAACTAGCTTAGAAGTTTAAAACAAAACAATTGTTCATTTAGCTCATAAATCTGCAATTTTGGTAGGATTCAGCTGGAGAGGCTCATCTCTGCTTCACATGGTGTCAACTGGGGCATGTCAGCTAGGGGCTAAAGCATCCATTTCCAGGATGGCTGCCAAGTTGCTGCTGACTGTCATTTGGAAACTCACTTGGCATGAGGGTCAGTGTTCTTGATTCCTCTTCATTTAGGCCTCTCCACATGGGCTTCCTTACAGAATGGTGTCTGGGTTTCAAAGGTAAGCATCCCAAGAGACAGAAGTGAGAACTTCAGGAAAAGCACAGCAAACAAAGGTAAGGTTGTTACGTAGATTTAAGCCAGTGCTTTCTCCATTGATAAGAGTTTTTAGAGATTTGTTCATCCTCCTCTTCCAGATGCAGAGAGGGAGACACCTTTACAAATGGAGATTTTCCTTGTAAATGTAAATGTTTCTTACAAAAGGGTAACTCTTACTTGGTTTTCCTATGTCTGCCGTTTCTTAGAAAATAACCAGCTTAAAGTAGTTAATATGCTAAAGAGACATATTTTATGGTGATACTGCTTTCCTATAACAACAGTCAAGGCTGAAAAATCAAGTAATAAAAATATAAGCATATTTGGTCATATAGAAATAACATTAAGAAAGATAATGTTACAAGCAGCTCATGCAGCTCAATAACAAAACAACAAACAACCCAATCCAAAAATGGGCAGAAGACCTAAATAGACATTTCTCCAAAGAAGATATACAGACTGCCAACAAACACATGAAAGGATGCTCAACACCATTAATCATTAGAGAAATGCAAATCAAAACTACAATGAGGTATCATCTCACGCCAGTCAGAATGGTCATCGTCAAAAAATCTACAAACAATAAATGCTGGAGAGGGTGTAGAGAAAAGGGAGCACTCTTGCACTGCTGGTGGGAATGTGAATTGGTACAGCCACTATGGAGAACAGTATGGAGGTTCCTTAAAAAACTAAAAATAGAACTACCGTATGACCCAGCAATCCCGCTACTGGGCATATACCCAGAGGAAACCATAATTCAAAAAGAGTCATGTACCACAATGTTCATTACAGCTCTATTTACAATAGCCAGGAGATGTCCATCATCGGATGAATGGATAAAGGAGATGTGGCACATATATACAATGGAATATTACTCAGCCATAAAAAGAAACAAAATTGAGTTATTTGTAGTGAGGTGGATGGACCTAGAGTCTGTTATACAGAATGAAGTAAGTCAGAAAGAGAAAGACAAATACCGTATGCTAACACATACATATGGAATCTAAGGGGAAAAAAATGTCATGAAGAACTTAGGGGTAAGACAGGAATAAAGACACAGACCTACTAGAGAATGGACTTGAGGACACGGGGAGGGGGAAGGGTAAGCTGTGACAAAGTGAGAGAGTGGCATGGACATATATACACTACCAAATGTAAAATAGATAGCTAGAGGGAGGCAGCCACATAGCACAGGGAGATCAGCTTGGTGCTTTGTGACCTCCTAGAGGGGTGAGGTAGGGAGGGTGGGAGGGAGGGAGACGCAAGAGGGAAGAGATATGGGAACATATGTATATGTATAACTGATTCACTTTGTTATAAAGCAGAAACTAACACACCATTGTAAAGCAATTATACTCCAATAAAGATGTTAAAAAAAAAAAAAAAGAAAGATAATGTATTGACATAGATGGTGGTGGAAAGAGGGTAGAAAGAAAAAATATGCTAATTATATCATTGCTCCAGCGGGGAACTAGTAGATACTGGTTAAAAAAGAGAGGGATGTCTACGGGTACTGTAACCAAGCAGGACCCTATGGGGCCTTCCCAGGGCAGGCCCTTCCCCCATATCCTCTGCTTTCGCTCCTCTCTGAAGTACCTAGACAACAGTATCTGATGCACATTTCCTGAGTTGTTTTACAGATGTGAAATCACCCCCACCCCCAATGGAAGATGTTAACCCAATGACCATGAGCACATAGCCCCAGGCCTCCTGGAGCCTAAGGACTGATAATGTTAACCCCTGTGACAGCACCCTGTTCCCTCACCATCAGCCAATCAGAGAACTGTGCACAAGCTGATCACACAACCTGTGACCCCCTTCCCTCACTTAGCCTTTAAAAATACTTTGCTGAAACCCTCCGGGAAGTTCAGTTTTTTTTTTTTTTTCTTTTTTGGGCGTGGGCCACAGGTCTCCTTGCATGGCCCTGCAACAAACCTTTCTCTGTTCCAAACTCTGACGTTTTGGTATTGTTTGGTCTCACTGTCCCTCAGGCACACGAACTTGCATTTACCAGCAGTACTATATAGTTAGAAAGACGATCACTCAAAAGGCCAAATCTAATTGAATATCTTTTACCTAAATACCAGAAAACCACACACACACACACACACACACACACACACACACTGTTACTGAATTGGTCGGCGGATCCGCGTCAGGGTCCTAGCCTGGGCCAAGACCTTTTGTCTCAGCCAGGGAGGTTCTCTTTCTGATTGGATTCACTCAGCCAGTAATGAAACCCATGCTGCGACTGGAACAGCACAAGCTTTACTCAATGGCCAAACAATGGCAAAACAGGAACCTAGTCTGCAAATCAACTTCTCAACCCAGATCAGGCAGACATACCAAATATATAGGAGGATCGAGGTAAAAGGGAGGGAATTGGAAAGAGTGGGAGGAATGTTCATGAGTTATGTGAAAATAGGGGTGAGGTTTGGACCCAGAACTGATGCAGCTCTCCTTTTCAGTCCTTGTATGGGTTTTTCCAGTTGTCTTGGTAATCGTCAACTGTCATGGCGCTGGTGGGTGTGTCATTTAGCTAATGTATTACAGTGAGAGTATAGTGAGGCTCAAGGTCTACTGGGAATCAAATCTTCCGCCATCTTGGGCCTAGTTGGTTCTAACCAGTTCTTGTTTTTTCTCTTTGCAGCTTCCTTCTGACACTTAGATAGGAGTAATTTGTTTCTATTCGAGGGAGGGGCAGGGGTATGTTTCTGGGGCAACAATCTCAGTAACAAGACCACATAGTGAACAATTTTTTAAAAACATAAAAAATACTTAAAAATATTGCAGAATTCAGACTAAATATTTATCTGCCCTATCAATAAATGTAAATGTTTAAATCATTTATTTAAAAATTTCCAATTAGATCATAAAGCAAACCCAACTCTATGCTATATATGATACAACACCTAAAATTTTTGATATCACCAGTCATCAAGTCTCTTTGATAAAAGAGACTTGAGAGTTACAAGTTAAAGGATTCCTCTAGGGCGCCAACTAACTACAGGTAGGAAATAGGATAAGACAAATATATCTTTTCCTAGACATATATATACATATGTCTCACAAGGTAAAGCCAAGTGCCCAGAGGGTAGAGCTAACAGTAGAAGTGAAAAACAGATTAGGGAATCATTCCTAGGGCACAGAACTGCTTACTAATCAAGAACATCCCCTGTTCCCAGAGTGTAGGGAACTGTCAGTCTGTGCCTGATTGGATTTAAAACTTGCTTTGGGCCAGTGACTGCTGTGTATATCTCATCCTGCCACCCTCTCCCTTTTGAACAGGAATGTCAATTGTAACTATCCCATCCTTGTGTCCCCACTGTACTTTGGGTGAAGAGTACGTGTGGAGTGGTCAGACAAATAACCTTTTTAGTTCATAGGTCTCTGGATCAAGGGGATCAAGGTGAAGGAGCTTCATCCATACTTGGACCTCTAAAATCTAGATGATGAGATCTTAGTCTTCATTCCTAAGCTTGATGTCATAATGTGATGAGAGTTTGGGAGTCTTGGGAGGGAGTGATTATATTTTTTGCATGTGAGAAGGGTATGAATTATTAGTGCCTAGAAGAAAGAGTGTGTTAGACTGTTACTTGAATGGTCCCCGTGGAATCATGTCTCCCAGCGTTCCCATCCTTGTGTTGTCACTCCAACATCGAATACGTTATGCTACTTGACTTGCTCCAGCCAATGGGTAATTGATTCAAAAGGAAGTTTGATAAGTATTTGTGCATTGGGTTTTGCCCTTTTGGAACCCAGTTTCTATGCAAATAAAGTGGTCTTCCTACTGGTGGTTGAGAGGCCTTAAGGAGGCAAACCAATGCTCCAGACCTGTGGATGAAGCCCAGCCCAGTCATCAGCTGAATGCAGCTGCCTGAGTGAGTCTAGGTGAAATTCACAAAAGAATACACAGAATGTGAGAAATAATAGGTCATTGTTATTTTAAGCCACTAAGTTTTGAGGTGGTTTGTTATGCAGCCATGGATAATGGATACATTCAAATTTCCTATTGCTATGCTCCATGGCTCTTATTGTGTGTTTTTAAAAAAAGTGTGTATTTCTGTTGGTGGGAATGTAAACTGGTACAGCTACTATGGAATATAGTATGGAGGTTCCTCAAAAAATTAAAAATAGAGCTACCTTATGTTCCAGCAATCCCATTTCTGGGTATACATTCAAAGGAAATGAAATCAGTATCTTGAGACTTCCCTGGTGGTCCAGTGGTTAAAAATCTGCATTTTAATGCGGGAGATGCGGGTTCAATCCCTGGTCAGGGAACTAAGATTCCACATGCTGCAGGGCAACTGAACCCGCACTGCAACTACTGAGCACGTGTGCCACAACTAGAGAGCCCATGTGCCACAACTACTGAACCCACGTGCCACGACTAGAGAGAAGCCAGTGTGCTGCAACAGAAAGATCCCACATGCCACAACTAAGACCCGATGCAGCCAAAAAACAAAAAAGTGAAATCAGAATCTCAAAGAGATATCTGCACTCCTATGTACATTGCAGGGTTATTTACAATAGTCAAGATATGAAAACAACCTAAGTGTCCATCAACAGATTGTTAAAAAAATAGAATTCAGCTGAATAAATTTTAAAGATCTTATTGGCTTTATTCAATGGTTCGTGAATTGGGCAGCATCCCATCTAGCAGGTAGAAAGGAGCTCCAAGGAGCTGTACTGAATAAAAGACTTTTATAGGCAGAAGGGAGTTGGAACAAGGAAGTTATACTAGCAAAAAGTAAATTAGTTGTGGCATGGTCACTTTCCTTTATGGGATGGAAGGGATGTATCAGGCAGATCACCTCAGTAGGTGACCAGGTGATTCCTGATTGCCTGGTTTAAGGTTTCATTTCTGAAGAGGTTGGAACTGTAATTAAGTCAAGTCTTGCTTTGGCGACATGGGGCTTAGCAAAAGTGACTCATTTTGGGCTTGTTGTCTTATTTTTAACATAATGGATAAAGAAAATGTGAGATATATATATATATATACTTTAATAATATAATAGCCAGTAATTTCACCAGCAAAAGCGAGTTTATTCAGGAATAGTCAGAGGAATTGCAATTCAGGATATGCCATCTATGGTAAACCACAGGCAAACACAGAAAACCAGGAAGGGGAACTTGCTTTTATAGGGAAAAGGGAGGAGTTGGGAGAGCCTGTAATAACCAAAGAATCTATTGGAAGAATCTGGGAATCCAAAGGATGGAGGTTTCTCATTGGTTGGACTGCTACAGTCTCTGATTAACTGGGCTGTCCATTGGGTGGAGAGAAGTTTTCTTCTTCCTGCTGGATAGTAAAGTAGGCAACACCTTCTTGTTGGAGTTGTAGGCATGTGTCTCTGTTTGGAGTAATTGATGATGCATGGCAGAGTATAAGAGCTTCCCCTACAAGCCTGTCCTGACCCCAGTTTTAGCTGAGGATTTTTAAATTAATTATACAATATATATTCCAATTATATATCAAGTTTGTTCCAGGTTCATCAGGCACCAGTAGCTTTCAAGAGCAGGTGCTGATTGGTCTTGAGTGAGTGCAGCCTAGCACACGTGCACAGACTTCCAGGCTTCCTCACATGAATGTGATTCTATTAGGGTCCTTGCAAGGTGTCTCTTTCTCTGCTTCTCATTGTTAACTACTGGTTGGTTTGCTCTTTCTTTGTTGCTACTAGTTTTCTGGAGCTATTACCCTTCTTTTTTTTTTTTTATCATTTGTCACTAGGATCTTTATTGTTTCCAATGGCATGAATTCCCACACTCTGTTCCAAATAAAGACAATCCTCTAAGCAGAGATGCAGGGCTGCCAGTACTTCTGTCTTGTCCCTTCCCTTGGGTGGAACCTGGAACAAATCGGCTTCTCCTGGAGGGACACCACTGCCCTACAGGAGCTGTGTTGGGGAAATGGCAGCCTTTGTTTTTTGGCTTGCCCCTCTTGGAAACTCTGCCTGTGAATGGGAGCTGGGGAAGGAGGGTGATCACAGTTCAGACGTTCAGCCTGATGCTCCTGGGGTTGAACCTCCATCCTAGAGATGGGAGTTAGGTAGGGGAAGGAAGGCCCAGTCTTCCTGACTGTGCTTGCCTTGAATAGAGCTGGGGTGAAGGCTGGGATGAGAGACCCCCCTTCTGGGGTGAAATTATGACCCTATGACTGTGGCTAGGGGGGAAAAAGGGTCACTGTCTTATAAGCTGCCCCTGCCAGGAGTAGTTGGACCTGCTCTGTGTGTGTGTATGTGTGTGTGTGTATGTCTGTAGGGAGTAAGTGCTGGCCCCAATGCCACAGACTCTCACAGTCTCACTGAGATTTAAGAGATTTTCTTGAATCCATGCTTCTCGATTTCCTGTATACCCTTAGGTAGATTTCCAGGGACTTTGTTTAAAAATTTTTCCCCCCGAGACTTAAAATGATTGTTTAAAAATTTTCACCAGTGAAATGGTAAGGATGGAGAGGGTCCACCAGGTTTCTCATATAGCCATTCTGAAGTACTGTCTCTATAAGGAGTTTTTAATCTGATATTTCAGAGACTCTTGAGCGTCAGTTCAGTGCAGTAGTCCACCCACTTCCATGCACTCACCTGTAAGGACCCTCCCGATTTTACCTGTGGTTCTCAGATCAATTTGCCCAGTCCAGTGATTCTCAAACTCTGGCATGCATTGGAGTCACCCAGAAGATTCATTAAAATACAGATTGCTGAGCCCCAACCCAGAGTCCTTGATTCAGTGGCTCTTGGGCAGGCCTGAGAATTTGCATTTCTAAAACATTCCCAGGTGATTTTGATGTTGATGGTTCAGAGATGTAAAAAATTAATAAACAGAAACCTCAATTGAGCAGAGTTGGGAGAGCAGAAGGGGGAGATCTCATGTCCTGTGATGATAGCAGAGCCCAACAGGAAGAAGAAAGACTTCTCCTCTTTCCTGGCAAGGACTTAGCCAATGAAAAACCATGGACTCTTTTTTTTTTTTTGCTATATCCCTCCCAACTTCATTTCCCCATCTATAAAAGCATTCTCCTTACCTTGCTGTGGGTGGACTTGTACAGGGCTCACCATGGTTGCAGATCCTGAATTGCAATTTTCTGCTGATCCTGAATAAACCCATCTTTGCAGGAGAAATTTCTGGCAGCCTATTTGTTTCAAGTCAACAGAGACTGCATTTAAAACATTTAAAAATTGAGGTTTAATTGAATACAACATTATATCAGTTTCAGGTGTACAATGATTTTTTCGTATGTATTTTGAAATAATCACAATAGTCTAGTTAACAACTATTGTCATACATAGTTATATAATTTCTTTTTCTTATGATGAGGACTCAAGATTTACTCTCTTATTAGCAACTTTCAAATATTCAGTACAGTGTTATTAACTATACTTGCCATGCTGTACATCACATCCCCATGGCTTATTTATTTTGTAACTGCAAGTATGTACCTTTTGACTCCCTGCACCCATTTCACCCAAACATCCCCTCCTCCCCCCACCTCTGGCAACCACCAATCTGTTCTCTCTGTATCTATAACTTGTTTTTTGTTTTCTAGATTCCATATATAAGTGAGATCATACAGTATTTGTCTTTGTCTGACTTATTTCACGTAGCATAATGCCCTCAAGGTCCATTCATGTTGTTGCAAATGGCAAGATTTCATTTTTTTATTGACTGAATAATATTCTGTTGTATATATGCACCCCATTTTCTTTATCCATTCATTTGTTAGTGGACACTTATGTTGTTTCCATATCTTGGCTCTTGTAAACAATGTTGCAATGAACATGTGGGTGCAGATATCTTTTTTTTTTTTTTTTAAAGATGTTGGGGGTAGGAGTTTATTTATTTATTTTTGCTGTGTTGGGTCTTCGTTTCTGCGCGAGGGCTTTCTCTAGTTGTGGCAAGCCGGCGCCACTCTTCATCGCGGTGCGCGGGCCTCTCACTATCGCGGCCTCTCTTGTTGCGGAGCACAGACTCCAGACGCGCAGGCTCAGTAGTTGTGGCTCACGGGCCTAGTCGCTCCGCGGCATGTGGGATCCTCCCAGACCAGGGCTCGAACCCGTGACCCCTGCATTAGCAGGCAGATTCTCAACCACTGCGCCACCCGGGAAGCCCGATATCTTTTTTTTTTAAACATCTTTATTGCAGTACAATTGCTTTACATTGTTGTGTTAGTTTCGGCTGTATAGCAAAGTTTGAGTTAGTATTTTTGTTTCCTTCAAGTAAATACCCAGAAGTGGAATTGCTGGATCTATTTTTAATTTTTTGAGGATTTATCTTTTTGCGGATCAATTTTTAATTTTTTGAGGAATCTCCATACTGTTTTCCTTAGTGACTGCACACATTTACTTTCTGACCAACAGTGCCCTGTCTTCATTTTTGGAGACCACACTTTGAGAACAACTGGTTTAATTTTACATTCAAGGCAGGCAGGATATTCTCCTTGCTGGGGCACTTGTTAGTGTTTTTATTGTTGTGCTTGTAGTTTTCTTTTATTTCTTTCTATTCTTTTTTTTTTCTGGTGATCATAGGAATTCCTTTGCACCTAGTTTTTTTTGATGATGTCGTGTGTGTATGTTTGTGTGTTATGTATGTGTTTGCTATTGCTTTTATATGATTAAAAATAAAATCTCCTCTCATCCCAGATAACTTCTTCGCTAAGGTAGAAGAGAAACAAAACAGTTTTGTCACTGAGTAAGCGTTAAATCAGAATGTGATGCACGTGGCAGACAATCTGCTAAGAGATTGCAAAGACAGAAATCTTACATATTTATGCAGATAAGCAGATACAATCCATTATATACATGTTCTCAAGATAAACAGTAACTAGCCCTGAAGTTAGAGGACCTGACAAAACCATTTGTTATACACAGTTTATCTTAAATTCACCTGATAATTAGAGTGGCCATCTGTGTTTGCTAATTTGCTTCATCCAAAGGAAAAACAAAATTCTCGTATCCTTGTGGCAGGAGGTACTTTTGCACTTTGGAGTGAGGAGCCTGAGGAATCTGCTGAAGGTCCCTACCTTCCCACAGAAAAGGGGGTTTAGGGGCACCATCTCCCTTGATGATTACATTTCAACAGGATGACTCCCAGGTCTTTGAGAAAGACATTCCTGGGTTGTAAAACTGTCAAGAGTCTTATTTAAATTTTAAAAAGATTTATTCATTTTAAAGAGAGAGAAAGAATTTACAAGTTTTCTAAAGAAAATCCTCTAAGAAACGGGAGGGGGGTGTAAGTCTCTTATTTTCAATAGGGAGAATTTAAGATATTATTTTAAATTTGTACTTGATTTGTAGTTATGCTATCCTGTTTGCTGTTTTTAGGGAAGAATTTGGTCGTGTTACAAACTATTCTTATTTTGTGTGTGCCTTCTAAATTAAAAAAAAGTTAATTTTGATTTTTTATGGCTTCTTTAATTGCTTGTTCATCTTTATTTTCTTTTTTTTTGCATTTGCTTTGTTTTAATTACACAAATAATATGTAATATACTTTCAAAATTCTGTGAGTTTTGAAAACAATTGTATCACTGCACACTGATAAGAATTACTCAAATAAAAATTCTTGACAACACCAATTGCTGGCAAAGATGTGGTGCAAATGGAAATCTCATTCATTACTGGTGTTGACCTAAAACAATAAAACAGCCAGTTATCTTACAAGCAAAATGGGTCTATTCAGGAACAGCAAAGAATTGCGATTTGAGACATGTAAATCTATGGCAAACCACAGGAAGTCCAGAGAGCAAAAGTAGAGAAAAAGTTCTTTTATAGAGGTGAAGGGAGAGTTGAGAGAGGCTGTTATAACCAGTTTGTGGGAGGAAACTGGGAGCCTGAAGTGGCTTTTCATTGGCTGAATAGTGACAGTCTTTCATTGGCTGGGCTATAGCCAGGCAAGGAGAAATTCCTTTTTCCTCCTGCTGGGTAGTAAAGTATTAACCTTCTTCCTGTTGGTAATGCAATTGAGGTTGAGTGGTAGAGTGTGAGAGCTTCTCCTTCTGAATTCCCGACTCCATTTTATCAATACATGAGGTTTCCATTGATTAATTTTCAGGGGTGGAAATGCAAAATGGCACAGTCACTTTGCAAAATGGTTTTCAGTTTCCTTTAAAGTTAAACATAGGGGCTTCCCTGGTGGCGCAGTGGTTGAGAGTCCGCCTGCCGAGGCAGGGGACACAGGTTCGTGCCCCGGTCCGGGAAGATCCCACATGCCGCAGAGCGGCTGGGCCCATGAGCCCTAGACACTGAGCCTGCACGTCTGGAGCCTGTGCTCAGCAACTGGAGAGGCCACAACAGTGAGAGGCCCGCGTATCGCAAAAAAAAAAAAAAAGTTAAACATACATTTACCATAGAACCTAGCAGTCTTACACCTGGGTATTTACCTTAGTGAAATGAAAACTTATGATCGCACAAAAATCTGTAAACAAATGTTTATAGAAACTTTATTTGTGTTAGCCAAAAAACCGGAAAGAAGCCAATGTCCTTCAGTGAGTGAAAGGATAAAAAAACAGTACTGTATCCCTAGAATACAATACTATTCAGCAGTAAAAAGGAATGTGTTATTGACGTATTTGGAAACTTGAATGAATCTTAAAGACATGTTAAATGAGAAAAGCCAGTCTCAAACATTCCATTTATGTGATATTCTCAGAAAAGGCAAAAGTATAGTGATTGTGGTGTGCTCCAAGGACAAAGAACAAGATAAAGGGCCAATATTGCTGGAACAAAGAGTTACAGGACTCCTATCACTCTGTCACAGTGTGACCACTGTAATGTCCCAGAGCTCTCCCAAGCCGCCTGCCCTGTCCCGTTCCCATCCCATATAAGGAAAGAGATTTGCCCCGTTTTTCTCCCGCTCAGTACACTGAAAGTATACATACTCTGCCCAGTCAGCAGTTTCCCTGGCTATAAAAACCGACAAGCAACCCATGCTCATTGTCGACTCTCCCTGGCTAGCAGGAAGTCAGCCTGCTGTTCTTGCAGCGACTCTTCTCTTTAATAAATTCTATCTTTCTTACATTCTGCCTTGTGTCTGGAAATTCTTTTTCAGCCTGTGCTCGGGCCACGACAGTGATGAAAAATACATCATTGGTTACCAGGAATTATGGTGCAACGAGAATTTGAATACAAAGGGGTAACTTTTAGGATGATGAAACAATGTTCTGTTTGTGGTGGTGGTTACATGAATCTAAAGATGTTAAAAGTCATAGAACTGTACACTGGAAGAAAAAAAGCCAAATTTACTCTATGATATTAACAAATTATAAAAAGTAAATAATAGTATCATCCTGTACTTATGTGTTCTTCAGCTTCCTTTTTAAAATTTAATATGTCCAAGAGCACAAATGTAGATCTCCATTATTATTATTTTTTAATTTTTATTATTTTTTTTGCAGTATGCGGGCCTCTCACCGTTGTGGCCTCTCCCGTTGCGGAGCACAGGCTCCGGACGCGCAGGCTCAGCGGCCATGGCTCACGGACTCAGCCGCTCCGCGGCATGTGGGATCCTCCTGGACCGGGACACGAACCCGTGTCCCCTGCCTTGGCAGGCGGACTCTCAACCACTGCGCCACCAGGGAAGCCCAGATCTTCATTATTTTTTTCTAATTTTACATAACTTCACATATATGAGCATACAGTGGTTTAGTTAAACCCTATTGATGGACATTTATTTTATCTTTCCCATTTTTTCCTTTTACAAACAAAATGGGAGTGATTATATCTTGTTACTTCAAATCGTTCTTCTATTTGTGGTTATGCCATCAATTCAATACACATTTTACCTACTTATATTAGGTAAAATACTTAAATAATTTCAAAGTCAAATCTTCAAAACAGGATATATTCAGAGAAGTCTAGCTTTTTAAAAAAACCTCTCCTTTCTCTCTTGTTTCTTCCTCCTCCCATAGATGTGCATTTAAAAATTTTCCTTCCTTTTAAAAATAGATGTATCTAGTGCTTTTGTTTCTGTCTCCCCTCCCCTCCATCACTCTCTTCTCAATTTGAAGAATTTCAAGTTACTTAAGGTTACTGAAGCCAGAAACAAGAGAGCAGCAAAAGCCAGAGGCAAGAACTTCATGCCTGAACGATGGAGACATGCCTGGGGAGAGTGCAGTGGGGTGGATGGGACAGCTACCTGTGTCACTTGCCTGGAGCTCCAACATTTATTAGACTTCAAATGAGATCAGAAATTAGGCAGTGGGCAGATGATAAAGCAGAAAGCTCTGCCACCAGGGCAAACAGATTTGGTTAGACTGTCTAATTGGCTACTGCATAAATTTACCGAGTATTCACAGAACATCTAGAAGACTAGCCCCAGTCTTTGAATATACGCTTTCTGGCTACCGTTGGCAAAGGTGAGGCAAAACAGGGACAGCTGTGTACTGTTCCTGTGATTTTAAGTTGATACAATACATTTTGGAGACCAGTTTTTTGATAAATATCCAATCTCCAAAACAAATTAAACAAAACAAAACTATGCTTGCCATTTTCAGAATTCACACACACACAATAAATAAATCATGAAATAAATAAATCATAAAGATGTAAGTACTATATTTTCTTCTTAGCATTACTCATAATGAGTATGTGAGTCTTAATGCCCATCAATAGAGACTTTGCTAATTTATGACACATGGCACATTAGAATCCCATGCAACTTTAAGCAATGGTGATAACTGAGGATTTGTGACTTAAAAAGCTCTCAGTGATATATTAGTGTAAAAGGAAAATTATGAGAAAATATATATAGTATGATATAGTCTTTGTTACACACAGACACAGACACACACACACATATACACATATATATCTGAAAAGATATATACCAAAAATTTTAAGGGTTTTTATCTTTGAGAAGGATTATTTGTGATTTTATTTTATTTTCCATAATTTTACGTTTCATCTAAATGTTATAAAATGGCTACATGTAACTTCACAATGAGAAAAAAAATTAAGCTATTTCCATGTAGGAAAAATATCCGTTTGAAAAGTTCTTTTTTTTTTTTAGCATTTATTTCTGGGCCATAAGTTTTGTTTCTTCTTTTTTAAAAAATGTTAAATTTATTATTTATTTATTTATTTAGGCTGTGTCAGGTCTTAGTTGTGGCACGCGGGATCTCTTCAGTTGCTGCGTGTGGGCTTCTTAGTTGTGGCATGCATGCGGGATCTAGTTTCCCAACCAGGGATTGAACCTGGGTTCCCTGTATTGGGAGCATGGAGTCTTACCCACTGGACCACCAGGGAGGTCCCCTGTTTTGAAATAAATATATTCACACAGAAATATTTGCTTTCTTTCTTCACTAACACAAGATTGATTGGATTCAAATCAGATACACAGGAATCAGAGATCTTTCTAAAATTAAACTTTGGTAATAATTTCAAGGATACAAGTAATTATGAAGCACAGTTAAGACAGGCACAAGTATGGGGTGTCCACACCACTTCTCAGGTCCTTTTCTTGCCTAATTAGAATGAGCTGTGGATTGGGTTTAATGTTAGAGATCTCTGTCTGAGTGATGCATGTGAGTACAAAATGGGGGCTATTTCAATGAGAAACTTCTCCATTTTATTCTCTGAAAATTACGTAGTATGAAAAATACATGACATTTTTTCAAGGAGCCATGCCCTGTAATCCATAGATTCCAGGTTTTGTTTACCAGAAACAATGCTAGATGGAGCAGACACATTCTGCTAGATAAAGATTATGCTACTAGTTAATACAGTTTAGTGAGTTTCTGGAGTTAGCATGTTTATAAGGGAAATCTGATGCAGTCAATTTTGTTTTCTTCTTTCCTTCCAGAAGCATCCCTGGTAAGTGGAGAGAACTGATTGTAAGACTGTTGTTTCTTTCCCATTTCTTAAAATGAAAGCATTGAGATATCAAAGAGATGTCATCACTGAATTTATGACTTACAAAGATTGTGTGTTTTTCTTTTTGAATTTAATTTTATTTATTTATTTTTTATACAGCAGGTTCTTATTAGTTATCTATTTTATACATATTAGTGTATATATGTTAATCCCAATTTTTCAAGAGTGTGTGTTTTTTTTTTCTTTTTTCTTTTTTTTTTTTTTTTTTTTGCGGTACGCGGGCCTCTCAGTGCTGTGGCCTCTCCCGTTGCAGAGCACAGGCTCCGGACGCGCAGGCTCAGCGGCCGTGGCTCACGGGCCCAGCCGCTCCGCGGCATGTGGGATCTTCCCGGACTGGGGCACGAACCCGCGTCCCCTGCATCGGCAGGCGGACTCTCAACCACTGCGCCACCAGGGAAGCCCAAGAGTGTGTGTTTCTTAATGGGAATTTTTAGCACTTTCATTTCATAACTCCTATTCTGTACCCTAATTCCATATTTTCTAAATTCCTTTTGCAGTGTGGCGGCCAGAAATAAATGCAATAATCCAAGGGTGAACTAACAAGGTCACTTAAGTTCGGCAATTGCAGGAGCTGTTGAAGTCCTTTAGGATTATGGAGTCTTTTAGGATAGGCATATTCATTCCTCCCCCTCCTTATACTGGGTCACTAATAGATGTAAGAATCAAGACTTATATAGCTTCTTCCACATCATTTCTCAAAGTATGAAATGAGGTTATCCACGTAGATGCCTTATTATAGAACTGGCAGTGGGCACATGCTCCAAAGCTGTTGCCACTGGGAGCCAAGGTAGCATGGCAACTATGTGTAGGGGCTCTGATGTTAGAAAGACAAGAATTCAAGTCCTGGGTGTACAACTTATCTGTGACCTTCAGCAGTTTAACTTATACCTCAGTTGTTTTATTTGTGTATAGCGTTGTTTTAAGGACTAAATGAGATAATGCGTTCAAAGCCCTCAGTACTGTACCTGGCACCTGAAAATGCTCTATCACTCTTAAATATTCTCATTATTAATATTGCTTCTCTATAGCTCTTCCTCCAGGTTGCTATTCTTTCTTTAATACCCTTTGGTATTGTCACAGAGCACTTATTAATTCAATGGATTGCCTGTGAATTGAGCGTCTATTTATTGATCTTGTTCACCTGGATCAATTTTCAATTCTCAGGTTCCCTGAGAGTTAGACTGCATCATCAATAAGCCCTGGATACATGGAATTGAGAGTTATGAGGTGTTTTGCCACAGATGCATAGAATCTCTAGAGCCAAAGTGATCTTTTTTTTTTTCGTTTTTTTTTTTTTTAACATCTTTATTGGGGTATAATTGCTTTACAATGGTGTGTTAGTTTCTGCTTTATAACAAAGTGAATCAGTCATACATAAACATATGTTCCCATATGTCTTCCCTCTTGCGTCTCCCTCCCTCCCACCCTCCAGGCTGTCACAAAGCACCGAGCCAATATCCCTGTGCCATGCAGCTGCTTCCCACTAGCTATCTACCTTACTACGTTTGTTAGTGTGTATATGCCCATGACTCTCTCTCGCCCTGTCACAGCTCACCCTTCCCCCTCCCCATAACCTCAAGTCCGTTCTCTAGGAGGTCTGCGTCTTTATTCCTGCTTTACCCCTAAGTTCTTCATGACATTTTTTTTTCTTAAATTCCATATATATGTGTTAGCATACGGTATTTGTCTTTTTCTTTCTGACTTACTTCACTCTGTATGACAGACTCTAGGTCTATCCACCTCATTACAAATAGCTCAATTTCATTTCTTTTTATGGCTGAGTAATATTCCATTGTATATATGTGCCACATCTTCTTTACAAAGTGATCTTACCGTTAGCATCAAATGGTACTTTTGTCATAATTATGCATTAGTTTCTTCAACTGTGCTCAAAAGTTCAAAAGCTAAGAAAAGGTTTCTTTTCCCAGAGTCAAGACAGGGAGAGCATCCAACAGTATCAATGGCTCCTGGTCATGCAGTTCTTAAGCAGTTTGTTTTCACCTAGTAGAGACTATTGTGCACTCTCATTATCTTGTCTTAAATTTTTTCCATAATTTGGATCCACAGGAAGCTTGACAATCTTATCATTTCACAGAATATCACACACGTCCACAGGGTGGGCACCAGACCTGATGGAGAGAAAGTAGGTGATACTCTAGTTACCTGATGGATATAAGCCAAAAGATGCAGCAGAAACTCCATGAAAAGGATGGAGGCTTCCATTTTAGCAGAGTTGCTGTGGATCCAAAGAGGAAGACAACCTGCTCCTCCTGCACGCTTACGTGCTAGCTAGCTCAGCCTTTTTGAATTTTTGAGGCATGTTGAGAGTGTTCTCTGGCCTCTGTCTTCAAGATTTTACTGGGGCCAAGAGCAGGCAAAAGCTTTCCAGCTGGTCCAGGCTGCAGTGCAAGCTAATTTTTCACTTGGTATCCATCCCTCTCACTCCCACCAATTAAAAAAAAAAATTCCAGCTATTGAATTAGTCACTTTCCTCCATTCACGACACAGAATCATTGTATTGTATGTCTTTCTTCTTATTTTTTTTACTCAGAGCTATAATAGCTCTGTGTCTATTGAATCCATTGCTCTTAACCTATGTATAGCATTCTAAAGTGTGTATCTATGTAATCTTACGGATCCACTACCCCAGAATGGCTACCCAGAGTGCCTTAGAATGCCTGCCAGTAGCAATAATGCTGCAACTAACAACATAGTACAATACATGTTCTCTTAGGACTTGCATAAGAATATCTTTGGGATATATTGAGGAGTAGAATCCTTGGATCATGAGATCAGTGTATACTAAATTTGAATAAGTAGTAGCAGTTTGTTCTCAAGAGGAACTGTCCATACTTCTAAAAGCAGTATTTGAAGATTCCCATATTCCAACATCTCCCCTAACGTGGGCCGTTACCCAGTTTTCTAATTTTACCAATCCCATTGTTGGTTTAATTTGCTTTTCTCTTATTACCAGTGAATTTAAACATCTCTTCATGTGCTTTGTCGACTGTAGAGTCAACACAATCCTTATCAAAATTTGAACAGGATTTTTTTAGAAATTGAAAAACTGATCTTACCATTTATATAACAAGGCAAAAAATAATCAACACAATTTTGAAAAAAGAACAAAGTGGGAGGACTTTAACTTTCTGATTTCAAAACTTACTATAAAATGACAGTCATCAAGATACTCTTAACACAACGGGAATAGAATGCAACTCCCTTAATCTGATAAAGACACTCAGTCAACAAGCTAAAACCACACAGTCTAAGTGTTCCCTCCTCCCCAACAAAATCATTCCTAAAGTAATTCTTCCCCTAAAATATGTCTTATCCCGTCCTGTCCTTTCAATGTATTGCTTCTATGATCACTAAAAATCACTCATGTGGATCTCTAGAAGTTATCTAGAAAGACAAAGACTGACAGGGAGTTTTCACTCCAATTTGATAAATCTCAAAGTTGATGATGACATGGACCACAGATCTGGATAGCAAATCCCAGGAGCGTAGAGGAAGTCCTTTAAGGACCACTCACCGACTTACTCTCCCTGCTCCCAAATTAAAACAAAATAAAGCTGAAAATGTCAAAGCTGTTCTCTTTCTCAGAACAGGAGTTTACTTAGAGGGCTCATCACTGCAAAGAAGGAAACTACTACTCACTGGGAAAGGCTGTTGTGTGTGAAAGTCAAGAGGAGTCTGGCTGGACCCGTGAGGGCAGTGCAGGGAGCTACATGTGGTTGCTAACTTTGGAGGGCTTGATGGCAACTTTGGGTGCTTCATCAGAGACAGTTTTGGGTTTAGGCCCATAGTGTTACCCTGAAAAGAAACATTTCTAATGTCGGGCAGCAACAAATTACTCTTGGGCCCTGTTCTTCTTTCCAGGGATTGTTGGATGCTGAGGGGCTCCATGGTTAGGCTCATCCTCACTCTCCCATGCTTTGCTTTCTCTTACTCCGATGTTTTTCTGACCCCAACTAAGCTTCTTGGGGTCACATCCCGATGGGCAGCCAAGATCAGGAGAGAAAGCTTCATGATGGGGCGGCACTCAGAGGGGCTGGACTCATGTACCTTTAGACTCTCCCTTCAGCATTCATATTTCTTCAGAGCTCAGGAGAGCCATGGCTGATGGAGGTACTGATTTACTTTGGAGTCTGGAGCAGTCAGCTGTGAACCCTGTGTGAGGTGGTCCTTTAGAGCACCCTGCAGAAGTCTCAAGAGACAAAGCCTCTTGCATCCTTGCACTGAGAGGTCCTGAAGGGTATAAATGATATCTTTTCCACTTTAACTGTCAGCCCAACTTGGCATTGGTAGGCACACTCAAGCCTGGGGGAAAGAGAAAACAGTGTGGGTCTAAGAACGGACCCCAGGCTACTTCTTCTCCATGCAAATTGGGATGGCCACGGTGGCCTTTGCTGGAGGGTCAGATGCACTCCACCGAGGGACCAATTAATAAACAAGGAACTGAAAGTGGATGGAAGAGAACAACTTCCCATGTGAAAGAAATTCATGCCCAAGAGAACAAGTTTCAGAGACCCAGGGATGGAAGGAAATGCTAAGTACTACCTTACATAGTGTCACATGCATCATCTTATAACAACAACTCATGTGAACTTGGGTCTGCAGTAAACTTAAAATATGGGACAAATTAAAGGACCTGCTTTGTTTTACATCATAATGTATTAATTTATTTTTCATTTTATGTCAATCCTCTGCCATTAGAATGTAATCCCCATGGGAACAAGACCTTATTTATCTTGTTCACTTCAGAGCCCCAAGGATTTGCCACTTATCTGACACATACTAGGTCCTCATTAAATAGTCAAATGAATGAATGACAGACCAGAAACATAAAGTGAACACAGAGCTGTCATGATTTATGACATGGAAGGAAAAGGAATAATTTCTATTGAGTATGACTGTGGGCCACAGAGTGTTCCAGGTGTCTTATTTAAGTTATATCATTTAACATTTTTTACCAATTATTCAAGGCAAGGAATATTCTCTCCATTTTGCAAATAAGGAATTGGAGGCAATTCGAATTCAAGTTTCTGAGCAGAGGTCGTACAATAAGTGGCAGAAATAAAATTCACACCAGTGTCAATCTGATTCCAAGGGTTGTGTGTTTGAAAGTCTGGCACCTCAGCAGGAGGAGGAATGGTGTCAAGGCCATGATAGAGGCAATTACAATTATGTTTCAAAGTGAGGCTGCAGACAGAGGGTACATTCAGGAATTCTTTTTTTTTTTCACTTTTAGTGACTTTTATTCTTTTCTTTTTATGAATAACTTTACAAGCAATACATGTTTATTGCAGACAATTAGAAATACATAAAAGCATAAAGTGAAATATAACAACCATGTATAATCTCCATCCCCCAGAGATAACCACAATCTGCATTTTGATGCATTTCCTCCCAGTGTCTACATATTTTTTTTAATTGAAATATCACTGACCTACACGTTACGTTAGTTCAAGGTGTACAACATAGTGATTCGACAATTCGATACATTACAAAATGATCACCATGATAAGTCTAGTTACCATCTGTCATCGTAAAAGAATATTACAATATAATGACTATATTCCCCATCCTGTACATTTCATCACTGTGACTTGTTTATTTTGTAACCAGAAGTTTGTACCTCTTAATGCCTCTCATTTATTTCACTCAACCTCTCACCCTCTCACCTCTGGCAACCACTTGCTTGTTCTCTGTATCTACGAATCTATTTCCATTTTGTTATGTTTGTTCATTTGTTTTGTTTTTTAGGCCCCACATATAAGTGAAATCATATGATAGCTGTCTTTCTCTGTCTGATTTATTTCACTTAGCATAATACCCTTTAGGGCCATCAGTGTTATCACAAATGGCAAGATTTCATCTGTCTTTATGGCTTAGTAATATTCCATTATACATAAACATATTACATTTTCTTTTTCATTCATCTATTCATGGACATGTAGGTTATTTCCATATCTTGGCTATTGTAAATAATGCTGCAATGAACATAGGTGTGCATATATCTTTTTGAATTAGTGTTTTTGTTTTCTTTGAAAAAATACCCAGAAGTGGAATTGCTGGATCATATGGTAATTCTATTTTTAAGTTTTTGAGGACCCTCCCTACTGTTTCTATAGTGGCCACACCCATTTACATTCTCACCAACAGTGCATGAGTATTCCCTTTTCTCATAATCCTTGCCAATGCTTGTTATTTGTTGTCTTTTTTGATAATAGCCATTCTGACAGGTTTGAAGTGACATCTCATTGTGGTTTTGATTTGCATTTCTCTGATAATTAATGATGTTGAGCATCTTTTCATGTGCCTGTTTGCCATTAAAATGTCTTCTTTGAAAAATGTCTATTCAGGTCCTCTGCCCATTTTTAAATCAGGTTGTGTTTTTTTTTTTGTTGTTGTTGTGTGTGAGTTCTTTGTATACGTAGGATATTAACCCCTTGTCAGATGTATTATTTGCAAATATCGTCTCCCATTTAGTGGGTGGCCTTTTCATTTTGTCGATAGTTTCCTTCACTGTGCAAAAGCTTTTTAGTTTTGATGAAGTCCCATTTGTTTATTTTTGTTTCCCTTGCCTGAGGAGAAATATCCCAAAAAATATTGCAAAGGCCAATGTCAAAGAGCACACTACCTATGTTTTCTTCTAGGGGTTTTATGGTTTCAAGTCTTACATTTAAGTCTTTAATCCACTTTGTGTTTATTTTTGTAAATGGTGTGAGAAGGTAGTCATTTTGATTCTTTAGCATGTAGCTCTCTAGTTTTCCCAGCACCACTTATTGAAGAGGTTGTCTTTTCCCCCATTGCATAGTCTTGCCCCCTTTGTCATTCATTAATTGACCATAATAGCGTGGGTTTATTTCTGGTTTATTGATGACTGTAGCTTTTTAGTATAATTTGAAATCAGAGAGCATGACACCTCCAGATTTGTTCTTCTTTCTCAAGATTGTTTTGGTTATTTGAGATATTTTGTGTTTCCATACAATTTTAGAATTATTTGCTGTAGCTCTGTGAAAAATGCCATTGGAATTTTGATAAGAATTGCAATGAACTTGTAGACTGCCTTGAATTAACAATATTATTTATTCCAGTCCATGAGCAAGATATATCTTTCCATTTGTTCATGTCATCTTCAATTTATTTCATCAATGTCGTCTTCTTTTTTTTTTGTTGTTCCGTACGCAGGCCTCTCACTGTTGTGGCCTCTCCCGTTGCGGAGCACAGGTTCTGGATGCGCAGGCTCAGCAGCCATGGCTCACGGGCCCAGCCGCTCTGCGGCATGTGGGATCTTCCCGGACCGGGGCATGAACCCGTGTCCCCTGCATCGGCAGGCGGACTCTCAACCACTGCGCCACCAGGGAAGCCCCCTCTTCTTATTATTATTATTTTGAGTACAGGTTTTTTTTACCTACTTGGTTAGATTTATTCCTAGGTATTTTATTCTTTCTGATGCAATTGTAATTGGGATTTTCCTCCTTAATTTCTCTTTCTGATAGTTTTCTTTGTATATAGAAATGCAACAGATTTCTGTATTATATTAATTTTGTATCTTGAAACTTTACTGAATTCAGTGATTAGCTCTAGTAGTTTTCTGGTTGTCTCTTTAAGATTTTCTATGTATAGTATCATGTCATTTGCAAACAGTGACAGATTTACTTCTTCCTTTCCAATTTGGATTCCATTTATTTATTTTTCCTGTCTGATTGCTGTGCCTAGGACTTCCAATACTATGTTGAATAAAGTGGCAAGAGTGGGCATCCTTGTCTTATTCCTGATCATAGGGAAAATGCTTTCAACTTTTCACTGTTGAGTATGATGTTAGCTGTAGGATTATCATATATGGACTTTATTATGTTGAGGTATGTTCCCTCTATACCTCACTTTCTGAAGAGTTTTTTAAAAATCATAAGTGGATGTTGAATTTTGTCAAAATCTTTTTCTGTGTCTATTGAGATGACCATGTGGTTTTTATTCTTCAATTTGTTAATATCACAGTGATTAATTTGCAGATATTGAACCCTCCTTGCATCCTGGGGATACATTCCACTTGATCATGGTGTATGATCCTTTTAAAGTATTGTTGAATTTAGTTTGTTAATGGTTTTTTTTGTGGTGTTTTTGTCTGGTTTTGGTATTAGGGTGATGTTGGCCTCATAGAATAATTTGGGAGTGTTCTTTTCTCTTCAAGTTTTTAGAATAGTTTGAAAAGGGTAGATATTAACTCTTCTCTAAATGTTTGATACAATTGACCTATGAAGCTGTCTGGTCCTGAACTTTTGTTGTTGGGAGTTTTTAAGTTACTTATTTAATTCCATTACTGGTAATTTGCCTGTCCATATATATATATATATATATACATATATATATATATATATTTTTCCTGCGGTACGCGGGCCTCTCACTGTTGTGGCCTCTCCCGTTGCAGAGCACAGGCTCCAGACACGCAGGCTCAGAGGACATGGCTCATGGGCCCAGCCGCTCCGCGACATGTGGGATCTTCCTGGACCGGGGCACGAACCCGTGTCCCCTGCATCGGCAGGTGGACTCTCAACCACTGCGCCACCAGGGAAGCCCGTCTCTTTATTTTGTAAACAAGTATGCACCACAATGTTTCAAGTAAGGTGAATGGCATGAATATGAAACTTGCAGTCTGCAGTATCTAGGATCCAGGGGAAGTGAATTAGACAGAAGTGATAGTTATTCTAATTAAACTGTCAGGTAACATCATGACAAGTTGGTCTGCAGCATTTCAGTTTCTTTTTCTTAAAGATTAGAGGTCCCATGTGGTCTCTAGTCTCTTATTTATTTATTTTTATTTATTTTTGACTGTTCCACGTGGCTTGTGTGATCTTAGTTTCCCAACCAAGGATTGAACCTGGGCCCTAGGCAGTGAAAGCGCTGAGTCCTAACCACTGGACTTCTGGGGAATTCCCTCTAGTCTCTTTGTTAAGTTTTATGTGAGACACATCACAGAATGGGAAATTTTCAGATCTCCAATAATGGCAATACACACCTTTATTTTCTAAATTCTCAAGCTAAAACATGTACTGTCTTGAAGTTGTCTTTCTGGATATGAAGGCTTACCATAGATTTGCTGCAGTGATCTTAACATAAAATCTTTTGTAAGACAGATGACCAATTGCAACTGTCCCAGCAACAATGGTAACTGCTGTGATCCATTCAACTCATATGCTGGAATTAGAAGTCAGACTTATGGTGCTGTCACTTGCAAAGTATGACACTAAGCACAAATGGACTCCTCTATTTTCCCTCTAAAATAGCAACTTTTGGTATTTATTAGTAAATTCAAACCCAGTTTGTATGCAAAAATTCAAATTATTTGACAATGATTAAATAATCATTCCATGCTTGTTGTCTTTTAGTATGCATTCCATGGCTTTTATTCTCAGAGTTTACAATAAACAGTCATGTCTGACTATAACTTTATATAAACTGATATCTTGGGTTTGAGTATACAAATGCTACTAAGGTTGCTCAGTTTTCCTTACTGACAAACCCAGAATGAAGGCAGAGAATTCTTGGAGTGTTTTGAGAGGAATGTGTTGTTCCTACCTCTTTATACCCAGAGCTCAGAAAGAAGGAGAAAAAGGATATCATCTCCTTTATGACTCACTCACTCATTAGTCTGCTCTGGCTGCTAAAGAAAAATACCATAGCTTGGGTGGCTTTAACAACAGAAATGTATTTTCTCACAGTTCTGGAGGCTGGAAGTTTAAGATCAAAGTGTTGCCAGGTTTGGTTTCCCCTGGGGTCTCCTCCTTGGCTTGTAGATAGTCTTACATGGTCTTTCCTCTGTGCGTGCGCACACTTCATGGCCCTTCCTCTTCTTATAAGGGCACCAGTAATATTGGATTAGGGCCCAACCATATTACCTCATTTAAATTTAATTACTTCTTCAAAGGTCTTTTCTCTTAGTATAGTCACATTGGGGGTTAGGGCTTCAACATATGAATTTTTGAAGGACACGATGCAGTCCATAACATGGTCCTTCGAACATTTAGTGTGTTGTCAAAGGAGGTAGATAACGTCTGTCTTCCATGGGAACTGGCCAGGCCAGAAAAGTCTCTGGCTCTCTGAGTAGATGAGTAGAGAGCAGGGAAGTCAGCCATGATGCTGTTTCCTGCTCAAAGTTTTCTCCACTCAGTTGGGTACAGGCTGGAGCCTAGATAAGCAGGGTCGGCTGCTGTGTGCCTCCCTTGTCCTCCAGGACCATCCGTTCCCCTTCCTACTTTCTGAGCCTCAGTTATTGACAGAGGCCTTTTACTTTAATTATCTCCATTATTATCCATTATCTCCATTATCTCCAGCTCCCAAATTGTAATCTGTAGTTTTGTGTTCTCCCATTATCTTAGGTTTTTTATAGGTCAGCTGGATCTGTATATACTTATCATAGTCTCAAGCTTTATAATTTTTACAAGTGACAGTTTGTGTTCATAGACAGTATTTTCAAAGTAGTTTTGGACTGGAAATTGGGCTATTGTAAGTGATGTGGGTAGTAAAAGGAAGGTCTTCTAATAAGTTAAGGTTCTCTCTCAAACCCTCTTTTCCTATTAGTCCTACCCTGTATTCTCGCCTGCCATAAAAGCAGCAACTTCATCCTTACATATGGGATTAACCTGCTACCTGGCAAAGTAGGAAGGATTCAACTTCATACATAGTTCGGGGTAGGGAAGCAGTTTACTGATTGATTGACTGATTGATTGATTGATGGCTCACTGTAAAGTGCTCTATAGAAGCAGTGCTAGCTAGTGGAATGTTCATGGGCTTCTAATCTGGTCAGTCTGGGTTTGAAGATTATCTCTGAGAAGTTAAAAAATTCAGAGTCACATAGCCCCTGAATGGTAGGGGTTTGGGGCATCACTGGATGTGTCAGGGTGAATCTTAACATTTTTGAGTGGTGGAGTCTGGGGATTGTACTAGGATGTGCTATGGTGAATCCCAGGGGAGAACTTGCGGTCACGATGGGGCTCCCAGGGCTTAGAAAAAGGCTCCTCTCTGCCTTTAAAATAGAAAATAAGATGTTTTCACCAAGAATATTAATGAATAATTGCAAGGGTCATCATTTCTGGCTTCTCTGTATTTTTTTTTTTTTTTTTTTTTTTGCGGTACACGGGCCTCTCACTGTTGTGGCCTCTCCCATTGCGGAGCACAGCCTCCGGACGCACAGGCTCAGTGGCCATAGCTCACGGCCCCAGCCGCTCTGTGCCATGTGGGGTCTTCCTGGACTGGGGAACAAACCAGTGTCCCCTGCATCGGCAAGTGGACTCTCAACCACTGCGCCACCAGGAAACCGTGGCTTCTCTGTATTGAAGACTGGTCAATTCTGTCTGGGAAATGTAACATTTACTCTGACTGGCCTTGGCTCAAGCTAACATTAGGAGGGCTCTACTACTGTAATGAAAGAAGCAGATTCTGGAATATAATATATAATGTTTACATCTCCATTTTGTAAACAAATGCTCATATGTGGATAAGTGATTTGTTCAAGGCCACACAGCTAAAAAGTGCCAGACCCAGAATGTTAGCCCAGGAGCACTGGATCTGTATTTCTGTACTCTTAGATTCTGTACCACAGCCCTCAGAGATATGGCTGTCTTCTCTAGATCAGCATCATCACATTTGTCTAACAGCCCTAGAGCTACTTGTGCCCTCAAACTCTCTAACCTAGTGCTGTCCAATATGGTAGCCACTAGCCGCATGGGACTACTGAGCACTTGAAATGGCTAGTATGATGCAATATGCTGTAATAGTAATATACATATGAGATTTCAAAGACATAGTACAATAAAAGAATGCAAATCTCTTAGATAATTTTTACATTAATTGCACATTGAAATGATAATGTTTTGTATTTACTGCATTAAGTAAAATTTATTATTAATATTCATTTCACCTATTTATTTTTACATTTAAAAAACATCTTTATTGGAGTATAATTGCTTTACAATCTTTATTGGAGTTAGTTTCTGCTGTATGACAAAGTGAATCAGCTTGAGTTTATTTTTATGTATGGTGTTAGGAAGTGTTCTAATTTCATTCTTTTATATGTAGCTGTCCAGTTTTCCCAGCACCAGTTATTGACGAGGCTGTCTTTTCTCCATTGTATATTCTTGCCTTCTTTATCAAAGATAAGGTAACCACATGTGCGTGGGTTTAACTCTGGGCTTTCTATCCTGTTCCATTGATCTATATTTCTGTTTTTGTACCAGTACCATACTGTCTTGATTACTGTACCTTTGTAGTATTGTCTGAAGTTAGGGAGCCTGATTCCTCCAGCTCCATTTTTCTTTTTCAAGATTGCTTTGGCTATTTGGGGTCTTTTGTGTTTCCATACAAATTGTAAAATTTTTTTGTTCTAGTTCTGTGAAAAATGCCCTTAGTAGTTTGATAAGGATTGTACTGAATTTGTAGATTGCTCTGGGTAGTATAGTCATTTTCACAGTGTTGATTCTTCCAATCCAAGAACATGGTATATCTCTCCATCTGTTTGTGTGATCTTTAATTTCTTTCCTCAGTGTCTTATAGTTTTCTGCATACAGGACTTTTGTCTCCTTAGGTAGGTTTATTCCTAGGTATTTTATTCTTTTTGTTGCAGTGGTAAATGGGAGGGTTTACTTAATTTCTCTTTCAGATTTTTCATCATTAGTATATAGGAATGCAAGAGATTTTTGTGCATTAATTTTGTACCCTGCTACTTTACCAAATTCATTGATTAACTCTAGTAGTTTTCTGGTGGCATCTTTAGGATTCTGTATGTACAGTACAATGTCATCTGCAAACAGTGACAGGTTTACTTCTTCTTTTCCAATTTGGATTCCTTCTATTTCTTTTTCTTGTCTGATTGCTGTGGCTCAAACGTCCAAAACTATGTTGAATAATGGTGGTGCGAGTGGGCATCGTTGTCTTGTTCCTGATTTTAGAGGAAATGGTTTCAGTTTTTCACCATTGAGAACAATGTTGGCTGTGGGTTTGTCATATATGGCCTTTATTATGTTGAGGTAAGTTCTCTCTATGCCTACTTTCTGGAGAGTTTTTTTTTTTTTTTTTTAATCATAAATGGGTGTTGAATTTTGTCAAAAGCTTTTTCTGCATCTACTGAGATTATCATATGGTTTTTATCCTTCAGTTTCTTAATATGGTGTATCACATTGATTGATTTGCATATATTGAAGAATCCTTGCATTCCTGGGATAAATCTCACTTGATCATGGTGTATGATCCTTTTAATGAGTCGTTGGATTTTGTCTGCTAGTATTTTGTTGAGGAATTTTGCATCTATGTTTATCAGTGATATTGGTCTGTAGTTTTCTTTTTTTGTGGCATCTTTTTCTGGTTTTGGTATCAGGGTGATGGTGGCCTCGTAGAATGAGTTTTGGAGTGTTCCTCCCTCTGATATATTTTGGAACAGTTTGAGAAAGATAAGCATTAGCTCTTCTCTAAATGTTTGATAGAATTCACCCATGAAGCTATCTGGTCCTGCGCTTTTGTTTGTTGGAAGATTTTTAACCACAGTTTCAATTCCAGTGCTTGTGATTTGTCTGTTTATATTTTCTATTTCTTCCTGGTTCAGTATTGGAAGGTTGTGCTTTTCTAAGAATTTGTCCATTTCTTCCAGGTTGTCCATTTTATTGGCATATAGTTGCTTGTAGTAATCTCATGATTCTTTGTATTTCTGCAGTGTCAGTTGTTACTTCTCCTTTTTCATTTCAAATTCTGTTGATTTGAGTCTTCTCCTTTTTTTTTTCTTGATGAGTCTGGCTAGTGGTTTATCAATTTTGTTTATCTTCTCAGAGAACCATCTTTTAGTTTTATTGATCTTTGCTATTGTTTTCTTCATTTCTTTTTCATTTTTTTCTGATTTGAACTTGATGATTTCTTTCCTTCTGCTAACTGTGGGGTTTTTTTGTTCTTCTTTCTCTAATTGTTTTAGGTGTAAAGTTAGGTTGTTTATTTGAGATGTTTATTGTTTCTTCAGGTAGGATTGTATTGCTATAAACTTCCCTCTTAGAACTGCTTTTGCTGCATCCCATAGGTTTTGGATCATCATGTTTTCATTGTCATTTGTCTCTAGGTATTTTTTGATTTCTTCTTTGATTTCTTCCGTGATTTCTTGGTTATTTAGTAGTGTATTGTTTAGCCTCCATGTGTTTGTATTTTTTACAGATTTTTTTTCCTGTAATTGATATCTAGTCTCATAGAATTGCGGTCAGAAAAGATACTTGATACAATTTCAATTTTCTTAAATTTACCAGTGCTTGATTTGTGACCCAACATATGAGCTATCCTTGAGAATGTTCCATAAGCACTTGAGAAGAAAATGTATTCTGTTGTTTTCAGATGGAATGTCCTATAAATATCAATTAATTCTATCTTGTTTAATGTGTCATTTAAAGCTTGTTTAAAGCTTATTTATTTTCATTTTGGATGATCTGTCCATTGGTGAAAGTGGGGTGTTAAAGTCCCCTACTATGATTGTGTTACTGTCAATTTCCCCTTTTATGGCTGTTAGCATTTACTTTATATATTGAAGTGCTCCTATGTTGGGTGTATAAATATTTACAATTGTTATATCTTCTTGGATTGATCCCTTGATCATTATGTAGTGTCCTTCTTTGTCTCTGGTAATAGTCTTTATTTTAAAGGCTATTTGGTCTGATATGAGAATTGCTACTTCAGCTTTCTTTTGATTTCCATTTGCATGGAATACCTTTTTCCATCCCCTCGCTTTCAGTCTGTATGTGTCCCTAGGTCTGAAGTGGGTCTCTTGTAGACAGCATATATACAGGTCTTGTTTTTGTATCCATTCAGCCAATGTGTGTCTTTTGGTTGGAGCAATTAATCCATTTACATTTAAGGTAATTATTGATATGTGTGTTCTTATTACCATTTTCTTAATTGTTTTGGGTTTGACATTGTAGGTCTTTTTCTTCTCTTGTGTTTCCTGCCTAGAGAAGTTCCTTTAGCATTTGTTGTAAAGCTGGTTTGGTGGTGCTGAATTCTCTTAGCTTTTTCTTGTCTGTAATGGTTTTAATTTCTCCATCGAATCTGAATGAGATCCTTGCTGGGTAGAGTAATCTTGGTTGTAAGTTTTTCCTATAAAAGTGAAAGCATCACTTTAAATATGTCCTGCCACTCCCTTCTGGCTTGCAGAGTTTCTGCTGAAAGATCAGCTGTTAACCTTATGGGGATTCCTTTGTATGTTATTTGTTGTTTTTCCCTTGCTGCTTTTAATATTTTTCTTTGTATTTAATTTTTGATAGTTTGATTAATGTGTGTCTTGGCGTGTTTCTCCTTGGATTTATCTTGTATGGGGCTCTCTGCATTTCCTGCACTTGATTGACTATTTCCTTTCCCATGTTAGGGAAGTTTTCAAGTATAATCTTTTCAAATATTTTCTCAAACCGTTTCTTTTTCTCTTCCTCTTGGACCCCTATAATTTGAATGTTGGTGTCTCTGAGGTCTGTCTCTGAGGTCTCTGAGACTGTCCTCAATTCTTTTCATTCTTTTTTCTTTATTCTGCTCTGTGGTAGTTATTTCCACTCTTTTGTCTTCTAGGTCACTTAACTGTTCTTCTGCCTCAGTTATTTTGTTATTGATTCCTTCTAGAGAATTTTTAATTTCACTTATTGTGTTGTTCATCATCGTTTGTTTGCTCTTTTGTTCTTCTAGGTCCTTGTTAAACATCTCTTATATTTTCTCCATTCTATTTGCAAGATTTTAGATCATTTACTAAAATCATTTACTCTGAATTTTTCAGGTAGACTGTCTATTTCCTCTTCATTTATTTGGTCTGGTGGGTTTTTATCTTGGTCCTTCATCTTTTGTATACTTCTCTGTCTTCTTATTTTGCTTAACATACTGTGTTTGGGGTCTCCTTTTCACAGGCAGTGGGTTTGTGGTTCCCATTGTTTTTGGTGCCTGCCCCCAGTGGGTAAGGTTGGCTTGTGTAGGCCTCCTGGTTGAGGAGACTTGTGCCTGTGTTCTGGTGGGTGCAGCTGGATATTGTGTTTCTGGCGGGCAGGGCTGTGTCTGGTGGGGCAATACTTTTTTAAAGCATTTTAAAATGCTTTTTAGCTTTTCAGACCCTATTTTTACATTTTTTAATGTGGCTACTAGAAAATTAAAAGTTACCTACATGATTTGCATCTGTGGTCTGTATCCTGTATCTATTGGAAGCACCGCTTTACCTATTTCCTGTTGTCTCACTGGGAATCATGTTGAAAATGCCTTGACTCAGAGATAGAAGTCATATATCTTCTCCTTTCCCCTCTTCCCTCCTCTCATTCCCCCATATTTTTATCTTAAGTGGGCTCATGAATTTAGGTTATGTTCTTCTGTGGAGAAGGTAGACTTGCTCTCCCCACATTCTATTTTGCATATGGTTCTTTCTGTGCGAAAAAGCTATGAAAAAAGAAAGTATGTCTGCTGTTTTCATTCCTGTTGCCCCAAGAAAAGCACATAATATGAGAACCATAAATCTTCATTACAGAGGCTTATTTTGGGCCATCCATGGGCCAAATTCAATGTTGTAGTCAGCATTCCTGGTGCTTGCTTTCTCCTGGGTACGTAAACTAAAATTCTATCTCTTTCTAGCTCTATCTCCTCTGTGAGGCTCCTGAGAGAATGATAACATTATGTAAACTGTGGGTGCTTAAACAGTGTTTATTGAATGATGATAAAGGAAACAGTTCTATGTCTCAGTTTATAGACAGCAAAGATAAAGAGGAACTTGGTGTTTTAAAGGAAAGACCCACATCCCTGCTCATCTGCTTCTTCCAGCTCCAGTCATGTTGTCGGCAGTGTCTATGGTGGTGGCGCTGGTGGTGGGGAGTCAGTGGCTGAATTTCTTCTTTTTTTGGTGTCACTCTTGGTAGAAGTAGCAGTGTGTATTATCTTTCCTGCAATCATGGGGTTGGTGGTGACAGACTTCACGGTGGTGACATTTGGGATGACGCTGGTGTTGATGTTAGCAAAAGTGTTGACACTTTTGAATTTGGGCAGAAGAGCTAAAATATGGTTTTTTGTTTGCATCACAACACTAAAATTCTTGGTAATTTTTGGCACTTCCTGAGAGTCCTCTTCAAGTGTGTGGAGCATTTCATTTTGTATGAAGCTTTTTATCAATTGAACCACTTTTGGTCCAATACAACATTTTTTCTTTTTGCATTTATCTACCTCTTTTTCATCCATGGCACAGTGGTCTTTGCATCTCCCAAAACCCATTACACATCTTCCCAAGCCAAAGTATTCTGCACAAAGAAAAGAGAAAACCAAAGTGCTAAGGTTAATAACTAGATATGATGTTAAAATTGCTGGAACAAGAGGGATAGAGGCAGAGGGAGTTGTTAATGCTAAATTTTAAGTACAGTGTTTAGGGATGTTGGTGGAGGCAACTGGCAGGCCAAGAGAGTCTTTGTACACCTCTGAAATCCAAAATAAATCTCTAGTCTCCCTTCATTGAATAACTTGAAACATCTAAAGAAGAAAAGGGAATGCAATTATTTGCTTCAGGGTAAGATTTTAGACCTCTAATCGTAGACACTTGTAGAATCTCACTATATCTCCCCATGATCCTAGGAAATACCAACAAGAGTAAAATCTATCATAAAACTAATTCAAGAAAGAATTTCAAAAGAGAATCAATGGACTTTCAGAAGTTCTGGGCTCTTGCCAAACTCACTGTTCCATGACCTCACTCTCCTTGACAATCGCTTGACCTGTGGTTCCTGGGGCATGGTGTTCTATCATTTTCAGCCTCTCTGGACACTATGTCCCTCAGAGGTCTTATTTATTATCATAGCCTTAACCTCATCTCTATGAAGATAACCCCCACATTGTTATCTATATCTCTGAATTCCCTGCTTAGAGTAGTACATGACTCATCTTCATCTGCTGGATGATTTTTCCATCCCATTGTTCCATTTATTTCTCTTTTCCAAATCAAGAAGATTCTCCCTCACTCAACAATTCAACTGATTTTCTATAAAGCACAAGAGATTTATGTAGCACCTAATGTTCACATACATTTCAATATTGTTTCTCACCGAAGACTACACTGTAAAATTCTTGTATTTTAAGCAGCTACACTGATTAACCCTACTATCTTATGTGGAATTTGAGGCTCAAGTTTGACTTTACCCAAGATGACACAGCCATACTGGCTTATATTATAGCCCTTCTCTTAAGGTCCCAAGATAAAAAAAAAATAGAAACATCTTTGACTCTTTTTCTTTCCCTTCCTAAACCCATTGCCAATTTAATATCTGGATGATTCTTGTATATTGAAACAAGTCTCAATGTTTCTATCTTCTTTTCAAAAAACAGTGACCAATGCTCTGATTCAGCTTTTTGCCATGATGTGTTCCTAGATGCTGCTGTGGGTAATTTAGGGATTTCTAATAAAACAAAGCTGAGAGAAGGAATGAAATTCTATAAAAATCTGAAAAATTTGAGATGGAGAACATAGACCTGTTTACTGGATCCTGAGAGGAGATTTTCTGAGTGTAAGGTTAAGGACTTCCTCCTTATTATACCAAGGTACAAACTGATAGGAACCTTTACTTCAAGAGATGATTTAAATTAGAAAAAGAGCAAAAATGAGGTAGACTTGGCATGAGTCCCAGATGACCACTATTAGAGGGCAGGAAGGCAGTTTTATATGCTGGATAATTTCTGAGTACACAAACAACACCCTACTTTCTCTGTAGCTTCCTGTGTTTACCCATCAGACACAGTCTGGGATTGGAGCCTATGGGGATATGTGGGGGATGGTGTATGACTGATGCAATACATAAACTTTTCAGCCATATCTTGGGCATCTCATTTTTTAGCTTCTCTTTGGGTTCCCATTATTATGGACAGCCAAATCCCTCCTTCCTCAAACCGCTCCCTCTTAAACCTAGGACTTCACATTACCTGTGTTCACTTGGTACTGTAGCATGAGGCTGGCAAAGATAGGAAAAAGGAGCTTCATGGCTGGGTGCCAGAGAGGAAGCCTTGGATCTGGGTTCGTGTTCTTGAGCTCCAGCCTTTATTGGCATCTTCATGGCCTTAGGCTATGAGCAGTAAAGTGCAGCCAAATCTCACAGCAATTGTGTTTTCTATGATTCTGTTTGAGAATAGCCTTTCCTGAACACCTCATGCAACAAATTTCCTGTTCTTGATCCTGGGGGCAGGAATATAAGACACATAAGATATGAAAGAAAATCCAAACTCTTTACACCTCTCCTTCTTAAGGTTTATTCAGGGCAAGAGTAATACATCTGCTTCACTATCTGTGAGCCTAGTTTTGCCTAAGGCATTTAGTGTATGAGATTCAGAAGAGCAGAACTTGCTATAACCATAGACGACTGGAGGATAGAGACTCTGTCTTTTTTGTATTCTTGTTTCCAATGGCCAGTATGCGTACTGAATCAACATAAGAACTCAATATATGTTTGTTGAATAAGTTTGTGGGAGGCAGTTCTTGGCATGACTCTAACTTCTTAAAAAAACGAGATATAGGGCTTCCCTGGTGGTGCAGTGGTTGAGAGTCCGCCTGCCGATGCAGGGTACACGGGTTCGAGCCCTGGTCTGGGAAGATCCCACATGCTGCGGAGCAGTTGGGCCCGTGAGCCATGGCCACTGAGCCTGCGCGTCCGGAGCCTGTGCTCCACAATGGGAGAGGCCACAACAGTGGGAGGCCCGCGTACTGCAAAAACAAAACAAAACAAAACAAAACAAAAAAATGAGATATAATTAACATATAACATTATATTAATTTCAAGTGTATATCATAAGGATTCAATATTTGTATATATCCTCAGAAGTGGATTTGCTGGATTATATGGTAGTTCTATTTTTATTTTTTTTGAGGAACCTCCATATTATTTGTATAGTGACTGAACCAATTTACATTCCTACCAACACTGTACATAGGTTCCCTTTTCTCCTCACCTTTTACATCCTCGCCAACACCTAGCTCATCTTGATGATAGACATCCTAGCAAGTGTGAGGTGATATCTCATCATGGTTTTGATTTGCATTTTCCTGGTGATTAGTGATGTTGTACATCTTTTTATGCACCTGTTGGCTATCTGTATGTCTTCTTTGGAAAAATGTCTATTCAGATCCTCTGACCATTTTTTAATTGATTTTTTTTGCTATTGCATTGTATGAGTTCTTTATATGTTGATAATTCAGATATTAACCTCTTATCAGATATATGATTTGCAAACATTTTCTCCCATTTGGTAGGTTGCTTTTTCATTTTGTTGATGATATTCTTTGCTGTGCAGAAGTGTTGTAGTTTGTTGTACTCCCACCTGTTTATTTTTGCTTTTGTTAACTTTGTTTTTGGTGTCAAATCTAAAAAAATCATCGCCAAGACTGATATGAACGGGCTTACTGCCTATATTTTCTTCATGGAGTTTGATGGTTTTAGGTTTTACATTCAGGTCTTTAATCCATTTTGAGTTAATTTTTATATATGATGTAAGATAATGGTCCAGTTTCATTCTTTTGCATGTTGCTGTACAGTTTTCTCAACACCATCAATTAAAGAGGATGTCCTTTCCCCATTATATATTCTTGGCTCCACTGTTGTAAAATTAATTGACCATATATGTGTGGTTTTATTTCTGGGCTCACTATTCTTTCTGTTCAATTGATCTACATGTCTGTTTTTATGCCAATGCAATACTGTTTTGATCACTATAGATTTGTAATGTATTTTGAAATCAGGAGGTATAATACCTCCAGCTTTGTTCTTTGTCAATAGTGCTTTTCTATTTTGGGTCTTTTGTGGTTCCACAGAGGTTTTAGAATTGTTTGTTCTAGTTCTGTGAAAAAAGCCATTGGAATTTTGATAGGGATTGCATTAAATCTATAGATTGCTCTGGGTAGTATGGACATTTTAATAATACTGATTCTTCCAATCCATGAGCGTGAACATATCTTTCCATTTATTTGTGTTTTCTTCAATTTCTTTCATCAATGTCTTATAGTTTTCAGTGTACAGGTTTTTCACTTCCTTTGTTAAACTTATTCCTAAGTATTTTATTTTTTGATGCAATTATAAATGAGATTGTTTTCTTAGTCTCTCTTTCTGATAGTTCATTATTAGTGTATAGAATCAACAGATTTTTGTTTATTGTTTTTGTATTCTGCAATTTTACTGAATTTGTTTATTAGTTCTACCAGTTTTTTTTTGGTGGAGCCTTTAGGGTTTTAAAAATATGTAATATCATATCATATGCAAATCTTCACAATTTTACTTCTTCCTTTCCGATATGGATGGCTTTTATCTCTTTTTCTTGACTATTTGCTCTGGCTACAACGTCCAGTTCTATGTTGAATAAAAGTGGCAAGAGTGGGTATTCTTGTCTTGTTCTTGGTCTTACAGGAAAAACTTTCAGCTTTTCATCATTAAGTATGATGTTAGTTGTGGGCTTGTCGCATATGGTCTTCATTATGTTGAGGTACATTACCTCTATACACACTTTGTTGAGAGTTTATATCTTAGACGAATGTTGAATTTTGTCAAATGCTTTTTTCTACATCTATCGAGATGATCATATGATTTTTATCCTTCAGTTTGTTAATGTGGTGTAACATATTGATTGATTTGTGAATGTTGAACCATTCTTGGGTCTCTAGAATAAATCCGACTCAATCACAGTTTATGATTCTTTAAATGTATTGTCAAATTTGGTTGGCTAATATTTTATTTGGAATTTTTACATCTATGTTCATCAGTGATATTGGCTTGTAATTTTCTTTTCTCATGGTGTCCCTGTCAGGTTTTGGTATCAGGGTAATGTTGGTCTAATAAACTGAGTTTGGAGGTGTTCCCTCTCTTCTATATTTTGGAAAAGTTGAGAAGAATTGGTATTGATTTTTCTTTGAATTTTTGATAGAATTTACTGGTGAAAGCATCTGGTCTTGGACTTTTTTTTGTTGGGAGGTTTTTGATTACTGACTCAATCTCCTTACTAATTGGTCTGCCCAGCTTTTTTATTTCTACATGATTCAGAATTGGTAGATTGTATGTTTCTAGGAATGTATCAATTCTTTTTTTCTGGATTGTCCAGTTTGTTGGTGTATAACTTTTCATACTGGTCTCTTAGGATCATTTGTGTTTCTGTGGTATCAGTTGTAATGTCTCCTCTTTCTTCTTCTGATTTTATTTACAGTATTTAACTCTACTCTCTTTATTTCTTGGCGAGTCTAGCTAAAGTTTTGTCTATTTTATTTATCTGAAAAAGCCCAGATCTTAGTTTCATTAATCTTTTTTATTGTCTTTTTAGTTTCTAATTTATTTCTGCTCTGATTTTTATTATTTACTGCCTTCTACTAACTTTGGGCTTAATTTGTTCTTCTATTTTTAGTTTCTTGAGGGTAAAGTTATGTTGTTTAGTTGAGATCTTTCTTGTTTCTTGATGTAGACATTTATTTCTATGAATGTTTCTTTTAGAATTGCTTTTGCTGCATCTCATATGTGTTGGTGTGGTGTGTTTCCATTTTGATTTGTCTCAAGGTATTTTTTGATTTCACCTTAAAAAATTTTTATTGGAGTATAGTTGATTTATAATGTTGTGTTAGTTTCTGATATACAGCAACGTTAATCAGTTATACATATATCGAATCTTTTTTTGTTTTTTTAGATTCTTTTCCCATATAAGCCATTACAGAGTATTGAGTAGAGTTCCCTGTGCTATACAGCAGGTTCTTATTAGTTATCTATTTTTATATATAGTAGTGTGTATATGTCAGTCCCAATCTCCCAATTAATCTCTCACCCCTCCTTATCCCCTGGTAACCATAAGTTTTTTTCTACATCCATGACTCTACTTCTGTTTTGTAAATAAGTTCATTTGTACCTCTTTTTTTTTTTTAAAGATTCCGCATAAAGTGATATCATATGATATTTGTCTTTCTGTGTCTGACTTACTTCACTCAGTATGACAATCTCTAGGTCCATCTATGTTGCTGCAAATGACATTATTTCATTCATTTTTTTTTCATGTATATACTGCAATTTTATTTCAATCGCACAAACGAAGTTAGCATGTAGGAAATTTAAATGAAACAGTACAGTAAAAATAGCAGAGAATCAAAAACTCTAATAAGGAAGTACACCTAAAGCATGAGACTTCAAACTTCATTAGTGTTTCATCTTGTTTTGATTGACACTTGATGCTTGCAAATTTTGAAACAAACTTTGAGATCATGATGATTACTCTGGAGAGATTTCAGCACCAGCACTAAGATTTGTACATTCAGTTGGTATGCAATTGACTTGTTAGCCATTTACATAGTGTATAGTACAGATTTGTCACAGGTCAGACCACAGTGTTGAAGGAAAGAAGTACCTTCCTGTAATTAGAAAGGATCCCCTAAACTGCACTCAGCTTAAGACATCCAATGTACAAGAGCACGAAAACCATCATAATATTGTGGCTCCAAGGAACATAGGTTTTTTTTTTGTTTTTTTTTTTGCGGTACGCAGACCTCTCACTGTTGTGGCCTCTCCCGTTGCGGAGCACAGGCTCTGGACGCGCAGGCTCAGCAGCCATGGCTCACGGGCCTAGCCGCTCCGCGGCATGTGGGATCTTCCCAGACCGGGGCATGAACCCGTGTCCCCTTCATCGGCAGGCGGACTCTCAACAACTGTGCCACCCGGGAAGCCCGAACATAGTTTTGGTAAGAAAAATAACCTAAGCTTCTGTTTCCCATTTTAATTACTGAAATCTCTAACAATGACAAAACTGTCACATAGGACAGCAAATATATACAGTAATTCAATCAGACTTCTTGGAAAGAAAACATTTAGCAATCTGGGATAATGCAGAACGACAGGAAATAAAACGTGATTAAACACTGGTTCCTTTTGTCATTTTACACAGACATCATGTTAATATTAGACCAAGGCACAAAACGTTTAGTGCATAAACCAGTTTCTTTCTTAAGATCTAGCATTTTTACCGTAGTCTTTTATCTTACTTTGGATCACTTGTACCCAGTACTCTATCCTACTATAGACCGTTTAACTTAACAAAATCAAAAGTGATTTCCGACCAGATTTATGGGGGACATAAACATTTGTATCATCAGTGTTTGCATAACCAAAATTACAATAGTAAGATGAAAATGCCTCCTATTTCTTTTAGAAAATAGTACTTCATAAGCTTGCTGCGTCTTTAATGTCTTCACTGTTGGATGACAATGAAGAGTTGATAGAAAAAAAGAACTGTATACTTGAATTATGATAGCTCATCCATCAAAGATCTAAAACTGAAGTTTCTACAGAAACAGGAACTATTTTAACAAGGGGAAAAAATTACCTCATTCAAACCTCTTTGAAGTGGTAATGGCTGAAAATTTGCAGCACTTAGAGAACTACGCTATCAACAAGTTCTGTCTTATGAACTTAGATTAAGAAATCTAGAAAACAGATGAAGGTGGATTATTTCTTCAAAATTTTAGTAAAACTACTGATAATCAAAGGTTTCAAAGCAAATATGGCACATAACAACTCAAGCATAAATCAAGATGGAGAGCCTGGAGAATTGTGATTTCCTAATATTTCAAAAAATTCTATCATTGCAACATACAGGATTTCTCCCCTATTTTAATCTTAGAAGTTTCAAAGAAAAGGGAGTGGATGACATACACACACGTGAGTGCCCACACAAACACGCACGCACGCACACACATGGTGGTAAGTAGAGTATCTAGTTCCTTCTTCCCACCACCTAAGTCTCATTTTATTTATTAAAAGAAAATTATGCAGGACCCGCCTCGTTGTTTTCCCTTTATCTAATGATTTCTGTGACCTTAATTGCTGCCATGATTGTTACTTTTCTAGTATTTCAACATAACAATGTTCAAAAGCAGCTTTGTAGTCAGGAACGTGTACCTGAATACCTGTATAACTGCAGGGTGCCTAGGTAATAACAACTGCCAAATTCAGGGATGGAACTTTTGAGTTCCACAGTAAGACGTAATCCATGTGAAGCTCAGAATCATGTTTCAGACCACTGAACTTACTCAAGTTAAAATACAAATAGCTGAAGACATGATGTAAAAGATTAAGTACTTGGTGCTGTTGACATATTTACCAATTAAAGTCACAAAATATTCCTCAGAAATTAACTTTAAAGAAAAACTTATTCCTTCCCTTCCTCCCGCTCCCCTAAACTCTACAAAATGTTTTCCCTGGGACTAGGCCTTGAAAAGGCCGCTACATATTAGTTTGACATGCATGACTGTCTGCAATTTAAAAAGCTAATTTTGTGGTGGTTGTAATTACATTATAAAAATGTCCACGTGCATACATCTAAAAAAGGTTGAAAACCTACAGTGAATCTACAATATACTGTTTTACATTTGACCACTGGTTTGTATTATGTAGGAGTCACAGATTTGGTAAAGCATTGTAACAATTTAGGAAGGCACCTAAATCTTTAAATTCTGGACAAATTTTATGTTTGAATCTACAAAATTGCATGAAGCCTAAACTCGAGAGACTTCCTATCATCCTAAAATTCCTCACTCTGAACAAATCATTTTTAGGACACTTTTTTATAAATATCCCTTTGAAAGCACATACAATTCCATTTGTTCCACATTTTACATTCTTTTTTATGGCTGAGTAATATTGCATTGTAAATATGTACCACCTCTTCTTTATCTGTTTATCTGTTGATGGGCATTTAGGTTGCTTCCATGTCTTGGCTATTGTAAATAGTGCTGCAATGAACATTGGGGTGCATGTATCTTCTTTTTTTAACTTTTTATTTTATACTGGAGTATAGCTGCTTAACAATGTTGTGATAGCTTCAGGTGCACAGCAAAGGGACTCAGTCATACATATGCATATATCCATTCTCTCCCAAACTCCCCTCCAATCCAGGATGCCACAAAACATTGAACAGAGTTCCCTGTGATATAAGGTAGGACCTTGTTGGTTATCCATTTTAAATATGGCAGTGTGTACATGTTGATCCCAAACTCTCTACCTATCCCTTCACCCACAACCCTTCCCCACTGGTAACCATAAGTTCATTCTCTAAGTCTGTGAGTCTGTTTCTGTTTTGTAAATAAGTTCATTTGTATCATTTCTTTTTAGCTTCTGCATATAAGGGATATCATATGATATTTCTCTTTCTCTTTCTGACTTACTTCAGTCAGTATGACAATCTCTAGGTCCATCCATGTTGCTGCAAATGGCATTATTTCATTCTTTTTAATTGTTGAGTAATATTCCATTGTATATATGTACCACATCTTCTTTATCTATTCCTCTGCTGATAGACATTTAAGTTCCTTCCATGTCTTGGCTATCATAAACAGTGCTGCAATGAACATTGGGGTGCACGTATCCTTTCAGACCATGTTTTTCTCTTGATATATGCTCAGGGGTGGGATTTCAGAGTCATATGGTAGCTCCATTCTTAGTTTTTTAAGGGAGCTCCATACTGTTCTCCATAGTGGCTGTACCAATTTACATTCTCACAAACAGTGTAGGAGTGTTCCCTTCTCTCCACACTCTCTCCAGCATTTATTGTTTGTGGATTTTTTTGATGATAGCTATTTTGACTGGTGTGAAGTGATAACTCATTGTAGTTTTGATTTGTATTTCTCTAATAATTAACAATGTTGAACATCTTTTCATGTGCCTCTTGGCCACCTGTATGTCTTCTTTGGAGAAATATCTATTTAGGTCTTCTGCCCATTTTTTTGACTGGGTTGTTTGTTTTGATGATATTAAGCCTCATGAGCTGTTTGTAAAATTTGGAGACTTATCCCTTGCCAGTCACATCATTTGCAAATATTTTCTCCCAATCTGTGGGTTGTCTTTTCATTTTGTTTATGGTTTCCTTTGCTGTGAAAAGCTTTTGAGTTTAATTAGGTCCCGTTTGTTTATTTTTGCTTTTATTTCCATTATTCTGGGAAAATGATCTTGCTGTGATTTGTGTCAGAGAGGGTTCTGCCTATGTTTTCACTAGGATTTTTAAGGTGTCCAGCCTTACATTTAGGTCTTTAATCCGTTTTGAGCTTATTTTTGTGTATGGTGTTAAAGAATGATCTAGTTTCATTTTTTTACTGTCCAGTTTTCCCAGCACCATTTGTTGAAGAGACTGTCTTTCCTCCATTGTATAGTCTTGCATCCATTGTCATAGATTAATTGACCATAGGTGTATGGGTTTATCTCTGGGCTTTCTATCCTGTTCCATTGATCTATATTTCTGTTTCTGTGCCAGTACCATACTGTTTTGATTACCATAGATTTGTAGTATAGTCTGAACTCAGGAAGCCTGATTCCTCCAGCTCCGTTTTTCTTTCTCAAGATTGCTTTGGCTGTTCGGGGTCTTTTGCATCTCCATACAAATTTTAAGATTTTTTGTTCTAATTCTGTGAAAAATGCCATTGGTAATTTGATAGGGATTGCACTGAATCTGTAGATTGCCTTGTGTAATACAGTCATTTTGACAATATTGATTCTTCCAATCCATGAACATGGTATATCTTTCTATCAGTTTGTGTCATCTTCGATTTCTTTCATCAGCGTCTTATAGTTTTTGGAGTACAGGTCTTTTATCTCCTTAGGTAGGTTTATTCCTAAGTATTTTATTCTTTTTGATGTGATGGTAAATGGGATTCTTTCTTGAATTTCTCTTTCTGATCTTTCGTTGTTAGTGTATAGAAATGCAACAGATTTCTATATCAGATTTTGTAACCTGAAACTTTACCAGATTCATTGATGAGCTCTAGTAGTTTTCTGGTAGCATCTTTAGGATTTTCTATGTATAGTACCATGTCATCTGCAAACAGTGACAGTTTAACTTCTTTTCCAAATTGGATTCCCTTTATTTCTTTTTCTTCTCTGATTGTCATAGCTAGGAATTCCAAAATTATGTTGAGTAAAAGTGGCGAGAGTGGACATCCTTGTCTTGTTCCTGATCTTAGAGGAAATGTTTCAGCTTTTCACCATTGAGTATGATGTTAGCTGTAGGTTTGTCATATATGGCCTTTATTATGCTAAGGTAGGTTCCCTCTATGCCCACTTTTTGGAGAGCTTTTAATCATCAATTGGTGCTGAATTTTTTTTTTAACATCTTAATTGGAGTATAATTGCTTTACAATGGTGTGTTAGTTTCTGCTTTATAACAAAGTGAATCAGTTATACATATACATATATCCCCTTATCGCTTCCCTCTTGTGTCTCCCTCCCTCCCACCCTCCCTATCCCACCCCTCTAGGTGGTCACAAAGCTCGGTGCTGAATTTTGTCAAAAGCTTTTTTTACATATATTGCGATGATCATATGGTTTTTATTCTTCATTTTGTTGATGTAGTGTATCACAATGATTGACTTGCAGATACTGAAAAATCCTTGCATCTCTGAGATAAATCCTACTTGATCGTGGTGTATGATCCTTTTAAAGTATTGTTGGATTTGGATTGCTAGTATTTTGTTGAGGATTTTTGAATCTATGTTCATCAGTGATATGGGCCTGTAATTTCCTTTTTTTATGGTATTTTTGTCTGGTTTTAGTATCAGCGTAATGGTGGCCTCATAGAATGAGTTTGGGAGTTTTCCTTCTTCTGCAATTTTTGGAAACAGTTTCAGAAGTATAGGTGTTAGCTCTTCTCTAAATGTTTGATAGAATTTGGCTGTGAAGCCATCTGATCCCAGACTTTTGTTTGTTGGGAGTTTTAAAATCACTGCTTCAATGTCAGTGCTTGTGATTGGTCTGTTCATATTTTCTATTTCTTCCTTGTTCTGTCTTGGGAGGCTGTACATTTCTAAGAATTTGTCCATTTCTTTCAGGTTGTCCATTTTATTGGCATACAGTTGCTTGTAGTAGTCTCTTATGATCCTTTGTATTTCTGTGGTGTCCATTGTAAATTCTCCTTTTTCATTTCTAATTTTATTGATTTGAGTCCTCTCCCTTTTTCTCTTGATGAGTCTGGCTAAAGGCTTATCAATTTTGTTTATCTTTTCAAAGAACCAGCTTTTAGTTTCATTGATCTTTCCTATTGTTTTCTTTGTCTCTATTTCATTTATTTCTGCTCTGATTTTTATGATTTCTTTCCTTCTACTAATTTTAGGTTTTGTTTGTTCTTCTTTCTCTAGTTGCTTTAGTTGTAAGATTAGGTTGTTTATTTGAGAATTTTTTTGTTTCCTGAGGTAAGATTTTATTGCTATAAACTTCCCACTTAGAACTGCTTTTGTTGTATCCCATAGGTTTTGGATCATTGTGCTTTCATTTTCATTTGTCTCTAGGTATTTTTTGATTTCCTCTTTGATTTCTTCAGTGATCCATTTGTTGTTTAGTAGCATATTGTTTAGCCTCCACGTGTTTTGGTTTTTTTAATAGTTTTTTTCCTTGTAGTATATTTCTAATCTCATAACATTGTGACTGGAAAAGATGCTTGATATGATTTCAATTTTCTTAAATTTACCGAGGCTCAGCTTGTGGCCCAGCATGTGTTCAATCCTGGAGAATGTTCTGTGTGAACTTGATAAGAATGTGTATTCTGCTGTTTTTGGATGGAATGCTCTGTAAATATCAATTAAGTTCATTGGTCTAATGTGTCATTTAAGGCCTGTGTTTCCTTATTGATTTTCTATCTAGGTGATGTGTTCATTGATGAAAGTGAAGTGTTAAAGTCCCCCACTATTACTGTGTTACTGTTGATTTCTCCGTTTATGGCTGTTAGTATGTGCCTTACACATTGAGGTGCTCGTATATTGAGTGCATATATATTTACAATTGTTATATCTTCTTCTTGGATTGATCCCTTGATCATTATGTTGTGTCCTTCTTTGCCTCTTATAACAGTCTTTTTTTCAAAGTCTATTTGTCTGATATGAGAATTGCTACTCCAGCTTTCTTTTGATTTCCATTTGCTTGGAATATCTTCTTCCATCCCCTCACTTTCAGTCTGTATGTTTCCCTAGGTATGAAGTGGGTCTCTTGTAGATAGCATATATATGGGTCTTGTTTTTGTATCCACTCAGCCAGTCTATGTCTTTTGGTTGGAGCATTTAATTCATTTACATTTAAGGTAATTATCAGTATGTGTATTCTTATTGCCATTTTCTTAATTGTTCTGGGTTTGTTTTTGTAGGTCTTTTTCTTCCCTTCCTCTTTTGTTCTTTTCTCTTTTGGTTTGATGACCATTGTTGTGTTTGGGTTGCTTTTTCTTTTTTGTGTGTGTTTCTATTGCAGTTTTTGGGTTTGCTGTTTCCATGAGGTTTTGATATAGCAGTCTATATATGTACAAGAGTTTTTCTTTTTTTTTTAAGTTGTTAGTCTCTTTTCCCCCTAGAGGGGTTCCTTTAGCATTTGTTGCAAAGCTGGTCTGGTGGTGCTGACTTCTGTTAGCTTTGCTTGTCTGTAAAACTTTTGATTGCTCTGTCAAATCTGAATGAGATCCTTGCAGGGTAGAGTATTCTTGGTAGTAGGTTCTTCCCTTTCATTGCTTTAATATATTGTGCCACTCCCTTCTGTCTTGCAGAGTTTCTGCTGAGAAATCAGCTGTTAACCTTATGGGAGTTCCCTTGTATGTTATTTGTCATTTTCCTCTTGTTTTTAATATTTTTTCTTTGTCTTTAATTTTTGTCAATTTGATTACTATGTGTCTTGGCATGTTCCTCCTTGGGTTTATCCTGTATTGGACTCTCTGTGCTTCTTGGACTTGGATGACCATTTCCTTTCCCATGTTAATTAATTTTTCAGCTATTATCTCTTCAAATATTTTCTCAGGCCCATTCCCTTTCTCTTCTTCTTCTGGGACTCCTATAGTTCAAATGTTGGTTCAACATTTGTTCAACATTTAATGTTGTCCTAGAGGTCTCTTAGGCTGTCTTCATCTCTTTTCATTCTTTTTTCTTTATTCTGTTCTGCAGCAGTGATTTCTACCATTGTCTTCTAGGTCACTTATCTGTTCTTCTGCTTCAGTTATTCTGCTATTGACTCCTTCTAGTGTATTTTTTCATTTCAGTTATTTTATTGTTCATCTCTGTTTGTTTGTTCTTTAGTTCTTCTAGGTCTTTGTTAAACATTTCTTGCATCTTCTCAATCTTTGTATCCATTCTTTTTCTGAGATCCTGGATCATCTTCACTATCATTATTCTGAATTCTCTTTCTGGAAGGTTGCCTTTCTCCACTTCATTTAGTTGTTTTTCTGGGGTTTTATCTTGTTCCTTTATCTGTGACATAATCTTCTGCTTTTTCATTTTCTCTAACGTGCTGTGATTGTGGTTTTTGTTCTGCAGAGTGCAGGATTGTAGTTCTTCTTGCTTCTGCTGTCTGCCCTCTCATGGATGGGGCTATCTAAGAGGCTTGTGAAAGCTTCCTGATGGGAGGGACTGGTGGTGGGTAGAACAGGCTTTTGCTCTGGTGGGCAGTTAAAACTTTAATCCATTTGTTTGCTGATGGGTGGGTCTATGTTCCCTCTCTGTTAGTTGTTTGGCCTGAGACGACTCAGCACTGGAGCTTACAGGTTGTATGGTGGGGCAAATGGCAGCCTCTTGGAGGGATCATGCCAATTAGTACTTCCCAGAGCTGCTGCTGCCAGTGCCTTTGTCCCCACGGTGAGCCACAGCCACCCCCCACCTCTGCAGGATACCCGCCAACACCAGCAAGTTGGTTTGGTTCAGCCTCCTGTTGGGTCACTGCTCCTTTCCCCTGGGTCCTGGTGTGAACAAGACTTTGTGTGTGCCCTCCAAGAGTGGAGTCTCTGTTTCTCCCAGAGCTGTGGAAGTCCTGCAATCAAATCCTGCTGACCTTCAAAGTTGGATACTCTGGGGATTCCTACTCCCATTGCTGGACCCCCAGGCTGGGAAGCCTGACGTGGGTTTCAGAACTTTCAGTCCAGTGGGAGAACTTCTGCAGTATAATTATTCTGCATTTTATGGTCACCAACCTGGAGAGTATGGGATTTGATTTTATTGTGATTTTTCCCCTCCTACCATCTCATTGTGGCTTCCCTGTTTTCTTTTGATGTGGGGTATCTTTTTTGGTGGGTTCCTCTGTCTTCCTGTCGATGGTTGTTCAGCAGTTAGTTGTGATTTCAGTGTTCTTGCAAGAAGAGGTGATTGCACGTCCTTCTACTCTGCATCTTGATCTAAATCTGCATGTATCATTTTGAATTATGGTTTTCTCCAGGTATATGCCCATAAGTGGGATTTCTGGGTCACATGGTAGCTCTATTTTTAGTTTTATAAGAGCCTCCATACTCTTTTCCATAGTGGCTGTATCAATTTATATTCCCACCAACAGTTTAACAGAGTTCCTTTTTCTCTACACCCTCTCTAGCATTTGTTGTTTGTAGATTTTCTTTGGATGCCCATTCTAACTGGTGTGAGGTGATACCTCATTGTAGTTTTGATTTGCATTCCTCTAATAATTAGTGATGTTGAACAGCTTTTCATGTACTTCTTGTCTATCTGTATGTTTTCTTTGGAGAAATGTCTATTTAGGTCTTCTACCCATTTTTGGATTGGGTTGTTTTTTTTTAATATTGAGCTGTATGAGCTGTTTATATATTTTGGAGATTAACCCTTTGTCCATTGATTCATTTGCAAACCATTTCTCCCATTCTGAGGGTTGTCTTTTCATCTTGTTTGTAGTTTCCTTTACTTTGCAAAAGCTTTTAAGTTTCAGTAGGTCCCATTTTTTTATTTTTGTTTTTACTTCCATTACTCTAGGAGGTGGATCTAAAAAGATATTGCTGTGATTTATGTCAAAGAGTGTTCTTCCTATGCTTTCCTCTAAGAGTTTTATAGTGTCCGGTCGTACATTTAGGTATCTAATCCATTTTGAGTTTGTTTTTGTGTATGGTGTTAGGGAGTGTTCTAATTTCATTCTTTTACATGTAGCTGTCCAGTTTTCCCAGCACCAATTATTGAAGAGGCTGTCTTTTCTCCACTGTATATTCTTGCCTCCTTTGTCATAAATTAGTTGACCATAGGTGTGTGGGTTTTTTCTCTGGGCTTTCTATCCAGTTCCATTGATCTATATTTCTGTTTTTGTGCCAGTAACATATTGTCTTGATTACTGTAGCTTTGTAGTAGAGTCTGAAGTCAGGGAGTTTGATTCCTCCAGCTCCTTTTCTTCCCTCAAGAGAGCTTTGGCTATTCGGGGTCTTTTTTGTCTCCATACAAATTTTAAGATTTTTTGTTCTAGTTCTGTAAAAAACGCCATTGGTAATTTGATAGGGATTGCATTGAATCTGTAGATTGCTTTGGGTAGTATAGTCATTTTTACAGTATTGATTTTTCCAATCCAAGAACATGGTATATCTCTCCATCTGTTTATATCATCTTTAATTTCTTTCATCAGTGTCTTATAGTTTTCTGCATACAGGTCTTTTGTCTCCCTAGGTAGGTTTATTCCTAGGAATTTTATTTTTTTTGTTGCAGTGGTAAATGGGAGTGTTTCCCTAATTTATCTTTCAGATTTTTCATCATTAGTATATAGGAATGCAAGAGATTTCTGTGCATTAATTTTGTATACTGTAACTTTACCAAATTCATTGATTAGCTCTAGTACTTTTCTGGCGGCATCTTTAGGATTCTCTATGTATAGTATCATGTCATCTGCAAGCAGTGACAAACTTACCTCTTCTTTTCCAATTTGTATTCCTTTTATTTCTTTTTCTTGTCTGATTCCCATTGCTAGGACTTCCAAAACTATGTTGAATAATAGTGGTGAGAACGGATATCCTTGTCTTGTTCTTGATCTTAGAGGAAATGCTTTCAGTTTTTCACCGTTGGGAATGATGTTTTGTGGGTTTGTTGTATATGGCCTTTATTATGTTGAGGTAGGTAACCTCTATGCCCACTTTCTGGAGAGTTTTTGTCATAAATGGGTGTTAATTTTGTCAAAAGCTTTTTCTGCTTCTATTGAGATGATCATATGGTTTTTAATTTCAATTTGTTAATATGATGTATCACGTTGTTTGTTTTCCATATATTGAAGAATCCTTTCATCCATGGGATAAATCCCACTTGGTCATGGTGTATGATCCTTTTAATGTGTTGTTGAATTATATTTGCTAGTATTTTGTTGAGGATTTTTGCATCTATATTCATCAGTGATATTCGTCTTTAATTTTCCTTTTTTTTGGGGGGGGTGGTACGCAGGCCTCTCACTGTTGTGGCCTCTCCCGTTGTGGAGAACAGGGTCCGGATGCACAGGCTCAGCGGCCATGGCTCATGGGCCCATCTGCTCCATGGCAATTTTCAGTTTTTGTAGTATCTTTGTCTGGTTTTGGTATCAGGGTGATGGTGGCCTCATAGGATGAGTCTGGGAATGTTCCTTTCCCTGCAATTTTTGGGAGTGTTTGAGAAGGATGGGTGTTAGCTCTTCTCTAAATGTTTGATAGAATTCACCTGTGAAGCCATCTGGTGCTGGACTTTCTTTGTTGGAAGATTTTAAATCACAGTTTCAATTTCATTACTTGTGATTGGTCTGTTCATATTTTCTATTTCTTCCTGGTTCAGTCTTGGAAGGTTATACTTTTCTAAGAATTTGTCCATTTCTTCCAGGTTGTCCATTTTTTTGGCATAGAGTTGCTTTTTGTAGTCTCTTAGGATGCTTCGTATTTCTGCGGTGTCTGTTGTAACTTCTCCTTTTTCATTTCTAATTTAGTGATTTGTGTCCTCTCCTTCTTTTTCTTGATGAATCTGGCTAAGGTTTTATCAATTTTGTTTATCTTCTCAAAGAACCCACTTTTAGTTTTATTGAACTTTGCTATTGTTTTCCTTGTTTCTATTTCATGTATTTCTGCTGTGATCTTTATGATTTCTTTCCTTCTATTAACTTTGGGTTTTGTTTGTTCTTCTGTCTCTAATTCCTTTAGTTGTAAGGTTAGATTGTTTATTTGAGATTTTTCTTGTTTCTTGAGGTAGGCTTGTATTGCTATAAACTTCCCTCTTAGAATTGCTTTTGCTGCATCCCATAGGTTTTGGATCATTGTGTTTTTATTGTCATTTGTCTCTAGGTATTTTTTGATTTCCTCTTTGATTTCTTCAGTGGTCTCTTTGTTATTTAGTAACATATTGTTTAGCCTCCATGTGTTTGTGTTTTTACGTTTTTTCCATATAATTGATTCCTAATCTCATAGTGTCGTGGTCAGAAAAGATGCTTGATATGATTTCAATTTTCTTAAATTTACTGAGGCTTGATTTGTTATCCAAGATATGATCTATCCTGGAGAATGTTCTGTGTGCACTTGAGAAGAAAGTGTAATCTGCTGTTTTTGGATGTAATGTCCTATAAATATCAATTAAATTTATCAGGTCTATTGTGTTATTTAAAGCTTGTGTTTACTTAGTAATTTTCTGTTTGGATGATCTGTCCATTGGTGTAAGTGAGGTGTTAAAGTCCTCCCCTATTATTGTGTTACTGTTGATTTCCTCTTTATAGCTGTTAGCAGTTGCCTTATGTATTGAGGTGCTCCTATGTTGGGAGCATATATATTTATATTTGTTGTATCTTCTTCTTGGATTGATCCCTTGATCATTATGTAGTGTCCCTCCTTGTCTCTTGTAACTTTAGTTTAAAGTCTATTTTATCTGATATGAGTATTGCTACCCCAGCTTTCTTTTGATTTCCATTTGCATGGAATATCTTTTTCCATCCCCTCACTTTCAGTTTGTATGTGTCCCTAGGTGTGAAGTGGGTCTCTTGTAGACAGCATATATATTGGTCTTGTTTTTGTATCCATTCAGTGAGCCTGTTCTTACGGTTGGAGCATTTAATCCATTCACACTTAAGGTGATTATTGATATGTATGTTCCTATGACCATTTTCTTAATTGTTTTGGGTTTGTTTTTGTAGGTCCCTTTCTTCTCCTGTGTTTCCCACTTACAGAAGTTCCTTTAGCATTTGTTGTAGAGCTGGTTTGGTGGTGCTGAATTCTCTTAACTTTTGCTTGTCTCTAAAGCTTTTGATTTGTCCATCGAATCTGAATAAGATCCTTGCCGGGTAGAGTAATCTTGGTCGTAGGTTCTTCCTTCTCATCACTTTAAATATGTCATGCCACTCCCTTCTGGCTTGTAGAGTTTCTGCTGAGAAATCAGCTGTTAACCTTATGGGAGTTCCCTTATATGTTATTTGTCATTTTTCCCTTGCTGCTTTCAATAATTTTTTTTGTCTTTAATTTTTGCCAATTTGATTACTATGTGTCTTGGCATGTTTCTCCTTGGGTTTATACTGTATGGGACTCTCCGCGTTTCCTCAACTGGGGTGGCTATTTCTCTTCCCATGTTAGGGAAGTTAGGGAAATTTGAAGAATCTCTTCAAATATTTTCTCGTGTCCTTTCTCTCTCTCTTCTCATTCTGGGACCCCTATAATGCGAATGTTGTTTCATTTAATGTTGTCCCAGAGGTCTCTTAAGCTGTCTTCATTTCTTTTCAATCTTTTATCTTTATTCTGTTCTGCAGCAGTGAATTCCATCATTCTGTCCTCTAGGTCACTTATTCTTTCTTCTGCCTCAGTTATTCTGCTATTGATTCCTTCTAGTGTATTTTTCATTTCAGTTATTGTATTGTTCATCTCTGTTTGTTCTTTAATTCTTCTAGGTGTTTGTTAAACATTTCTTTCATCTTCTTGATCTTTGCCTCCATTCTTTTTCCAAGCTCCTGTATCATCTTCACTATCATTATTCTGAATTCTTTTTCTGGAAAGTTGCCTATATCCACTTCATTTAGTTGTTTTTCTGGGGTTTTATCTTGTTCCTTCATCTCGTACATAGCCTTCTGCTTTTTCATTTTCTCTATCTTTCTGTGAATGTGCTTTTCATTCCACAGGGTGCAGGACTGTAGTTCTTGCTTCTTCTGTCTGCCCTCTGGTGGATGAGGCTATCTAAGAGGCTTGAGCAATTTTCTTAATGGGAGGGGCTGGTGTTGGGTAGAGCTGGCTGTTGTGCTGGTGGGCAGAGCTCAGGAAAACTTTAATCCATTTGTCTGCTGATGGGTATTGTTGGGTTCCCTCCCTGTTGGTTGTTGAGCCTGAGGCGACCCAACACTGGAGCCTACCTGGGCTCTTTTTGGGGCTAATGGCAGATTCTGGGAGGGCTCACACCAAGGAGTACTTCCCAGATTTCTGCTGTCACTGTCCTTGTCCTCACAGTGAGACACAGCCACCCCCCGCCTCTGCAGGAGAGCCTCCAACACTAGCAGGTAGGTCTGATTCAGTCTCCTATGGGGTCACTGCTCCTTCCCCTGGGTCCCAATGCACATACTACTTTGTATGTGCCCTCCAAGAGTGGAGTCTCTATTTCTCTCAGTCCTGTCAAAGTCCTGCCATCAAATCCCCCTAGGCTTCCAGGTTTGGAAGCCTGACATGGGCCTCAGAACCTTCACTCCAGTGGGTGGACTTCTGTGGTATAAGTGTCCTCCAGTTTGTGAGTCCCCCATCCAGCAGTTATGGGATTTGGTTTTATTGTGATTGCGCCCCTCCTACCATCTCATTGTGGCCTCTACTTTTTCTCTGGATGTGGGGTATCTTTTTTGGTGAGTTGCAGTGCCTTCCTATCGATGATTGTCCAGCAGTTCGTTGTGATTCCGGTGCTCTTGCAAGAAGAGGTGAGTGCACATCCTTCTGTTCTGCCATCTTGAACCAATGTCTCACACCCATTATTTCTTAAAAATTTTTTTCTTCCTCATATTTTCTTTCTCCTACTTCTGGCATTTCAATTGCATAAATGCCTCATAATTTGGTAACATCTAACAGGTCTATGAGCTTGTTCATGTTTAAAAATATTTTTCTTTCTGTTTTTTCACCTTGGATAATTTCTATTGATCTATCATCTTCAAGTTCACTTCTCTTTCCCTATTATATTTATAAAGCTGTTAGGTTATTTAGGACATTTTTTAACTTAATAAATTGAAGTTTTAATTCTAATATTCCATTTGGTTTTTATTTGGCAGTTTCTAATTTTTTATGTTGAGACTTCCCATTATGTGGCTGAGGTTTTCATTCATTGAAAACATATTTTGCTTTGCTTTCTTGTGATTAGTTATAATAATTGTTTCAAACTCCTTGTCTTTTACTTCTAATGTCTGGTTTTCTCATGTCTTGTTCCAGCTGATTTTATTTTCTCTTGAGAATGTGTTGTATTTTTAAAATTCTTTATAAGCTGGGCAATTTTAGATTGTATTATGCACATTATTGTATTAAATTGTGGAGATTTTGCATTCTGTTACTTTTAATTTTTCTTCAGTGAGTAATTTTTCTTTATTTTACCAGTAATTTTCCTGGCTGGATTTGAGCTGCAAACTGTTTCTTGTGCAGTAGCTCTAGACTCTTTTCTGTTTTTTCATTTCTCTCCCCACTTTTCCTCTCTCTTTCTAGCTGAGCTATTCTGAGTTTGTTTCATGCATGGATGGTTCAAGGATCCATCAAACAGAGTTTGGGGATTCCCCTTTCTGGCCATTTCTATCACAGGATTTGACCCCTCACATCAGCATTCATTGTTTTCTGGCTTTATCTTTCTCATTACACATACCAGAAAGACTGTGAGTTTTCCCACATGCATTCTTGTCACCACCATCCATACCACATGGTTTCACTTAGCCCCAGGCTAAAAACCGCAGAGCTAGAGACTTGTATAAATCCATGACGTCCCTCTTCCAACAAGCATGAGCTCCTAACCAGAATCTTTCTACCATTATTCAGTTCAGTATGTTCAGACAGTTTATTTTTGTAATATGTTCAGATTTTATGGTTGTTTTCTCTGAGGGTATGGTCTTTGTCATGTCTGGAAGTAGAATATCATTAATTATTCTGTGTTTATATCTATATCTATATCTATATTTTAAGAGTATTTTCCTTCCAATGTTTATACATTTTTTTTGGTCTTTTTTTTTTTTTCCTCTTTGGCCGTGCTGTGAAGCATACAGGATCTTAGTTCCCTGACCAGGGATCAAATTGAACCTGTGCCCCCTGCAATACAAGTGTGGAGTCTTAACCACTGGACCACCAGGGAAGTCCCTGTGTCTGTATAGTCTACATACACATTATTCTATATAAAAGATACATAGTACCCCACAGTATGTATCCATCTACTTTCCTTTCTTTGTTCTTCCTTCTCTTTCCTATCTTTTTCTTGTCTTTTTGACTTCATCTCTTCCTGATTTTGCTGTTTATTAAGTTAATTAGGTACATAGTTTAGAGATTCAAGTGGCTTTTGAAATTTTCAATAAAGAGAGTTTCCTCCAAGTCTTTTATCTCTCATACTGCCTACTCAGAGTCAACTGCATTCATATCTTTTATCTGATTTTTGGGGGGTAATTTACCACTATGTGCCCAAATAATGATACAAAAAAATTATTGCTATAATCTTCTCTTTTGATTTTCCTTTCTTGAGAATTAGTGCCTTAAAAATAATTTTTAAGAATTTTTAGTTTTGTTTCTAGATAGATGAAAGTATGTGCGTGCATGTTCAATCTGTCATCTTTATGTGGAAGTCTCCATTATATACATAAGAAAAAATACATATATATGATTATATATTTTGTATATCCCCAGTTGATATGAATAGAATAAAGCATTGAGAAATAGACACAGATATATGTGGTCACCTGAGTTTTTACAAGAGTGGAAAGGCAATTTGGAGGAGAAATAATTTTTAACAAATGATGCTGGAACAAATGGATATTCATATGCAAAGCCTCCCTTAGATCCACCTCATACTGTATATAAAAATTAACTCCAAATGGACCATAGATCTAAATATAAAACCTAAAACTATAAAACTTCTAAATGAAAACATATGAGAAAATCTTTGTGAATCTGAGCTAGGCAAAAATTTCTTACATTCAACAGCCAAAGCATAATCCATAAGAGAAAAAAATTATCAATTGGACTTCATCAGGACAAAAAGCCTCCTCTTTGAATGATACTCTTAAGAGAATGAGATGACAAGCAACAGACTGGGAGAAAAATATTTGCAAATCACATATCTGATAGAGAACTTATAGCCAGAATACATAAAGAACTCCCAAATAATATTTTTAATCTGTAAAAGAACTACAAATAACAATATAAAATAACCCAAGTATAAAATGGGCAAAGGATCTGAATAGATACTTCACTAAAGAAGAATTACAGTGGTAAATAGAACAGGAAAAGAATCTCATTATCATTTCTCATTAGGGAAATGCAGATTACAACCATAATGAGATACTACTACATGCCTACTGGAGTGTTTAAAATTAAAAAGATTGATCATGCCAGGATATAGAGCCACTGAAAATCTCATACACTATTTGTGACATCTAAAGTGTTACAGTCATTTTGGAAAAATAGTTTGACAGTATCTTAACAATTAAACAAACTCCTTTCATTTGCCCCAGCCAATATATTCCTAGTTATTTACCCAAGAAAAACAAAAGCTTATGTACATGAATGTTTACCACACTTTAATTTATAACAATAACTTATAATAATTTATAATAGTAAAAAAATGTAAACAACCCTAATGTCCATCAACAGGTGAATGGAGAAATAAATTTAGTATTTAGTAATAAAAAGGAATGAATTATCAATATGGGCCACAGCATGGGTGAATCTAAGAATAATTATAATGAGTTAGAGAAACCATATTAAAAAAATATATAGGGCTTCACTGGTGGCACAGTGGTTAAGAATCTGCCTGCCAATGCAGGGGACACGGGTTCGAGCCCTGGTCCAGGAAGATCCCACATGCCGCGGAGCAACTAAGCCGGTGTGCCACAACTACTGAGCCTGCGCTCTAGAGCCCGTGAGCCACAACTACTGTGACTGTGTGCCACAACTACTGAAGCCCCCACGTCTAGAGTCCATGCTCTGCAACAAGAGAAGCCACCTCAATGAGAAGCCCGCGCACCACAGCAAAGAATAGCCCTTGCTCGCAGTAACTAGAGAGAGCCCGTGCGCAGCAACAAATACCGAACGCAGCCAAAATAAATAAGTAAATAAACAAACAAATTAATTAATTAATTTAAAAACGAATACATACTGTACAACTCTATTTATATACAATTCTGGAAAATGCGAACTAACCTGTAATGACAGAAAGAAGATCAGTGGTTCACTGGATGGAAGGTGGGGGAGGTCAGGAGAGAGGAATAACAAAGGGGCAGGGAGAAGATTTTTAGAGTGATGGGTATGTTCATTATCTTGATGATGATGATGGTTTCACAGATGTATACATATGTCATACTTATAAATTTGTGAACTTTAAATAAGTGCAGTTTATTGTATGTCAATTATATTTTAACAAGCCTCTTTTTTTTTTTTTTTAAACAAGGCTCTTTTTAAAAAAAACAGACCACCACCATTACCAGCGGCAACAAGAAACAGAATTTAGTGCACTCAGATTTTTCTGAGAAGCATGTTCAATGTCTGTTTTCTAAAAGACTTACATTATTGTACAGTCAGGTCAGCCTTCTCCTTAATTTTGTTTCCATTTATTATTTTTTCCTTAACCAGCCCTTTTAGTGTATATGCTTTTTGTTGTTAATTTGAAGCTGCTTTGTTTATTTGGCCTCAGATATATATTTCTTATCTCCAAGTAAAATGTCTCTAATATAGCTTGTGATACATACATTGTGTCCAGTAAATAGTCCATTTTTAAAATAACATTTCTAGGACTATGACAGATAAGATTTCAGTAAAAAAATAACATTCTAAATAAATGGTGGCACAATATTTCAAAAAGTGTTCAGCTGGTTGGAATATTTTCTTTTTTTACCCTTCTTTTTGGAACTTGCCCCATTATTCTTTGCTGAAATATTTCAAGGTAAATTATAAACATTGTGATATTCCATTTCTATATATCCTAGTAAACATTTTTTGAAAACTGTTATTTTCCAAAATAATATTATCACACTTAGCAAAATTAATAAAATTTCCATTATATTTAACAGTTACTATTCAGTCTATTTTCAAATATCTCTAATGTCCCAATGTGTTTTTCTTTTTTTAACAGCTGCTTTGTTCAAACTAAAATTCACTCCAGGACCAGTCAATTTGAAGCTTTCTTTTAACATCGCATTTGCTTGACAGAGGTGTGTCAAGAAGTGTGGTTGGGAAAACTTGCCTCTTCATTGAAGTGACTTTTTTTTTTTTTACTTTTTATTTTTTTGGCTGCACCACATGGCTTGGGGGCTCTTAGTTCCCCAACGAGGAATTTAACCCGGGCCCTCGGCAGTGAAAGTGCTGAGTCCTAACCACTTGACCGCCAGGGAATTTCCTGAAGTGATTTTTAATTTCAGAAGATATTGTGTACATACACTTTTTGAGAGTTGCCTGCACAAGGTAAAAACTATAATAGTCTCTAATTCCTCTTGAATTTTTAAGGTTCTCCTTGATACTAGAGAATTCTTTGGTCAATATTTTGAAGTCTCTAGATGTATATGGACCTTAGAGAACAATTACAGAAGTGTGATGTTCATCATTTCCTGGGAGCTATCTTGAAGTTTTGGAATTTGGAATATTACGACAGCTAGAAAGAAAATTTGCTTTGTCCACTAGGTGGTACTTGAAATCCAGAATACCTGAATTTAACACTTGAATGGAAGACAATGAAAACCGGGGCTAGCCATTCCCAGGGCTTATGATTGAAGAAAAGGAGAAAGATGCATGGCTGCAATGGGTTTTTTCAAAGGCTGCAGGAATATCAAATGGAGTATTTCAAAGGGGAAAAATATGCCTAATATCTTCTATTGCCTCTTGGTCTGATATGATGGGAATAGTTAAGAACACACTTTTGACTAACCTGAAAGTTTATCCATAATTTATGAGGTATATCAATTTTATTGCTCCAAACATTTTAAATTATCTGTAACTATTGCTTTATACCTAAAATAATCAGGAGTAAGTCTAAATGAGGTAAGTATTTTGTTGAGCCTTTCCCTACATACTTAGTTTTCTCTCAATGGATGCATTTTCAAAATACCCTTTTTACACTAAAATTTTTACAGAAAAAATTTTTCTTCATTTTTCCGGACATCTGAAGGTGTATGCGGTCCTTCTGGGAACATAAGCTTTCCTCACTTGGTAACTGGCTGTAATATGGCTTACAGATAACTTTGATCTCTCTGGAGTGTCTTATCAAAGAATGAAATGCATCTCTGGTTTAGATTTTAAAACCTTGAAAAACTCTCAAGAAAAATCCCTGAAACTGAGTTATCACACGTTTTATTTTCTGGGCTAGAAGATATCAGTTGTCCTCTGTGAAGAGAGTCTCAGTTCAGGTTTGAAAGCTTGTTGGGAAAGTATTTTCCTTTCTGACAGTACATGCCTTTTTACTATCATTTGGCCAAGTCATGAAATTTTTCTAGATCATTGTAAGGACTGCTGACATCTTGGTATGATACTGAATATTGTATTAGTTTCCTATTGCTGCTGCCACATATTACAAAAAAAATTTAGTGGCTTAAAACAACAGAAATTTATCATCTTATAGTTTTGAAGGTTATAAATCCAAAATGAGTCTCACTGGGTTTAAAAGCAAGATGTCAGCAGGGCTGTATTCCCTTTGGAAGTCCTAGGGGAAAATCTTTCCTTGTCTTCTCCAGCTTCTAAGGGATTGAATTTTTTGGCACATGGACACTTCCTCCATCTTCAAAGCTAGCCAGGTAACCTTGTCAAACTTTCCCTGATACTGACTCTCCTACCTCCCCAATGATCCTTGTTATTGCATTGGACCCATCCAGATAATCTAAAACAATCTCCTTATTTTAAGGTCAGCTGATTAGCAACCATAATACCATCTACAGCCTTGATTCTCTCTTGCCAGGTAACATCACATACTCACAGGTTCTGTGTATTAGAATGTGAACATCTTTGGGGGACCATTATTTCACCTACCACAAATATTAACACACTTTGTTTTTCTACCTTTAGAACTGGCTCAAAACTGTACATATAATTTGTTTGTTTTTACTGTTGTAAATTTTTTATTGTTGAGGACGGAAAAGAAAAATATTTAACTGAGCTCAACTTTGGTTTAGATGTATAGAGGCTGAAACATGAAGGCATCTGGCATGTCACTTGTTGATTGACAGGTCTGCTTTCTTCATGTTTAACTAGAGTCCAAAATACAAGAGTATTTAGACCACTGACCTTGGGCACAGCATACCCTTCATGGACCTATATGTGATTTTTCTCTTCAAGTCATACCATAAACAGAGTCAGTCTGAGTCACCCAAGACTCTTTGAGCTTAACTTAAAAAAATCACTTTGAGGTTTTCAATCCTTAGTTATTACTGGAGACCTGTTCTGACCATCTCTAAGGCTAATCTGCTGAAACCAGATTCACTAAGTATGAATTAACCATTTATTTCTCATTACTAACATATTATCTTTCTCTTTGGCAGTTTTCATCCACCAGAAACAGTAAGTATGAGGCAGACATGGGAAGACACACACACACACACACACACACACACACACACACACACATACACTTCATCTTATCTGGCAAAAATTCTCATTTTGTTATGCTGTGGAATGCTGAATCAAGGCCAGAGGTGCTACCTCCTCTATTTTAGATCCACCTATCATGGTATTACTTAACTATCAAAAAAATATCAAAAACAAATAAAACCTCTGATTCATTTTGATTTTATAAAAGAATCTGAAACACTGCAGCGAGGAGACAAGACCATGACATTGTTTATTTCAAAAAGTTTAATTTTTTAATTGCTTTGGAAAAAAGGAGAGCAATAGTTAAATGGCATACTTAAAGCTAATTTGCTTACCTCTTTAGTGTTTAAGCAAATACAGTTTATAAGCTAATATTATTTCTCACCCTAGACATTTTTATATTTTTGTGTAGTGTTTTACAATTATTGTCCAAACACAAAAATAGAGGTCTAAACATACTTTTCATAAAGTATAAGACACATGCCTAGCATACTTTGGTCTCAGGGACACAGTGGAATGAGAAGGAACAGTAATGGTTAGCAGATTGCAACCCTAACTGGGTCCCTCAATCTTAACCTAACAAATCCATTTTGTGAGACAATTTATGGATGAAAAGCAGATTCTCTTAAAAGAATACTATATTTCTGAATTTATATCAACCTGCTGAATGAGGTGCTTACATGTTTTGTTACTATAATAGGTCATTTGTCATTTTCTTATTGATTTGTAAACATTCTTTATATATTATGGATATTAATCCTTTCATGGTATATAATGCATTTATAAATTTTATTGAACTTTGATTGCCTTTAAATTCCATACTGGCTTGCACCTTCTCCTGCATGCATTTTGTTATAAAGTTGTTATGCATTTTATATAGTCAAATCTGTCACTCTTAACATTTTTAATAATTCTTTTCTGTCTTCAGCATTAGCTTTATTTCCTTTGAAGTCACTTATTCTTATGGTTTATTTAAGTCCTTCTCTTTTATATTTTTTATTTTCCTGAAACTATCTGGGGATATATATTTAGACATAAATGTAGATTAGTAAAGGCAGCTCATATGGGGTTCCTCTGCACTGGTGTATGTCTGTTTCACCAACAGGCCTCTTTCTTGAATTGGAGCGATGAATGTAGACTTTACATGTATGAGGGTGTGTGTACTCAGGGAGTGTTGATTAGCAGGATTTATTTTAAACTGAATGGGTGAAAAGCAAGTTACCTCACTTTGCTTCATCTTACCTCTTACCCAGCTGTCAAAATAAATTACTTTTGGAGACGAATATTTAGAAGGTTAAACACCAAAATGTTCACAGAGAGGTGAGATTATGAGTGGTTTCTGTTTTCTCTTTTTGTTTACCTGTATATCTAATTTTTCTAGCATGAAATGTTAATTCAACTTCCTCTCATCCCTAAGTAAAGAACAACAAAAGACTCTTGCTTGACTCCCCCAGTGTTTGTAAGAGGGAATTAGTAATCTTATTTCTTGCCTGGATCAGTCTGTCCAACAGTTTGGAAAGATAATATCTTAAGTAGAATTCAGAGAATATTTCTAAGTAATGAAACACATTTAAAGTTCATTTATAAGCAGGGTATTAAAAGCAATTTTTACCACTATGGATCACAGTGGGAGATACAGTAACAAATGTTGATGGGTGATTTTTTTTTAACTGATCATGACTAAAAAGCAACATTTCCATTCCAACATCTATTCCAGCCTACTAAAATGGAAAATCTATTGCTTAGCCACAAAGGACTTTGAAAATGAGGAGATTGTGGGCATCTTCTGCCTAGCCAAGATTGCAAAAAGGCTCTCTGATATTAAAAAGTTGACACAGATGAACAGACAAGCAAACAGACTTAGGAATCTATTGAAGTAGGCAGGCGATACTACTTTCAGGAAATAGTAATGTCATCTGTGGAAATCATAAATATGAATTCTCTCAATACAGACTTTTCTCTCAATATAGCAGCTCTCTGAGTTATGAGTAGGACGTAAAGAGGGGGGTGGGGGGAGGATGCCAAGTGCATTACCAATAAATTTCGTGAACAAAATAAAATCTTTTATTTGGATGTTTTGTCTTCAATCTTCCAAAGATTGACCCAAAGGAGGCAGCTGGAGAGGTAGGTTAGCACGATGGCTAAGACCTTTACTTCAAGGTTTATGTAGACCTGTGTAGATCCTAGCTCATTCCTTACTAGCTGTGTGACATTGGACACATTACCAATTCCCTAAATGGTGGTTTTACAATTTAAAAAAGAGGTATTAATTCCTACATTATAGTTTTCTTGCAAGGATAACAGTAAGAAATGCATATAAAATGCATTTGTCATCTAGTAGACACACATTAAGAGGTCATGAATGGGACTTCCCTGGCAGCCCAGGGGTTAAGACTCCACACTTCCAGTGGAGGTGGTGCAGGTTTGATCCCTGGTTGGGGAACTAAGAGCCCAAATGCTGTGTGGCATGGCCAGAAAAAAAAAAAAAATGTTATGGAGCTGAGAAATGAACTGAGACCAAGTGGGATACTGGTGGGGCTAATCTGGAGGGGCCACTGGTCAATTCTCATTCCTCATGTTGACATATCAGCAATATTTGACACTCTTTCCTCCTTGACAAACTTAATTCCCTCTGGTTACTGGTAAACATAATAAGCTATATACAATATTTATTTCTAATCCTAACCCTGTATTATGATACTAGTTTAATCATCATCAACAAATATTTATATAGCCTTCACAAATTCCAAAATTCTTCCAGGTACTGTCATAAAAAGGTATTTGGATGGGCCCTAATTACTATAAATTCAAGGTTCTGGTGTCCACAAATTGTAAACAAGGTCAACAGAATTCTTTAGGAAATGTCTAAATTAACTTTATTACTGTCTTTGGGTTTGTTTGTTTGTTTTTGTTTTTTTTTGGTTGCGTTGGGTCTTCATTTCTGTGTGCGGGCTTTCTCTATTTGCAGCGAGCGGGAGCTACTCTTCATTGTGGTGAGGCTTCTCATTGCGGTGGCTTCTCTTGTTGTGGAGCATGGGCTCTAAGTATGCAGGCTTCAGTAGTTGCAGCACGCAGGCTCAGTAGTTGTGGCACGAGGGCCCTAGAGCATGTGGGCTTCAGTAGTTGTGGTGCGTGGGCTCAGTAGTTGCAGCGAGCAGTCTTTAGGGTACGTGGACTTCAGTAGTTCTGGCACATGGACTTAGTTGCTCCGTGACATGTAGGATCTTCCTGGACCAGGGATCAAACCCGTGTCCCCCGCATTGGCAGGTGGATTCTTAACCACTGCAACACCAGGGAAGCCCCTGTCTTGGGGGTATTTTATTTAGCAATAATTTTTTCAGTACTTTGAAATCATTCTGTAATTATATACTGCAAATATAGGGTGAGTTTTGTGCCATGTGTTAAGGTCTTCAAACTGAATTAGACCAGTGGCCTGCCTTTAAGGGGCTCATAGATTATTGCAAATAATTAGAACATGACATGGTGTGACCACCAACAAAAATATTTACAAGATACTGTGGTGGCACGAAGAAGAGAGTTTGCAGCTCTATTTAGTTGGGTTAGGGAAACTTTCACAGATGTGGAGATAATTGAACTTGGTTTTGAAGGAAAATTAGGAGCTCAACAGGGCCAATTAGGTAGATGGGATGGGGGGTGTAATATTTGTAAAGAGGGATTTAAATGTGCGAAGAAACATGTTATGGAAGTAAGTTGGGTAGCAGCACCCACACTAATTTGGCAGAAATAAAAGTGGTTCCATATAAAAACCCAGGAGAGGTGAGTGGGGACCAGTTCATAGTAAGTTGGACACTGTGCTAAAGAGATTTGATCTTTTGAAAGATTTTAGTTGTGGAATTGAGCTTTACTGGATGGGTAAGACTTTATGGGAAACTCCGAAATAACATCCATTTATCTAGCCAAACCTAAAAGCAATCTTTCTCTTAGAGGATTTTCTGGAAGTCTCATACATTAAAAACATGATTATTGGATGTGCTTATGTGTTTACATGGATTAGTTAATGATTCAGTTATTCTTCCAAACGGATTACCCTTGTGAGTGAAAAGTGGTACTAGCTGGATTGGATATTGGGAAAGTAGGAATAAATTAAGACAGTCCCACACAAACCAGGACACATGGCCAACCAACCGTGACCCAAGTGGGTTGATGGCGCAGGTGGAGAAATCATTGTTCCTGCTCTCTGGGAGCTCATATCCTTGAGGAAGGGGGAGTAAGTGTGATGTGATCAAATGTTCTGTGATGGTGATCTCCATATTTGGGAATGAAAGTGGGGGTGGACTTGGATTTCCTGTCCTTCCATGTGGATTAAAATGAGAGCTCAGAACCCTGATAGCACCCAAAACTCTGTCTCATCTTGAAAGACTCTTCGTGACTGTGTGACACAGGTCACTGGACAAAGAAATTCTGCTGCCTATTTGTCTTGGGAAGTCTGTAAACATGAAGCTGTTTCTGGTTCTCATTATTCTGCTGTTTGAGGTACCCAAAGGTAATGTGTCTAAATGTACCATGAAATTCTAGGAAATATTACTAGTCACAGGAATGGCGGCAAGGCCTTCAAGATTATTGATATCTTGCTGGTATCATCAAAAGTACTCACTGTCTTCAGACCCTGACTTGAGTCTGTGCCTTAGAAGACAGCACCCAGGGAGGTAAGAAATCAGGGTTGTACTATCAGAAGTCCTCTCCAAAGGCAGGAAGGAATCCATCATCTAGAATTACCTTTACAATGTTGAACATAGTTTTCACCCAGGAATCTGGCCATCTCTTTTTCCATTTTCCAAATTCATTTTCAGCCTACACTACAACAGTAATGTGAATAGTACAAGCTTTGGAGTCATGTAGATGTGAGGTTAAAATATGTCCTCATCATTGTCTAGTTGTGTGAAATGAGTTAATTATTCCCTTTGAAAATCAGTTTTCTCATCTGTCAGGTGAGTATAATGACTCAATTTCATAATGATTTTATTTCATGTGAGGATTACATGAGCTTACAAATGGGAAGCACCAACTTCATGGTGAGAGCTCTGTCAGTGAGAGATCCCTTCTTCTTTGCTATTGTAGGAAGGTAGGTTGTCTTTTTGTGGTCTTAAAAATATCTTTTTGTAAATAGATCTGCAGTGAACATTGTGGTACATGACTCTTTTTGAATTATGGTTTTCTCGGGGTATACGCCCAGTACTGGGATTGCTGGTCGTACGGTAGTTCTATTTTTAGTGTTTTAAGGAACCTCCATACTGTTCTCCATAGTGGCTGTATCAATTTACATTCTCACCAACAATGCAAGAGGGTTCCCTTTTCTCCACACCCTCTCCAGCATTTATTGTTTCTAGATTTTTTGATGATGGCCATTCTGACTGGTGTGAGATGATATCTCATTGTAGTTTTGATTTGCATTTCTCTAATGTTCATTGCAGCTCTATTTACAATAGTCAGGACATGGAAGCAACCTAAGCGTCCATTGACAGATGAATGGATAAAGAAGATGTGGCACATATATACAATGGAATATTGCTCAGCCATAAAAAGAAATGAAATTGAGTTATTTGTAGTGAGGTGGATGGACCTAGAGTCTGTCATACAGAGTAAAGTAAGTCAGAAAGAGAAAAACAAATACAGTATGCTAACACATATATATGGAATCTAAAAAAAGGTCATGAAGAATCTAGGGGCAAGATGGGAATAAAGACGCAGACCTACTAGAGAATGGACTTGAGGACATGGGGAGGGGAAAGGGTAAGCTGGGACAAAGTGAGAGAGTGTCATGGACATATATATACTACCAAAGGTAAAATAGATAGCTAGTGGGAAGCAGCCACATAGCACAGGGAGATCAGCTCGGTGCTTTGTGACCACCTAGAGGGGTGGGATAGGGAGGGTGGGAGGGAGGGAGATGCAAGAGGGAAGAGATATGGGGATATATGTATATGTATAGCTGATTCACTTTGTTATAAAGCAGAAACTAACACACCATTGTAAAGCAATTATACTCCAATACAGATGTTAAAAAATATATCTTCTTAACCTTCAAAGATGCTCCTTGGTTCTGGAATTTAGAATAAGGAGAACCATGTCTTTTTTCTTCATCTTTATTCTGTGGGCTTGTTCACATTTGCATACAAGGGTAAAGAAAGAATTGGAAAAGCAGATTTAGGACCTCAATGCAATGCTCTGAATAGGTAACATTTTGAATGTCTGGGAAGACAGGCATACATGGAATTGAGTTTGATCCCTGGACAACATGTTTATCTGAGATCAAAAGGAGGATGGAGAGAGAGAGAGAGAGAAAGAGAGAGAGAGAGAGACAGAGAGAGAGAGAGAGGGAAAGAGAGAGAGAGAAGAGATGGAAGAGTCAGGTTGTGAAAAAATCATAGAGGCTGAATGAGGGAAGTTTTCAACAGCAATAAATGCTGAGACCCGTGAGGTATTGGCAAAGGGAGTTTTCTGCTGTCCACTTCAGTGAGTGTGAAACCCAATTACACTGTTAACTTTAAACGTTCTATCTGTGATGTTCTTTTAAAAGTTAATTTGGCTTTGAATTGTGCCATGGTGACAAGTTGGTACTCTCTGGGGACACTGGACTGTGGTAGGGCTGACAGGATGTTGACTTTGGGTATTGGCTAGGAACCTGGGGTTTTGGATGTCTTAACTTGGGATGATTTTCAAGGAGGAGGCTCTGAGTTTTCTCTTAGCATAAGGTTCACTTTGGGACCACAGGATGTCATAGTTTGTGGGGAACCACATAACTCCTTCTCTGCCTCAGGAACTAAGCTTGTTCATTGCTGTTTCCTGTGCATAGATGAAGCACGACACAGAAGATGCTTTAGTAGCATATCAGGTTACTGCAGGAAGAAATGCGAACTGGGAGAAACATATGAAATAGCATGTGTAAACGGAAAATTATGTTGTATTAATGACGATGCAAAGAGACAATATCAACAAGTCACAGAGCCACCTGAACCTTCAAGGAAGCCTGATCTGAACTTGGACTATGCTATCTTACCCACTGTCACACTTAGCACAATTTCACTATAAACCAAGCGCTTGTACCATCGGTCTCCACTCTTCTTAAACCAAAAGTGTCACCTAATCCAACAGACAAGGGCAAAAGATTTATCGACTTCTTTTGTGAACTTGATTCTCTACGTAATAAAGTCCTATGCTTTTCCCTGGCTTTATTTGTTAATGTAGTCACTCATTTTCTAACACTTCAAACATAAGTGAATATTTTTCATGTTCTAGGCATTATAGTAGCAACATGGGTGATACAGATATGAAGTGAACACGTTAGTAGAGGTGGCAGTTAGCCCCTCCATTTTCTATTTGAGGTAATATTTCATAGCATTTCATGTTACTCCTCTTTTTAATGAAGCTTCTTAGGTCTAAGCAGATCTGAAGGTCCTGGCTTTGTGTGTGTGGGCATGAATACAGAGGGTTTGGCTAACAACCAAGAATTCATTAGGGGAAGGCAAGACATTTGAATATTTTCACAATAGTTATTGGGGCTGGTCTAATGGGCAGTGATGACAGCTAGTGATAATTCCAATACATCATTTGGAGCTCATTTAACATGCATGCTTTATCTCCTTTTTTAGTAGCAATTTGAACTAAGTTGTGTCCATTTGACACAATTAGGCAAATATTACTCGTAGGATCTTTGAAATCATTTCATAGTCTGTTTGTTTCAATAGTGTGAAATTTATAAACTTTTAGCTATTCAGATGAATAAGGTCTGGGGTTCTAATGTAAAATATGGTGACTATAGTTGACAATTCTGTATTCTATAATTGAAATTTGCTGAGAGAGTAGAACTTAAGTGTTCTCACCAAAACAAACAAACAAACAAACAATTTGAGGTAATGGCTGTATTAATTAATTAGATGGGGGAGATTCTTTTCATAATGTATACATATATCAAATCATCGCGTTGCACACTTTAAACACCTTACAATTTTGTAAGTCAATTATACCTCAGTAAAGCTGAAATTAAAAAATTAAAGAAATAGTGTGAAATTTAAAGCCTTATAAATTGAGAAGGACATATTTAAAAAGCTCTTCAGGAACTAGATAAAATTTCAGTAAGTCATGACCATAAGAAATGCTCTCCAAATGAACAGAACCAAAACTTTTGTGGTGATATCCATTGATGTTCCTTGCTTGAAGTATTTGTCATAAATAACTTTCATGGAGCTAACATTTACTCATCTTGGATACAGAAATCAATGAGCCTTATCCCTCTATGTGCAGCTCACCAATTGTTTCACTGAGAGGACAGAGAGACAAATATTTAGATGGATATGTCACTATTTTAAGAGCCCACAAGGACCTTCCTTTTAGTAGTTGTGGCTTTTGAGAATTCTGGAGAAGTATGTAGCAAACAAAGACTGGACTGGATTATAAAATTTTAGAATTTTTTGTTGATTTCAGCACCATGGAAGCTAATACATGACCATATCAACCTAATTCTCAGAGGAGTTTTAAAAAAGGCTTTAAAAAGCCCTTTCTGTATGGCAGCACTCCACAAGCTCCTCTGTTTTTCAGTCTTCCGTCACTGTGGATCATCAGAGGCATTTTTAGGGAGGGTCCATTTGGGCACTATAACATGAAGATGGGTCTTACCCATTGTCTTTATATGTGTCCTCTACTCTGCATAAGTCCATTGATAGATTAGATACAAGAATCTATTTTGGCTTAAGGTGGTATCAGATCAACCAGTGAAGTGTCTTCTGAGTTGGGACAGTGGGGTATAATAAACAGAACAGATAATTAAGCCTTGAATTCTATTTTGATGGGATGGATCTACTTTTTGCTTTGACTTTTGCCCTATTATCCTCCTTGTATCCCTGCCATACTCATAGGAGAAGTGGATGTGGTTTGTATTGTTAGATGCATGTTTATTTGTCTGCCCTATTTTTATATGCAAAATTCAATGAAAATCCCATGTTTTTGTTATGCTCCCTTTGGTATAGGCTGTATTATGGGTACCTTGTTTTTCTTGGAGCTGTCTTATAGCACTCTCTAAAATCTTATTCACAGAACATTTTTAAATTGCCAAATGTTCTAGGTAAAGTTTTCTACTTAGTGTCAGCAATTGGAACCACCCATCTCCCTAGGAGTCTTGGACAATACTCATGAAAGCTGTCAGAGATATTAACCATTCCCTATCCACACTCACCTCTTCTTAGAAAATTTGCTCATAGCCCTCCTCAGGGAACATGTAACCAAGCAGGACCTCATGGGGCCTTCCTGGGACAGACATCCTCTTCCATGTCTTCCACCTGCCCTTTATTTGTAGAAAAACTTTAGCCTCCTAAGCCTTCCCTGAGTTCCAAAGAGCAAGTTTAATCAGAGAATTGGGAAAATGCAGAAACAAAGGAAAACAGTCAAGCAAGACAAAATAATATTTTAGCCATTAAACAAAATCAAGGACTTTTAATTCTTCCTCAAGGGCTATAGATAATATTCTGAGCCATATTCTTGAGCTGTTTTGCAGATGCTGAAATCTCCACCAGGTGGAACAGTAGTTTGCCCACAAGCATGTAGATCCCAGACTGGCTGGAACCAGAAGGTTGATGATGTTGACTCCCAGGTGCCTCACCACCAACCAATCAGAAGAATGTCCATGAAAGCTGATCAAACACCCTCCAACCCTCTCCTTCACCCAGTCTTTAGAAACCTTTCCCTGAAGGCAATCAAGGAGTTTAAACATTTTATGCATACTCCTTGCATGGCCTTTCAATAAACGTTGCATTTTCCTTCACCACAACCCCATGTCAGCAGACCCAAGTTTGGTTTGGTAACAAATCTATTTCTATGGGCCCTGTCAAGAAAGTAGATAATCCTGTTACCTTGGCTATATGTAGCTGAATTATGGTGTGTCACTAAATTAAAATATAGTCAATGACTTTGAAGTAGTAAAATAAAAATTTAGCAAAATATCTGTATTCTTTAGTGAAGAATAGTGGCATGGTAAGCCTTACCATGCTGGGAAAGAATGAAAAAGAGCATATTTCAAGTAACACAGTTGATGACTTGCACAAACACACATCACATTCCCCAGAGTTTGCATGTAGCCTATCTTTATTTTTTAAGTCTTTATTTTAAAAGAGTGCAGTGAATAACTGGACATCATCAAAATTGAAAACTTTTGTGCTTCAAAGGACACCATGAAGAAAGCAAAAAGACAATCTACAGAAAGGGAGAAAATTTTTTGCAAATCATATATCTGATAAGGGACTTGTATCTAGAATATATAAAGAACTATTGTAACTCAATAATAAAAGACAAATAACCCAATTTAAAAATGAACCAAAAATGGCCCCCATCTTTGTCACACTTGTTAGCCAGCAGTGACTCTGGGAAGTCCACATATTGCCATACGTTACTGTTAGTGATCACGTGCCTGGCATGGCTCTGGAAGACAGGGACCTTAAAGAGCCACAATGGCTAAACATGGTGATAATGAAAAACTGGCTGCTCTGGAGGCCAAAATCTGTCATCAAATTGAGTATTGCTCTGGTGATTTCAATTCACCAGGAGACAAAATTTTAAAGGAACAGATTAAATTTGGATGAAAAGGGCTTCCCTGGTGGCACATGGTTGAGAGTCCACCTGCCGATGCAGGGGACACGGGTTCGTGCTCTGGTCTGGGAGGATCCCCCGTGCTGCAGAGTGGCTGGGCCCATGAGCCGTGGACGCTGAGCCTGCGCGTCTGGAGCCTGTGCTCTGCAACAGGAGAGGCCACAACAGTGAGAGGCCCGCGTACCAAAAAAAAAAAAGAAAAAAAAATTTGGATGAAAGCTGGGTACCTTTAGAGATAATGATATAATTCAACACATTGAACCATCTAACAACAGACTTTCATGTAATAGTAGGAGAGTTGAGCAAATGAAAAAACGTACAACATCACTAGCCATCAGATAATTACATATCAAAACCACACTGAAAAATGGGCAGAAGACCTAAATAGACATTTCTCCAAAGAAGATACACAGATTGCCAACAAACACATGAAAGAATGCTCAACATCATTAATCATTAGAGAAATACAAATCAAAACTACAATGAGATATGATCTCACACCGGTCAGAATGGCCATCATCAAAAAATCTACAAAAAATAAATGCTGGAGAGGGTGTGGAGAAAAGGGAACACTCTCGCACTGTTGGTGGGAATGTAAATTGATACTATGGAGAACAGTATGGAGGTTCCTTAAAAAACTAAAAATAGAACTACCATCTACCACTACCAGAACTACCACTACCCAGCAATCCCGCTACTGGGCATATACCCCGAGAAAACCATAATTCAAAAAGAGTCATGTACCAAAATGTTCATTGCAGCTCTATTTACAATAGTCCGGACATGGAAGCAACCTAGGTGTCCATCAACAGATGAATGGGTAAAGAAGATGTGGCACATATATACAATGGAATATTACTCTGCCATAAAAAGGAACGAAACTGAGTTATTTGTAGTGAGGTGGATGGACGTAGAGACTGTCATACAGAGTGAAGTTAAGTCAGAAAGAGAAAAACAAATACAGTATGGGGCTTCCCTGGTGGCGCAGTGGTTGAGAGTCCGCCTGCTGATGCAGGGTACACGGGTTCGTGCCCCGGTCTGGGAAGATCCCACATGCCGCAGAGCGGCTAGGCCCGTGAGCCATGGCCGCTGAGCCTGTGCGTCTTGGAGCCTGTGCTCCGCAACGGGAGAGGCCACAACAGTGAGAGGCCCGCGTACCGCAAAAGAAACACCAAGAAACAAAAAAAACAAATACAGTATTCTAACATATATATATGGAATCTATAAAAACAAACAAACAAACAAAAATGGTCAGAAGAACCTAGGGCAAGACGGGAATAAAGATGCAGACCTAATAGAGAATGGACTTGAGGATATGGGGAGGGGGAAGGGTAAGCTGGGACAGAGTGGCATGGACAGAGAGAGTGGCATGGACAGATATACACTACCAAACGTAAAATAGACAGCTAGTGGGAAGCAGCCGCATAGCAAGATCAGCTTGGTGCTTTGTGACCACTTAGAGGGGTGGGAGAGGGAGGGTTGGAGGGAGGGAGACGCAAGAGGGAAGAGATATGGGCACATATGTATATGTATAACTGATTCACTTTGTTATAAAGTAGAAACTAACACACCATTGTAAAGCAATTATACTCCAATAAAGATGTTAAAAAGAAAAACCACATTGGTACAGCACTTCACACTCACTAGGATCACTATAATCAGAAAGGCAAATAATAACAAGTTTTGTCATGGATGTGGAGAACCTGGAACCCTCATACCATGCTAATGGGAATGTAAAATGGTGCAGCCATGTTGGAAAACAGTCTAGCAATTCCTCAAATGTTAAGCATAGATATACTATATGATCTGAGTGTTTCACTCTTAGTTATACATGCAAAAGAAAGGAAAACATATGTCCACACAAAAGCTTGTACACAAATGTTCATTGCATCATTATTCATAATAGCCTGGTCACATGCCTGTACCCTAGGAGCAACTTTGGAATGTACAGACTCATTCCTACTACCAAAATAAAACAGTGTGGGAAAAGTGTTGAGAAGCCTGACAGATGTCCACTACACCAGCTTTGAAATAAGAATTCAGGAGCAGAGAACCTCTTCCTTTAATATTGCTGGAGCTAAAGATTTTCAGGGGCAGATTCAGACTAATTGGCCTGTTCTTAGAGATGCTACTAAGGTGGGACCTGCCTAACTAGGGAATATGGGCTAAGATGTTCAGGCTTGGGGAAAAAAATGAAAAGTGAAACTACAGACTTATCTTTTAAACATCTTTGGAGTTGACCTTGTAGGAAACTTGAAAGGTTTGAAATAGATAAAAGCATAAAGTTTTATTATATAAATGTAGTTCAGAGAATAGTGTAGGGGCCAGATGAGAGAAAGACTTCTGGAGGCAAACAGAACAGGAAGGAGCTGCAATCATCTGGTAAGATATGATGCATGCCTGTTTGCAGGCAATGTTAGAAAATATATGGAGGTAAGCCTAGATTTTTAAAATAATTAGAAAATAGACTCAACCAAATTTGTTGATTACTTGGAACCAGAGAATGGGAAAGAGAGGATTTAAGCATTCCTCTTAGGTTTCTATCTTGGGTCACTGGGTAAATGCTTGTATATTTCAGGAAATAGGAGATTCTGATAGAGCTTCCAGGGTGTTAGTTAGTTCAGTGCTTGTCATCCTTATAGTTTCCTTGTAGCTGTAATTGTTCTACTCATAGCCTTCCCTCTGGAAGGCAGCATTAGGCTATACCTTGCACAGGGATGGGCATCTGACTCAATGCAGTTCATCCAAGGGCTGCCAGGTGTAGAATGTGTTATTCAGCAGAGACCATCAAGGGGGTTCTTTCTGAAATTCTGACTAGGAATTTGGGTAAACTGGTAGTTGAGAGCAGTGAGGGAACACAGCATTAACACTGATGAAGAGAAATGCTTTGGGACAAAATTGAGGACAGCCTCTACTAAAATTTATATCAGGACTAAATAAGACCACAAACGGGTTATGCATCTGGAGTACAACACTTTGGTCCCATAGAAGCTCACTTTTATTGCATTGCTTGACCAGCATTCATTCATTACGTGGTGGACTTGTTCTGATCCACACATTAAGATAATGCATGCAACTCTGTTTCCTGCTACAGGTGTATTGTGAAGACACACTGCACTACAACCTACAGTGTTCACTTAGTGATAAAAAATGGAGACACTTCTTTTAGGTCACAGTCCAAGGAAAAAAATCTGCATTTCTCAGGGCATTGACTCAGCTTCAGAGAGCCAATTCATCTCCAATCACACCTTATTCCTAGACATAGAAAAGACAGTCTCCTTTCTCTCCACGAGTGGGCTAGATAAGGGGGAAAAGTGAATTGGGGTATGAAATGGTAGCAAGGTCAGTGGATTCTGGGAAGAGGCAGTAGATGACTTTGGTGACTATATTGAAGAAAGCAGAATCAGCACCATCTATAGTCATTTAAATAAAGAAAAAGTATTTATTATTTCAACAGAGTTACTATGTGCATCAAATGTAGGATCCTACTGCCATCTTGGTATATCGTTAGGATCTCACTGAGCACTCACTATCAACTCTATGTGCCATAATAGTTAAAACTATACTACAGGTTCAATCCATAGCTTCCAGAATTCATTTAAGGGGCTTCGAACAGAAGCTGGAGTTGTGATAATGAGGAAACACAAGGATATAGACTATCCTTCAGTGAATGATACCACCATAACCCAGTTTCTCATATCACTGTGGGCTGAAACCAGGGAGTTAGTCATCCTCACTCCCACCACATCCAATGATTATTGCTGCTAAATAGCTCTTGAATCTACCCACTTTGTTCCATCTTCACTACCTTGATTCTGGTCCAAACCACCTCTCACCTGGCCCATGGTGATAACCTTTGCTCTGTTCTCTCCATAGCTACTCCCAGTTTCAACACATTTATGCATTCAGTACAATGTGATTTAAAAAGTGCAGACCTGAGCACATCACTCCCTGCTTAAAATATTTAATGGCTTCCGATTCCTCTTCAGTTAAAGATCAAAAGCTTTAACATGGTCTATTAGCCTAATAAGTAACTCTCCAACATCATCCTTTCTCTTGTTCTTTGCCCACAAGCCTCATTTTTTGGGAATATACCGTATTCCTTCTAATTCAGGGCCTCAGCACAGGTTGTTTTCCATGCATTGAATTCTCTCTCTGTATCCTTTCCCCATAGAGTCCTTTAAAAAACCCTCTACTTATTATTTAACTTAAGCACCACTTTCATTTTTAAGTCAGTTCAAGCATGTGTTACTTGCTTCTTCAACTAGTAGCAAGAGGGTTTGGGGAGACAGTGACTGGTGGGACTTTATGAAGCAAAGGGAACATTAATAGGAGTTGACATTGCATTATTGGAGGTATAATGAGTGTGCCATGGCAAAAAAAGGTAGTTTATTAAAGTTTCTCATAAATGTTTTTATGTCATTATATATGTGTATATATATGATTTCTTCCTAGCTGAGCTACATTAAATTCTCCTTTTATGCTGGGTAGTGTTTCCTGACAACTTATGTCCTGGTTGGATTCTACAAATTTTTGTCCACTTTTTTCCTTTTCCAAAATTCCGGTCTTGTATCCAGTTCAAAGATTTTATCCTTCCACCTCCCTGTGCAGGCTAGAACTATAACTCTAGTGGCTTGAAATGGAGGAAGGGACATCTTCTGACTCTAGGACACTTTCCCCTCCAAGACTGCCTCATGTGACTGGTTGTTTCCAACCCATTATTGCACACAAGATCACACACATTCAGAACCTGCACATATTCACTGACATGCTTATGCACACTTTAGCCCCCAGTCCTGACTGCATCCCAGGAGCTTTCTGAGGTCACTTCTTTCATTCACTCACTGTTTCCTGAGGCTTGATTCCCAACACGCCCTCCAGACTTGGAACCTAATGTGATTGCCTCACCTGGGGGGTGGGAGTGAATGAGGACTGTGTGCGCTGACCACGTGATATGCATCCTGGCATCCAGGTTGTGTAGGAGTGCAGTTAACACTGCTGTCTGCCAGGCTCTGGAAATCTTCTTCAGTCAGAGGAGGCAAGAGGCCATGTTCATGCAGCAGCAGCAGCTTCCTGGTTCTTAGTGACACAGGTGCTGATTGCTGCATTAGCATACTGGGTAACAGTGTGCTGGTGTTGGCTTGTACTGAGTAGATAGAGCCAACTGTGAGCATCTCTGTCCAACTCCATATTCAGTGACTTCACATTATAGCTTGAAATAAACTATGTGGGAGAATTTACACAAGGAAATTAGCAAATACTTTAAATCAGGTCCGCATCCCCACCTTGGGAGCTGGTTTATCAGTGCACTGTGGTTGTTCAGATTGTGCAATAAAGTACTAACATTTTTTTTAACTTGATGAAAAATGACTTTTTTTGTGGTTCACTTTATTAACCAGTAGGGAAACTGTTGGTCAGATTGGTCAGCCTTGGTGCAGGCAATAAAGAGACACATTGTCTGTAGGTTTTCTCATAGATAGATATTGAATGTTTCAAACACTTTTCCTGCATTTATTTAGAGGCTGTACATTATTGAGATAAAAAGCCTAAATTTTTAAAAAGAAAATTAAATGCAAGTAAAGCAGGAGGAAGGTGATGATTAAGAGGAGAACAAAACGTTGAGAAATATAAGGAGAGAAGAGTGTTGAAATCCCCAAATATAATTGAGGATTTCTCTATTTCTCTATTTTAGTTCCACCAGTTTTTATTTCGAAGTTCTATTCTTAGCTGCATTCACATTTAGTGAATATATTTTCTTGGCAAATTAACTTCTTTACGTCCATCTTTATCCTTGCTAATATTCCTTGTTTTGCAATCTACCTTGCCCAGTATTAATATAGCTACTTCAGCTTTCTTTTAATTAATGTTATATGTAATTAAAAAAATTTTATCTACTTTTTTTTAATATTTAAAGAGCTTTTTTGGTAGTCAGCAAATAGGTCTTCTTTTTTAATGCAATCTTTTTTGTTTGTTTGTTTGTTTGTTCGCAGTACACGGGCCTCTCACTCTTGTGGCCTCTCCCGTTGCGGAGCACAGGCTCCAGACGCGCAGGCCCAGTGGCCATGGCTCACGGGCCCAGCCGCTCCGCGGCATGTGGGATCTTCCTGGACCGGGGCATGAACCCATGTCCCCTGCCTTGGCAGGCGGACTCTCAACCACTGCGCCACCAGGGAAGCCCTGTGCAAAAGCTTTTAAGTTTCATTAGGTCCCATTTGTTTATTTTTGTTTTTATTTCCATTTCTCTAGGAGGTGGGTCCCAAAGGATCTTGCTGTGATTTAGGTCATAGAGTGTTCTGCTATGACATAAATCACAGCAGAACACTCTATGTCATAAATGTCAGTTTTAAGCCACATAAAAGTTCATGTCAAGACAGAGGATCATAATGAAAACAAACTCTATGAAGGACAAGTGTGTAAACATTTCTGTGTATGATATGTTCTGTTTGTTTTACGTTTTGATGTTTAGTTGATTTTGTTTACATAGAATTAAAGCAACATTACTGTATTTGTAATTACAATTGAGAAAATTTCATGGTCAATATTTGTCCCCATAGTCCTCATGTAATCTAAGTTCTATTTATGTACTCTTATCTAAGAAAAATGAGAAGATTTTTAATATAATAATAAACATACTATATGCTAAAAATTTGTGGAATATTGCTAAAGCTTTGTAGAGAGGGAAATCTATAGCTTTAAAATGTTCATGTATATGGGGCCTCCCTGTTGGCACAGTGGTTGAGAATCTGCCTGCCAATGCAGTGGACATGGGTTCGAGCCCTGGTCTGGGAAGGTCCCACATGCCACAGAGAAACTAGGCCCGGGTGTCACAACTACTAAGCCTGCACTCTAGAGCCCATGAGCCACAACTACTGAAGCCCGCGGGCCTAGATCCCATGCTCCGCAACAAGAGAAGCCACCGCAATGAGAAGCCTGTGCACTGCAACGAAGAGTAGACCCCGCTCACTGCAACTAGAGAAAAAGCGCGTGTGCAGTAACGAAGACCCAACGCAGCCAAAAATAAACAAATTTTTAAAAATGTTCATGTATGAAATGAAGAAAGACTAAAAATAAGAGAGGTAAACATCATCTAACAATGTTAGAAAAAAGGGCATATTAAAACTAACAAAGTAGAAATAAGACATATTACACATTTAAAACAGATGATTTTATTGCGTGTGAAGTTGTTTGAAAAATAAGTGAAAATAAAAACATTAATAAAGACATTAAAGAAATGGAAACTAAACAAAAATTAATAAAGAAAATTTGGCTTTTGTAAAGACTTATCAAATTAAGTGAATAGTGAGACATCAAGAAAAAAGCGAAGACACAAACAATGGTGAAATGAAAAAGTAGACATCACTATATATCTTACAGACATTAAAAAGAAAAAGAAGACTTTACAAATTATTTTAGGGAAATACATTTGAAAATCTTAACAAAATGGGAAAAATAATAAAGCAAAAATACAAAAGCTAACTAAAAGAAATAGAAAATGAGAATTGTCCTTTAAGTCTTCAAGAAACAACCTATAATTTGTATACTTCCTATAAAGAGTTGAATCTTAGTTGATTCTATCAAATGTTTAATGACGGTATAATACGAAGGCTCTTGGATAAATAGGAAAACAGAGACTCCTGCCAAATTGATTTTGTGTTTAGTTTTTTAATTTAAATAAACTTTTAATTTTAGAACAGTTTTCTATCTATAGAAAAGTAATACAAAGATAATACAGAGAGCTCCTGTATACTCCTCATCCAGTTTTCCTTATTGTTAACATCTTATAAGACCATGATGCCTTTGTCACAGTTAAGTACATTGTTATTAACTAAGCTCTGCCCTTATTATAATAGTTTTTCTTTAACCTCCTTTTCCTGTTTTAGGAGACCATGCAGAATATCACATTACCTTTAGTTGTCATGTCTCTTTATCTTCCTCTGGTCTGTTACAGTTTCTCAGAAATTTCTTGTTTTTGATGAGTTTGACAGTTTTGAGGAGTATTGGTCAGATATTTTGCAGAATGCCACTCAGTTTGGGTTTTTCTCATTGTTAAACTGGGTTATGGGTTTTGGGGAGGAAGACGACAAAGGTGAAATGCCATTTGCATCACATCACACGTTCATGCTATCCATATGATTTTTCCATAAAATCTAAAACATGATTTTATGAGGTTTACCCATTGTAAAGTGACCCTTTTGCTCCTTTCCATAGTCTACTCTTTGGAAGGAAGTCACTAAGCACGGCCCATATTCAAGGGAGAGGGAGGTGAAGCCCCACCTCCTTGGGCAAGAAGTATTTACATAAATTACTTGGAATTCTTCCGTACAGAAAATCTGTCTCTTCTCATCCATTTATTTATTTATTTATTTATTTATTTATTTATTTATTCATATCAGTATGGACTCATGGATGTTCGCTTCTACCTTGTATTATAATCCAATGTTATGTTATTTATCTTACTGCTCAAATTGTCCCCGTTTTGGTCATTCAAAGCTCTTTCAAAGTGACTCCTATGTCCCATTAATATGCGCCATCCTTCTGATTTTTTTTAACATCTTCATTGGAGTATACTTGCTTTACAATGGTGTGTTAGCATCCTTCTGATTTTTAAAGCGTGTCCTTACTTTATGGCACTACGAGACACTTTAGGCTCATCTTGTATATTCCCCTGCCCCAGCCCTAGGACAGGAGATAAGAGGATAATTAAGAGAACACATACCATAAATTCATGATGGATACTACAGTGGTGAAATAATATAAGAAACAAAACTGAAAAATAAGTGTGAAAAGTAGTTGGAAAGAAAATTTTCATGTTAATCACATCCAAAAGGTATAATTTTAAGAATTAGGTTGAGTATATAAATGGATAGTCATTATGTCATCTTGCTATCAAGACAGCAATAAAATCTCATACAATACTGCAATTCAGACCAGTTCCTAGGTCCTTTACGTTTCCTCCAAACACCTAAGGGCTCCAGCCACCTCAGTAAAGAATGCGTTACTAGTGGTAACACATTAAACAACGACAACAGCAAAGAAACAACTAAAAACTTTGTCTTGGAGTTACATATTTATGTCTGCCTCCACCTTATATGGTGAGCTCCATAACAGTGGACTGTTATTCTTGTCTATCTTCCCAGCTCACTGCTTTTACACAGGAGCTAAGGAAATTAGACTTCCCCATAGTTCAACTTTGGGTACTCTATTCTTAAACCAAACAAAATGCATGTATATCCTCCTAAAATGTCCTGTCTTTTCTAATCTCCTTCCATTTGTTGATTTCATCTTTTTCACTCAAAGCACCTTCTCTACTAACACTCACCTGTTGAAATCCTACCCATTTCACAAGGCACAACTTTAATCCTAAACTCACTCACATATTTTTGTGAATACTCAGCTTCATATTTCCCTCTCCTGAATTACAGGTCTACTTTCCTGAGTTTCTCCTTCCAGTCTTCCATGTTATAGATTTTTTAGTGTGCTGGTTGTATCCCCTTTTCAAGGGGAGGTTCTGAGTTGTCCTTATCAATTCATCATTTGATATATTGAATGTTCAACCTCTGGTTAAAGAGCAATGAGTCAGAAAACTGGCAATGAGATTTATTAGACTGAGATCTAGGAACAAGAAGGGACAGGATGTGGACCTCTTCACCTCAGTTTATTGGAATAGGTTGAGAAATGAACTAACAGAAAATTGTGTTTGATTTATGTAAACGTTTTGTTGGAGTTTGTATAATTCTGTTCATCTGCATAATACTCTTGTGGAAAAGTAAATGCATATGTCACTTGCTTTGGACGAGGTGGTCTGGTAATTTTTTTACGTGCTTCCAGTTCCATGATATTGAGGCAACAATATCTCCCATTTTCACATAGTACTTCACGTATTTGTGTTGTTTTGCATATTTTCCTGCAGAATCCTCGTATGTATTCACCTCAGCATTTCTTAAGTTGTTTGGTTACTGTGCACATAAAGAACAATAGGCCAAGGTCACTGTTTGAAACAAAAGGCAACTTTAGTCATAGGGAAGACAGAGAATGTTTGTAGGGATAAAGTATATGGGAGACCCAGAGAACATATACCAGTAATATTCCACAGAGGATTCTCCAAGAGGGTGAACTTCAGTGTTTATGTCTAACTGATCACTCATATTTTATTCCTCTAAGGTTTTGGGCTTCCATCCTACATCTGATGGACTTCACCAAGAGCAACAGATCTTATTTGGGAAAATAAAGGAGCTGAATCCTTGATTTCAGGCTATGGATCTATGCTCCATCTGAGAACCTCAGAAAATCTGCCTCTATTTGAATGCTTCCAGAGTACTACTTCCCTACCACTGCTCGGAATACAATAATTTGTTACTAGGTATTTATGTCTGAATCAAACTCTGCTCTTGGGTTCATACTTGCTACCATGGTCAAGAATGACTTTTTTTTTGGTCCAGTCAGATATTTTTACCCTCAACTTTCTTCCTCCCCCATTACTTCTCCGTATTGTACATTTTTGTCAATGCATATCTTCTTTTGGCTTCTATGTCATCACAACGATCTTGGGTTTGTTTTATCCCTCTATGACCTCTCATTCTCTTTCTATCTCCAGAGGAAAGAATTTCTCCAGACCTTTGCTCACCTTGATATGTCTACTTTAGTGATCCTAAATATTTTCAATAATCTAAGAGTTTAGGATGTTCACATTTTGGCTTCGGCGCTTGTACTATCCTCCGGAATAAACCCCAGAGGATGAGACTGAGAACAAAGATGCAGCCTCCAACACCAGGTTCTAGAGATTCCTTTGATTCTTAGGAGTTTAAGGGGCTACAGATAGACCATTATTATTCCTATAATAAGGGACAAATATAAGGGGTCTGATTTTGAAAGAGGAAAGGAAGCTAATTTTTAAGTATTTAGTATGTGCCAAGCCCTGTGCTAGATGTTTTACACGTTTTTGTCATTTAATAAATCCCCTATGAGCCAGGTGTCATTATCTCCACAAATGAGGAAATTAAGGCTCAGCCAGTCTTCACCTTTTATCCAAAGTCGATAAACTAGTAGATGTTGAAGGCATGTTTCTAAAACCTGAATCCAAAGTTTGTTCTCCTTCCACTGTTCACACACTGTAGTAAAATAGATCAAAATTTATCTACAGTATGAGATTGGAAGAAAATATGGCTGGGTGCCAGAGTAAAATCTGTATCCAAAGAAATAAGGGCATCCCCAGATATTGGTCTTATGTCTTTCTGTAATGCGTCCTTCTCAGAGGAAATTATGACCTATTTCAGCTCTATGAATACTCCTTTTTTAAAAACAGTAGCATAGTAGAAGGGCTCAGGAAGAGGGAATTTCTGATGACACTGGATGGACTTCAGCCATCCTTAGGGCCCTATCTCTTCCTACTGTGAATTATAAAATTCTCTTGGGTTCTTGAAAGTACTCCATCCATTGTTGATTTGAGTGAGCCCCTGGAAGGCAGCTACGCTCACCTCTATAAAACCAACGTGGTCTGAGTCAGCCCTTGGAAATCTCTGGATTACCTGTGAAGTTCTGGAACAGCAGAATTGCAATGATCAGGAGGAGCCTCATGGCCAGGCTTCCAAGAGGAGGTGACAGCCAAGGCTCTTTGTCCACTATGTCATCTCCCTCAGAGACTTAGATTCTTATGCACTGAACCAGAACAGATGCTATGATACGAAGCGTGCCCCTAAACTTCTGAACTGTGGACTTTTTATCACGTGGGCAGGCACAGGAAATATGTTTACCCACTTTACCCACACATGGAATTCAGAGACACAGTGTGTTCCATCCCATCACACCTGATGCCATTCTGTAGGCTGTAGACTGCTGGTGAGAAAACTCTGTGCTTTCTCTACTTTGGCTGTCTGCTCAGATAGACCAAGGTAGACATGTACTCACTTCTAGGAATGAATAAGGAAATAGAATAAATGAAGCCTTTTCCATTGACTGCATTCGGCTAAGTCTAGGTCTCTAGGTATTGTGTCTATCACTTCAACCAGTCCAAATGGTAGCCGATTTTTATTCTTATATCCTAGCTAAATTTACAGACAAGCGATATACAATGATGGAAGATTAATAGGATGACTACAATAAAATTTTCATTTAGAAATAGCAAAAAGGGGAGAAAATACAGAGCTAACATAGCATAAAGCATCATCCTGATGGACCAAAATAGCAATGGTTTATTTCCTGCCAGTGTAGAGAATTCTTTAGTTAGTTTGTATCTTTCTGGTCTGCTCTCTGGGAAGATTTGCTTGTCCATTGATTTCAGTGGACATATCTTGGAGGAGGTTGGGAGAAAATTCTTCTGGGGATTGTTCTACTTTGACAACACATTTCTTATTAATGCAGGTTTAGGAAACTATGTGAATGATTTTGTTACTCAGGCTTTGATTTCTATGGCATTATACTCCTTTTGAAAGATTATCGGAAGACTAATAGACTTTCCTTTGAATTGCTTTCAGTCATTTTCATGTCTAAGACCAATCCAGAAATCCGTTTGAATCAAGGCAGCTCATTTTAGATCCAAACCAGGACACTAATATCATCTATGGAATAAGCTTTTGGAGATTATACTGTCTCTATCACCTTAATTTAACAACCTCTCACTCTGGCTCTGGCTGTGAGCAGTTCAATACAATAACCTCTGGACAGTGTAGATGAACTAGTTGAGATTGATTACCATAAATTTACATAGTATCAATGTATTTTTTGTGTAATGCCACCAGCAACACTTGTCTATCTAAATACAGAAATGTACACAACAGATAGTCAGGTCAATACAGGTTTGTGGTGTGCCCAAGGACTTAAATGACTAAAAGAAGAGGAACAAAAGAGTTCTAGTTATTGAAGTAAATCATGGACTCTATTCTAGATAGGATGAGAAATACAAAGAGGGTAGGGCTGAAAAATTGATCTTTGAGTTTTGAAGATGAAAGAGTTTATTTATATTAACAAAATGTATTGCCTCTACAATGAGGAGAACATTCTATATCTAACCTGCACTGTCTTCTTCACCAACTCTTTGATTAGAAAACTCACATTCCTTGTCCCACAGATAACATTAAAAGAACATCTTAGAAAAAATTGTGTCTATTTGCTCCCACTTCAGTAATGTGTGTGTGCTTGCATGTGTGCATGCATATGTATATGTGTATGTCTATTCTATCCCCTGCTGCCATAGAGTCTATGAGCCTGGAAAATCTCCTAGATTGATCCCATAAAGTAGGGAGTAGGTGTTCCCATGAGTAAGATGGATGAATAAAGAACATGATGTTTCTTAAAGAGGAAGAAATCACTAATCAGTACTTATTGCTAAATCTCAGGACCTCAAAGTCCACCAGGAGTTTTAAAAGTACAGATTGTTTTAGTATACTACTTATAAAAGGATGTAAGTGTGATAAATTTCTGGATAACTCACCCACCAGGCTCTATTGAGTTGAGGAGTTGAGAGCAAATTATTTATTTAAGTGGGTCAGGCAGGAAGCATGTTTATTTGAAAGTTTTTTGTTTTATTTTCCTTTTAATGTCAACTAAAAACGGTATTTAAAAATAGTTTTATCATGTAACTTGTACACTATTAACAAGAATCTGGAAATACAAAACAAAAGAGAAGGAACAAAATAACGAGTAGCATTACTACTATCTAAAGAAAACATCTGGGAACACATTGTATACTATTCTAAATTTTTTCTTTAGCTGAATTAAAATTGCTTTATTGTTTATCCCAGATATCCGCTTATGGGATTTTCCTGATTAATAGGAAGGTTGTAGTAAAACTGTCTCAAACTTCCACCAATTGCATGACTTTTGAAAGCCTAGGGTCTTTCAAACCTTTGCTAATTCCAGAGATGTTTACATTGTCAGGGATACACTGGCCTTCAGAATTCTCTGTCTTCATAGGTTAACTCTGATTTGCACAATATCCACCCTCCCTGATGCAAAACTCTTCTTTAACTTCTAACAAAAATCAAATCATATACTAAGCATTTTGGAATTTAGCAGAATTTATACAAGACTCTAGGAAGCAGGGCTACTGAGAAGGTGATCACTTGGCAGTAACACAAATAAATTTCAATAGGACCAGAAGACATCATTGAACTATTTTTTTAACCTGACAGCTTTATTGTTATTTTTTAATTTAAAAAAATTTATGAAGCTCTTCCTTCCTTCCTTCCTCCATCCTTCCTTCCTTCCTTCTTTCATTCCTTCCTTCCTCCTCCCTCCCTCTTCCTTCCTTCCTTCCTCTTTCTTTCTTTTCCTTCTTTCTTATTGAAGTATAATTGACTTACAATATTATATTAGTTTCAGGTGTACAACATAGTGATTTGATATTTTTGTACATTACAAAATGATCACTGTGATAAGTTTAGTTACTATTTGACACCAAAGTTATTACCATATTATTCTCTAGTCTGTACATTACATCCCTGTGACTTACTTATTTTATAATTGGAAGTTTGTACCTCTTTTTTTGTGTGTGTGGTACACGGGCCTCTCACTGCTGTGGCCTCTCCCGCTGCGGAGCACAGGCTCCGGACGTGCAGGCTCAGCGGCCATGGCTCACGGGCCCAGCCGCTCAGTGGCATGTGGGATCTTCCTGGACTGGGGCACGAATCTGCGTCCCCTGCATCGGCAGGCAGACTCTCAACCACTGCGCCACCAGGGAAGCCCGGAAGTTTGTACCTCTTAATCTCCCTCACCGATTTCACTAATCACCTCAACTCTCTCCCCCTCTGGCAACCAATAGTTTGTTCTTTGTATCTGAGTTTGTTTCTGTTTTGTTAGGTTTGTTCATTTGTTTTGTTTTTTAGATTCCACATATGAGCAAAATCATAGGTATTTGTCTTTCTCTGTCTGATTTATTTCACTTAGCATAATACCCTCTAGGCCCATCTGGCTTGTCGCAAATGGTAAGATGTCATTCCTTATTATGGCTGAGTAATATTCCTTTGTATAGATATAACACTTCTTCTTTATCCATCGATTTATTAATAAACACTTAAGTTGCTTCTATATCTTGGCTATTGTAAATAATTTTGCAAATAATGCTGTAAATAATGAAAATAGGGGTGCATATATCTTTTTGAATTAGTGTTTTTTTTTCCTTTTAAAAATGCCCAGAAGTGGAATTGCTGGATTGTATGGTAGTTCTATTTTTAATTTTTGAGGAATCTCCATACTGTTTTCCATAGTGGCTACACAAATTTATATTCCCACCAATAGGAAACAAGGGTTCCCTGTACTCCATATCTTAGCCAACACTCATTATTATCTATTTGATAATACCCTTTCTGACATCTGGTGTCTTATTGTGGTTTCAGTTTGCATTTCCCTGATGATAGCATTGTTGAGCATCTTTTCCTGTGTCTGTTGGCCATCTGTATGTTTTCTTTGGGAAAGTGTCTATTCAGGTCCTCTGCTCAATTTTTAATCAGTTTTTTTTTTTTGGTTGAGTTGTATGAGTTCTTTATATATTTTGAAAGTTAATCCCTTATTGGATACATGATTTGTAAATATCTTATCCAATCGGTAGGTTGTCCTTTTGTTTTGTTGATAGTTTCCTTTGCAGTGCAGGAGATTTTTAGTTTGATGTAGTCCCATTTGTTTATTTTTACTTTTGTTTCCCTTGCCTGAGGAGACATATCCAGAAATTATTACTAAGACCAATGCCAAAGAGAGTACTGCCTATGTTTCTTCTACGAGTTTCATAGTTTCAGGTTTACATTCAAGCCTTCATTTTGAGTACATTTTTAAAATATGGTGTGAGATAGCGTTTCTATAGTTTCATTCTTTTATGACTGTCCAGTTTTTCAAACACCATTTTTTGAAGAGACTATTCTTGCTCCATGGTATGTTCTGTGCTCCTTTGTCATAAATAAATTGTCCATATATTTGTGGATTTATTTATGGGATAACAACTCAGTTCCATTGATCTAGGCATCTATATTTCTCTCTGCCAATACCATGCTGTTTTTTTTGTTTTTTTTTTTTTTGGCGATACGCGGGCCTCTCACTGTTGTGGCCTCTCCCGTTGCGGAGCATAGGCTCCGGACGCGCAGGCTCAGCGGCCGTGGCTCACAGGCCCAGCCGCTCTGCGGTATGTGTGATCTTCCTGGACCAGAGCACGAACCTGTGTCCCCTGCATCAGCAGGTGGACTCTCAACCAGTGCACCACCAGGGAAGCCCAGTGTATGATCTTTTTAACATGTTGTTGGATTCGTTTTGCTAGTATTTTGTTGAGGATTTTTGCTTCTATTTTCATTAGTGATATTGGTCTGTAATTTTCTTTTTTTGTAGTGTCTTTGTCTGGTTTTGGTATCTGGGTGATGGTAGCCTCATAGAATGCACTTGGGAGTGTTCCTTCCTCTGCAATTTTTTGGAATAGTTTCAGAAGGATAGGTGTTAACTTTTTAAATGTTTGATAGAATTTGCCTGTGAAGCCATCTGTTCCTGGACTTTTGTTTGTTGGAAGTTTCTTAATTACAGTTTTAATTTCAGATCTTGTGATTGGTCTGTTCATATTTTCTATTTCTTCCCGGTTCAGTCTTGGAAGATTGTACCTTTCTAAGGATTTGTCCGTTTTCTAGGTGGTCCATTTTATTAGTGAATATTTGCTTGCAATAGTCTCTTATGGTCCATTGAATTTCTGTTTTGTCAGTTGTAACTTCTCCTTTTTCATTTCTAATTTTATTGAATTGAGTTCTCTTCCTTTTTTTTCTTGATGAGTCTGGCTAAAGGTTTATCAATTTTGTTTATCTTCTCAAAGAACCAACTTTTAATTTCATTGTTTTTTGCTAATGCTTTCTTCATCTCTATTTCATTTATTTCTGCTCTGATCTTTATGATTTCTTTCCTTCTAATAACTTTGGGTTTTGTTTCTCTCATTGCTTTAGGTATAAGGTTAGGTTGTTTATTTGAAATTTTTCTTGTTTCCTGAGGCAAGATTTTATAGCTATAAACTTCCCTCTTAGAACTGCTTTTGTTGCATCCCATAGATTTTGGATCATTGTGTTCTCATTTTCGTTTGTCTCTATGTATTTTTTGATTTCTTCTGTGTTCCATTGGTTGTTTAGTAACATATTTTGTAGCCTCCATGTGTTTGTTTTTTCACATAGTTTTTTTCCTGTAATTGTTTTTTAATGTCATATCATTGTTGTTGGAAAAGATGTTTGATAGTATTTAAGTTTTCTTAAATTTACAAAGACTTGATTAGTGGCCCAAGATGTGATCTATTTTGGAGAATGTTCCATGCACACTTGAGAAGAATGTGTATTCTGCTGCTTTCAGAGGGAATGTCCTATAAATATCAATTAAGTCTATCTGGCTAATGTGTCATTTAAGACTTGTGTTTCCTTATTGCTTTTCTGTCTGGATGATCTGTCCATTGGTGTAACTGGGGGGGTTAAGGTCCCCCACTATTATTGTGTTACTGTCAATTTTCCCTTTATAGCAGTTAGCATCTAGTGTGTCAAAATTTAGTAAAATATCAAGTAATCGTACTTCACTTGTCTGTACATGTATTATACTTCAAAAAAGAATTAAAAGTGAGTGTGAATTCATGAATTTTTATATCAACAAAAAATGAGAGAATTCATTACCTGTGACCCTGCATAAAAAGAAATATTTAAGGGAATTCTTTAGGTAGTAAGAAACAGAGAACAAAGAGACATAGAAATGCAGGAAAGAATAAGAATACTGTGTTAATAAATATAGTATGTACAAGAATACTAGTGTTTAAGTATATTAAACTTACAATATAGAGTAACAATAAGACTACAATTAAGGTGTCCTAATGTTGTATTATATGGGAAGGTGTAAAGGTATTTTATCAGTTGCTTATAAGTCATGCATACATGTTATACTCACAGGGTAAATATTTAAAGAATACTAAAAGGTTATATAACTAATTAGTTAATACAAGGGAAAATGGAAAAATGTCTTAAAAGAGTAATCTAAAAGAAGTAAGAAGATAAGAGGAATAAAAACAAGTAAGTCAAATAGAAAAAACCAGTAGTATAGTAGTTATAAATCAACTGTATCAATTCTTACATCAAAGGTAAGTAGAATAAATATTCCTATAAAGAGGCTATGTCTATAAGGTTGAATAAAGACAAAACTCTATACTGCTTAAGAGACATACTTTAAAGAAAACTTTGAAAGTAAAACAAAAGAAAACAATACTCTGGTGTATCTATGTTAATGCCAGAACAAAGTACACTTTAAGCCACAAAACATTATTTGTGATAAAAAGAGGAAAAAAGCATTAATATAAATGGGGAAAATAAACTAGACTCTATCACAATTTAAAGTCCATATGTATCTAACAATATGGCTATAAAATATCTATAGAAAACCCCACAAGAACCAAAAGGAGAAGTAGAAAATTCAAAATTATAATGAGTTTTTAGTACATCTCTCTACAGTTGATAGAATAATTAAGGTAGAAAAGCACAGTAGATCTGAACAATGTGATTAAGAAACTTTACCTAACTGGCATATAAAACACTCAGTAATGATACAATTAATCTTTTATTGAAGGACATATGGTACATTATCAAGTGACCATATGCTTGGCCATACATTAAGCCAATCTCAACAATTTCCAGTGATTAAAATTAAATAAAAAGCGGGCTTCCCTGGTGGCACAGTGGTTGAGAGTCCGCCTACCGATGCAGGGGACACCGGTTCGTGCCCCGGTCCGGGAAGATCCCACATGCTGTGGAGCGGCTAGGCTCGTGAGCCATGGCCACTGAGCCTGCACGTCTGGAGCCTGTGCTCCACAATGGGAGAGGCCACAACAGTGAGAGGCCCGTGTACCGCAAAAAAAAAAAAAAAAAAATTAAATAAAAAGCTAAGTGATTTAAAGGATGTACATCATCTGTGTATTCTCTGATCAAAATGGAATGATGTTTGAAATAAAAAATAAGAAAATAACTAGAAAATACCCAATTACCTGGAAATGAAAAATTTATTTCTACATAATTCATGTGCTAAAGAAGTTACAATTGATAAAAGAAACATTTTGTACTGAATACTAATGAATCCACAACACATAAAAACTTGCAGAACACAGCTAAAAGAGTACCTTAGAGGGAAATTAAAAGTTTTTATTAAATGCAAATCCTGGGGAAAAGGTGGAAAAATCAATAATCTGAGTTTCCTTTTCAAGGGGCCAGAAAAAAAAAAAAAAAACAACTGCAGCAAATTAAATTCACGAAATGTGGGGGGAAATAAAAGATAAAATTAGAAATGAAGAAATAGCAGAAACACAACTGAGAATAATCAATAAAGTCAAGTTTTTAAACAAAGAATAAAATTGATAGTTCCTTAGTAAGACTGATTATAAAACAGGGATAAAATTTCAAATAAGTATAATGAAAATTAGGGTCTCAGTAAAGATACTTCAAACATTTGAAGATTTAAAACAAATTTAAGAAAAATTTTACATTAAGAAACTGACAATTTAGATGAAATAGGTAATTTCTTCAAAAAAACAATTTAAGAAAACTGTGAGAAGGAAAATGTAAAATCTTAATACTCCAATGTATTTTAAATAAATTAAATGCATTATTGAGACCTTTTCCAAAGAGATAACCTAATCCAAGATGGCCAGTTAATTTTTTATTTATTTTTATTTTTTATTTATTTATTTATTTTTTGTGGTACGCGGGCCTCTCACTGTTGTGGCCTCTTCCGTTGCAGAGCACAGGCTCCGGACGCACAGGCTCAGCAGCCATGGCTCACGGGTCCAGCCACTCCGCGGCATGTGGGATCCTCCCGGACTGGGTCACGAACCCGTGTCCCCTGCATCGGCAGGCAGACTCTCAACCACTGTGCCACCAGGGAAGCCCGGCCAGTTAATTTTTTAAAACTCTTTAAGGAAGCAATATTGCTAATCTCACACAAAGAGTTTCACAGACTATGAAAAGAGGAAGTATTCTCTAACTTCTTTATGAGGACAGCATAATATTAATACTAAAACCTGTCAATAATATTATAAGAATAGGCCATTTAAAACTCATTTTTTATCAATCTAGGACCAAAGGTTGTAAACAAAATATTGACAAATCAAAACAACCTGTATATAAAAAGAATAATACATCATCATTAAAAAGGGCTTATTCCTTGAGTATATCACTTAATATTTAAAAATTAATTAATGCAATTCAATACTTTAAATTAAAAAAGAGAAAAATGTTGTGATTATCTCAAAAGATGTAGTTCAAGCATTAAAAAATTTCAATAGCAATTCATGATGAAATATCTCTTAAAGTAAGAATGGAAGGGAACTTTTTAGTCTGGTAAGGAGTAGCTTAAAATAATGTAAGGCATAATACTTCATGGTTAACTACTCAAAGTTTTTCCTTGATATCAAGATCATTCAAGAATTATATTGGGGATACTATGTTATGTAATAATACAATAAAAATAATTTAAAAGCATATGTTTGGAAAGATAGAGACAAATCTTTCATAGTTTCTTTAACAACATGGTTATATATATAGAAAATACAAAAGAATTTGAAATTATTAGAACTTAAAAGTGAATTTTGTAAGGTTGCTAGATATAATATCATTATAAAATAATCAACCTGTTTTACGTATCAGCAACAAAAAATAGAAAATGAATTTTTTATAAAAACACAATTTATAACGGCTTCAAAACCATGAAATTCCCAAGAACAAATCTAACAAGATGTGTTCTAAATTTATATACTGAAAACAACAATTATTTTGAGAGGAATATAAAAAGACACCCCCAAATGGGGTATATAATTTGTTCATGAATTAAAGCATTCAGTATTGCAAAGATAAGTTATTCAAATGGACTTGTCTAATCGTGTGTGTGTATTTGTGTGTGTGTGTGTGTCCCTGTGTGTGTGTGTGTGTGTGTGTGTAAGACATTGCGGGGGGAGAGAGAGAGAGAGAGGGAAAATGGTTGTTCAGGAATAAAGAGAAATAGAAAAATAAAAACCAAAACCCAATATTACACAAAAACAAATAGTAAGTGGTGACCATAATTTCAGTAATATTAATATTTACATTACATTTTAGTGGATTAAGCACTCCACCTGAAAAATAAATATTTGAATTTCATAAAAAGGCATGATCCTATTATGTACTGTCTAAAAGAACATAGATATATCTTATCAAGATAGAGAACAATTGGAGAGAAACAGTTTTGCATGGAAAAAGCTATACTATGCAAAGAGTAAGAATTAGAAAGCTGGAGTGGCTATATTAATATCAGACATAATCGACTCTAAGACAACGAGTGTTTACTAAAGATAATGAAAACCATTTACTAATGATGAAATCCATCAGACAGACATGAAGTAGCTGATAACAGATCCGAAAAATATATGAAGTAAAAATTGACAAAACTAAATTGAAAATAGACAAATCCAAGTTCATGGTTGGAAATTTTATCATTCACTGACAATTACTGATAGAATAATTAGACAAAAATTCAATAAGAACATAACAAATCTGAATAATACTATTAGCCACCTCAACTTAATTAATATTTATTGAACTTTACATCAAACAGCTGCAGAATACACATTCTTTTCATGTACACATGGAATCTTCACGGAGACAGACAGATGGTGATCCTTAAACTAAGTTCTTTAAGTGTAAAAATATTGAAATATTGCAATGTATTGCAGTAGAAATAAGTTAAAAATGTTATCCAGAAAAAATTTCATAATTAAGTTGGAAATCAATAAAAATAAGGTAAGAAAAACACAAAATATTTTGAAACAAAACAGCATACTTCTGGGCTTCCCTGGTGGCACAGTGGTTACGAATCCACCTGCCAATGCAGGGGACATGGGTTCGAGCCCTGGTCCGGGAAGATCCCACATGCTGCGAAGCAGCTAAGCCCGTGCGCCACAACTACTGAGCCTGTGCTGTAGAGCCCGCGTGCCACAGCTACTGAAGCCCGTGTGCCTAGAGCCCGTGCTCTGCAACAAGAGAAGTCATCGCAATGAGAAGCCCGTGCACTGCAACGAAGAGCAGCCTCCGCTCACTGCAACTAGAGAAAGCCCGTGCACAGCAACAAAAGACCCAACGCAGCCAAGATAAATAAACAAATAAATAATAAAAAACAAAACAAAACAAAAAAAAACAAAATACTTCTAAGTAAGCCATGTGTTAAATATATCATAATAAATATAATATAAATATATTTTATATTTATATAAATATATAAATATAATATAAATTATCATAAGGGTAATTTATGTATGTTTTGAACTAAGTGATAATGAAATATCAAACATAAACAACTTATTAAAATGTGTAGAATATAGCTATTACTGTGCTTAGAGGGAAATTTATAACTGTAGATGCATGTATCATCAAAGAACGGTTTAAAAACAAAGATCTAATTTTTCTACCTAAAGAATGAAGAAAAAAGACAACTAAATTACATTCAAGGTAAGTTGAAGGAAGGAACTAATAAATACATGGCCATAAATCAATGAAATAGAAAACAGAAAAATAAGAAAATTAGCAAAAGAGAAATTAAGAAAATTAAGCTTAATTTGCTTTGAGCAAATTAAGAAAATTAACATTGCCCTAGCAAGACTGATCAAGAAAAATTTCTTGTTTCAGGAATTAAAGAAGGGTTATTATTATAGATCATATCAACATTAAAAGGATACTGAAAGTATTATTAATCACTTTATGTCAATACATTTGACATGAGATGAAATGTCAAGTTGTTTGAAAGACAAATATGACCAGAAAAAAGATTAAATAGAAAATCAGAACAGTTCATATCTGTTTAAGAATATGAGTAAATTATCCAAAATCTCAAAAATAAAACTCTAGCCCCAGATAATTCAACTAGTGATTCATATCAAACATTTAAGGAAGACTTTCTCATGAAATTTTAAAGAAAAGATAAGAAGAGGAAACACTTCTTAACTTGTTTCATGTAGCCATCATAACATATACCAAAATCTGACAAAGACAACATGAAAACTACCGATAAATATCCCTTATAATCATAGACAGTCATCTTAAACTGGTATTAGTAAATAAATTCAAGCAATATGGAAATAATACAATGCGCCAATGCTTAGTAGGTTTTTTGCTGGGAAGGCAAGGATATACAATTGTTTATAGCATTTCCTTCTCATTTTGCCCTTTGCAGTTTCTATAGTGCTATCTCTTGTTCCATTCCTCATATTGAAAATTTGTGTTGAAATTGCTAGAAGTTTGCCAATTGTATTGATCTTTTCAAAAAAGCAGCTTTTTGTTCCATTGATTTTCTTTACAGTTTTTCTGTTTTCAATTTCATTGATTTCTACTCCTGTCTTTTATTACATCCTTTATTCTCCTTGCTCTAGGTTTAATTTGCTCTACTTTTCCTAATCTCTTCAGATGAGAGCGTAGATGAATGATTTGACACGTTTCCTCTTTTGTAATATAAGCATTTCATACTCTAAATTTCCCCCGAGCACCTATTTAGAACAAATTCTGAACAAGTTGAATTTTCATTTTTGTTCACTTAAGTGTGTATTTTATTTCCCTTGAGATTTTCTCTTTTCCTAGAAGTGTGTTGTGTAGTTTCTAAGTGTTTGGAGATTTTCCTGTTTTGTTTCTGTTATTGATTTCTAGTCAGATTCCATTATGGTCAATCATACAGGGAACAAACTCTGTATGATTTTCAATTCTTTTTAATTAGTTGAGGCTTGTTTTATGGCCTAGGATATAGTCTGTCTTGGTATAAGGTTCATGGGAACTTGAAAGAAATTCTTATTCTGCTGTAGTTGGGTAGAGTGCCCTATAAAGGCACTTGCAACTTTGCTGTTTGGAGCATACACATTAGGATTGCTCTGTCTTCTTGGTGTATTTGCCCTTTTATCATTAAGTAATGACGTCTATAATCCTGATAATTTTCTTTGCTCTGAAGTCTACTTTATCTGATATTAATACAGTCACTCCTGCTATATTTTGATTAATGTCTGCATGGTCTATTTTCCCCATTCTTTTACTTACAACCTACTTATATCATTATATTTGATGTGAGTATCTTGTAGACAACTTATATTGGGTGTTATTTTTAAATACTCTCTGACAATCTCCATTTCTGTGTATTTAGATCATTTAAATTTAAATATAATAATTTAAATGTAATTACTTATATGTTAAGGATTAAATATTTTTGTATTATTTTGTTTCCTTTTTTCCTCTGTCTTCTTTTTCCTGTGAGTTACTTGGACATTATTTATAATATCATTTTGATATATCTAAAGTATTTTTTAGTGTACATCTTAACATAGGTTTTATAGGGTTTGCTCTCAGTATTACGTTTATATCCACAGTTAATCAGCCTACTGGTGCATCATTTTACCAGTTCAGGTGAATTTTAAAACATTATATCCCTTATGTCTCTTTGATCTTCCCCATTTAAAACAATCGACAAATACTTCTCTACATACATTGAGAACTACAATAGAGTGTTAGAATTTTTGCTTCAACTCTCAAACATAATTAGGAAAACTGCAAAGTAGAAGGAAAGTCTATGGTATTTACCAATACTTTTGTTCTTTCTGTTCTATCTTCCTTACTGATATACCAAGATTTACTTTTTTTACTTCCTTTCTGGGTGGAGAACTTCCTCTAGTCATTCTTTTAGGTTGGTTTACTTGTGATCATTTTTTTCTTCAACTGAGAATGTATTTATTTGCTCTTTATTCTTGAATGATATTTTCTTAGATATAGATATTTGGGTTGACAATATTCTTTCAGCACTTTAAAAATGTTGTGTCACTTCCTTCTGGCCTCCGTAGTTTCATGTGACAAATCTTCTGTCCTTTGAATTGCTTTTCTTCTTTCGGTATGAGTGTTTTCTCTCCAGCAGTTTTAAAGACTTTTTTCTTTGTTTTCAGTTTCAGAAAAGTTAATTTGATAAGTCTTGAGGTGCATATTTTTAAGATAACTAATTTAGTCATCTTCTTGAATCTGTAGGTTTATCTTTTTTCAAACTGGAAGACTTTTGACCATTTCCTTGAATCATTTTATAGCCCCACACTTTTCCACTTTTTTTTTTTCTGGAATTTCCATGACACAAATGTTATATCTCTTGTTATAATCTCATAGGCTACTGAGGCTTAGTTCATTTATTTTTCAGTCTATTTTCTCTCTTTCTTCTGTTCTATCTTCAAGTTTATTGAGTTTTTCCTCTGTTCCCTTCATTCTGCTATTGAAACTGTCTATTGAGTTATTTATTTTGAATACATATTGTTTTTTTCAGTTCTAAAATTTCCATTTGATTCTTTATACAGGCACACATAAAAGATATTCTGGGTTTGGATCCAGAACACTGCAATAAAATGAATATTGCAATAAAGTGAATCATACAATTTTTTTTGTTTCCCAGTATACATAAAAGTTATGTTTATACTATACTATAGTCTACTAAATGTTCAGTAGCATTACATTTAAAAAACAACATATGTACCTTAATTAAAAAATACTTTATTGCTAAAAAATGTTAACCCTCATCTGAGGCTTCAGCAAATCATGATCTTTTTGCTGGTTGAGAGTCTTGCCTCAGTGTTTATGGCTGCTGACTGAACAGGGTGGTGGTTGCTGAAGGTTGGGGTGGCTGTGGCAATTTTTAAAAATAAGACAACAATAAAGTTTGCGGCATTGATTGACACTTCTTTTCATTAGAACACTTAGAGTCCATTGTAAGGTGATCTGTTGGCCTAATTTCCATATTGTTGTGTCTCAGGGAGTAGGGAGGCCCAAGGAGAAGGAGAGAGATGGGGGAATGACCAATTAGTGAAGCAGTCAGAACATACACATAACATTTACTGATTAAATTTGCTGTCTTATATGAGCATGATTTTTGGTGCCCCCAAATAATGACAATAGTAACATCAATGATCACTGATCACAGATCACCATAACAAATACAATAATTATTAAAAGTTTGAAATATTATGAGAATTACCAAAATGTGATACAGAGATACAAAGTGAACAAATGCTGTTGGAAAAAAATGGTGCCAATAGTCTTGTTTGATGCAGGGTTGATACAAACTTTTAAATTATAAAAAAAATTCAGTGTCTGGGCTTCCCTGGTGGCGCAGTGGTTGTGAGTCTGCCTGCCGATGCAGGGGACGTGGGTTCATGCCCCGGTGCAGGAAGATCCCACATGCCGCGGAGTGGCTAGGCCCGTGAGCCATGGCCGCTGAGCCTGTGCGTCCAGAGCCTGTGCTCCGCAATGGGAGAGACCACAACAGTGAGAGGCCCACATACCGGAAAAAAAAAAAAAAAAAAAATTCAGGGTCTGCAAAATGTAATAAAGTGAACTGCAATAAAAAGTGGATTGCCTATATTTTCTATTTCTTTGCTGAAGCTTTCTATTTGTTTACAGTCTTTCTTTCCTTTTAATGTGTTAATAATTGTATGTTGAAGCATTTTTATGATGGCTACTTTAAAATTCTTGTCAAATAATTCAAACATCTGTTCATCTCTGTGTTGGTATTCATTGATTCTATTTTCATTCAAGTTGAGATCTGCCTGATTATTAGTACTCTGAATAATTTTTTAGTTTGAAACTTGGACAATTTGGGTATTATATCATGAGGTCCTGGATCTTAATTATATCTTTTTTTCATATCAGGCCTCCTCTGGTACAACTGCATTGGCATAGTCTCATTTCTACCTGGTGGGGGTGGAAGTCCAGGTTCTTCACTTGGTCTCTGTCAACATGAAGGACAGGAGGAACTCCTCATTACTGTTGGGAAACAGAGGGATTTCAGGCTTCCCACAAAGCTTCCACTGATACAACTCTGGCTAAGAGGGGGACAAATATCTCATTACTTATTCAAACATGGCCTGATTTAACTGACTTTGACTCTGTGTGTGTGTTTGTCTGTGTGTGTTCATCTCATTACCCCTGAGTAGTGGTGAAAGTAATGACTAAAATTTTTTGACAGCAGTGGGTAGGAAGGGTGCCTCCTTACTGTCAGATAAGGGTGAAAGTTCAGGCTCTTAACATTGTCTACTGATACCATGGTGTGAGTGGTTTCATTATCACTGAGAGGTAGTGAAAGTCCTGATTTCCAACAGCCTTACTTTGTCACAAATCTCAGTATTTTACTGAGATAATTTCCTTCTATTTCTATTCTGCGGAGTGATTTTAATCATGAAAGTTTGTTGTATTTTGTTAGATGAATTTTATGCATCTAGAGATAGAATCATGCGATTTTTTTTTTTTTTTTTTTTTTTTTTTTTGCCGTACGCGGGCCTCTCACCACCGGGGGCTCTCCCGCTGCGGAGCACAGGCTCTGGACGCGCAGGCTCAGCAGCCATGGCTCACGGGCCCAGCCGCTCTGCGGCACATGGGATCCTTCTGGACTGGGGCACAAACCCGTGTCCCCTGCATCGGCAGGCGGACTCTCAACCACTGTGCCACCAGGGAAGCCCCATGAATCATGTGATTTTATCTTTTATTTGTTAATGTGGTGTATCCCATTGATTGATTTTTGTATGTTGGGCCATCCTTGCATCTCAGTGATAAATTCCACTTTGTCATGTTGCACAACTCTTTATTGTGCTGTTGAACTTAGTTTGGCAGTATTGTTGAAGATCTCTGCATCCATGTTTGTTAGGGATATTGGCCTGTACTTTTTCTTTTACTGGCTTTGGTATCAAGGTAATGCTGGCCTTGTAAAATGAGTTTGGAATGGTTTCCTTTTCTTCAATTTTTTTGGAAGAGTTTGAGAATGATTAGTATTTATTCGTCTTGAAAATTTGGTAGACTTCACCAGTGAAGCCAGTTGGTCCTGAGCTTTTCTTTGTTAAGAGTTTTTCAGTTACTGAGTCAATCTCTACACAAGTTATAGGTCCACTCAGACTTTTTATTTTTTCATGATTCAATTTGTAGGTTTATGTTTCTAGGAATATTATCCATTTCCTCCAGGTTATTCGTTTACTGACATATGATTGTTCATAGTAGTCTCTTCTGATCACTTTTATTTCTCTGGCATCAGATGTAATCCCTTTTCTTTCATTTTAAAAAATATGAGTCTTTTCAAAAATCATCTCTTAATTTCATTGATTTTTAAATTGTTTTTTTTTTTTCTGTTTTCTTGTTCATTTATTTCTGCTTGATCTTTGTTATTTCTTTCCTTCTGCTAAATTTGGGCTTAGTGTGTGCTTATTTTCTAGTTTCTTGAGGTGTAAAGTTAAGTGTTTATTTGAGACTTTTCTTCTTTTTAAATGTAAGTGTCTATTGTTCTAAACTCCTCTCTTAGTATGGCTTTAGCTATGTCTCATAAGTTTTGGTGTGTTGTGTTTTTGTTTTCATTTGCCTCAATATATTTTCTAATTTTTCTTTTGATTTCCTCTTTGACCCCTTGTTCAAGAGTGTGTTGTTTAATTTTCACAAATTCATGACTTTAACAATTTGCTTTCTGCCATTAATTTCTTTTTTTAACATCTTTATTGGAGTATAATTGCTTTACAATGGTGTGTCAGTTTCTGCTTTATAACAAAGTGAATCAGTTATACATATACATATGTATGTATGTATTGTACTGAAAGTAACAGAGACAGAAACAAATGAAAGAAGACCTTTGGACTCCCAAAATTCTATGGGCAGAGAACAAGGTGATAAAATTACTCAGCAGTAAATATATGCTATCACTCATGAAAAAGGAAAGATGGGTCTTATCAGTGAAAATAATGGAGTGGGTAGTTCCAAGTGCCCATCCCTACATCGACACATTGAAAAATCAAGCAAAAAGTGTCAGAATTAACTTTGTCAGAACTCCGGAACATAGTCAAAGGTTAACAGCAACCAAGTGAACACTGAATCAAGAAAAAGGAAATGTTAACATATTAGGAAAACTTTGCAGCATTTTTACTTGTCTTTCCAGTAACTCCTTACTCAGCAGTGGTCTGAAAGATGGCAGCCTGGATTTGTAGTGTGTGAGCCAGTGTCTCGTTCCAGAGAGAGCAGGGCAGACCTCATTCTCAAAGCATTATGTTTATTTGTTCTAACCTATCAGGGGTATACCTCGACTGGCACAATGTATTCACCATTATTTTACTTAACTCAGAACCCACTCAAGGCAGAAACTGCCGGCACTCACTGAAAACTTTGAAAGGAAAATGAACAATTTGCTGCCTCCTGGTGGCAGAAGTTACAGTTGAGGCTACCTTTATTTAGGTGTTGAAAGCCTAGCAGGAAAAGTTGCTTTGACAAATTAAGGAGTTCAAAAATCCATGTGTATACTGGGAATTCAGGAAGCTACACACATGCAGAGGGAAGGACACATGCCCAGAAAAGTTCCTTTTCTTATTTTAATGTTGGAGTGACAACCTCCAAGCTCCTTTCATGTTAAGGCTGAAATAGGAAATCTGGCTTGGCATATAATAATTGGGTGCAACACTTCCTCACAGAAGTCTGTGTATTCTCCTATATTTTAGCTATAAGGTGTGAGATGTTGGTCTAATTACTTTTTTCCTTTGTTAATAATTTGTTTTTTCTAATTAGAGGCTTGGACGTTCTTCTCTTACCCTAGACTTCAGGAATTTTACCTGGATTTGCTTAGGAAAGTGACATATCATCAACCTATCCTGGATCCAATGACATTTAAATCTGCAGACTTAAGTCTTATTTTTAAATTTCGGAATTATTTTGTTAAAATTTTTTTCTCAATTTAATTTTTTATCCTTTATGCATTCTTCTGAAAGTGTTGACGTTTTTTGGATGACTCCTCCAGGTTCTCATCTACTCCCTCATTATTTCCATCCTTTGGGTTTTGTTGATGCTTTAAGGCATTTTTAGCACTTTCTTATCCAGGTTACTAAATTGGGTCTGAGTAGTGGTCGTACATTTTTGCCTTGAATATTTCATTTGGGAAATCATGGTTTTAAAATTAAGTTAATCTTTTCTCTGCATGTGAATTTGAAGCAGCCCTTCTATTCCATTTGGCAATGTATGAGTAAACTGTCTGCCAGTTTTTTGTGGATTTTTTTTTGTTGTGAGAAACCTTTACAGCTTACCTGAACCTATGCATTCTCAAGCTAAAATCAGGGAGAGGTCGGTATACTCATTCAACTCCTTTTTTAATTTCTTTGGTGGACATAAGCCTCATACACTCATGTGGGACCAAAGTTGACTCTCCACAGCCTTCACAGGTCTCTGAAAACTGGGAAATTCTTAAGGACTGCCAGGAATTTCTCTACCTCAGTCAAGGGAAAAAACCTCACAGCATTTCTCTTTGCCTGTAGCCCAGTAGAGCTAAGTCTTTACCTGTGCACCTGCCCAGAAGTATTAACAGCTCCTTGACACAGGAGAATTAGATACATTGAAATTCAGAGTAGAGGAGCAAGGAATGAAAGTCAGGTCATCAACTTCCAAGAATCCCTTGAGACACGTCTTCTAACATTACAACAGAAATGACAGCCCTGACCATGTAAGCATAATGAATAATTGACAAAGTAGGCAGAGATGTTGGGTTGAGGAGATGAGGTGTATTTAACATCATGAGGAATCCAAAGTGACGTCTAAAGTTAATAGATGGTAATAAAATATTTGCATATCTAATTTCATATTATAAAGCTAACTAATAGGAGAACTAAAGAATAATATTACTAACAAAAAGTGGGGCTAAGTTAAAACCTCCTACATAAGTGAAAACAAGGAGCTCTAGGTACAATTTTAACTTCATAAGTAAAGAAAAGGTTTTATACTATTCAGACATGAAGAGAACCATTAGAATATCAAACTTCGGAAATCTTCCTTTTGAGGAATGTTTCAGCGGATTTTTACTTCATATTTTATTTCATTCAATAATATTTGAAAATGTTTCATCACGTACATCTATGGCTTAGAATTAATAACTCTTTGTGAAATAGTTACATCATGAAATGTAATGAGATAAAGTATTTGGCCAACACAGGCTCAGTTAAGACTAGATTGGATTTTGTTTACTTTTGATTACCGGTCTGTTTTTCTTTGAATGTGACACTGTAGCAAGACAGAGTGACATAAGGGATATTATATAACTTATAGTTTAGTTGAATAAAGACCATATATATATTCATGTATTTTTATATACTTGTCCTGCTTTTCTATTAGCCATTGTGAATTAACTTGTGTATTGACCATTTTTTTGTCTCTGTAATTTCTGTTTGCTTAGATATTCTATTCTTGTCTCATCTCTTTCTTTTTAAAACTTTATCATTATTATTATTATTTTGGCTGTGTTGGGTCTTCATTGCTGCACTCGGGCTTTCTCTAGTTGCGGCAAGTGAGGGCTACTTTTCGTTGTAGTGCGTGGGCTTCTCATTGCGGTGGCTTCTCTGGTTGTGGAGCACAGGTTCTAGGTGCAAGGGCTTCAGTAGTTGCAACACGCAGCCTCAGTAGTTGCAGCACGCAGGCTCTAGGGCACGCGGGCTTCAGGAGTTGTGTAGCGTGGGCTCAGTAGTTGTGACACACAGGCTTAGTTGCTCTGTGGCATGTGGGATCTTCCCTGAACAGGGATCAAACCCATGTCCCCTGCATTGGCAGGCAGATTCTTAACCACTGCACCACGAGGGAAGTCCCTCATCTCTTTCTTAATAAAAAATTTGCTTTATTGAAAATTTGTGTTGTATTTTGATTTCTTCTCTTTATTTTTACTATTTATTTTATTTGCTGTATTTAAGTTTGATGTGCCAAATTTTCTCTACTCTTTCAATATGAATCTCTAAAAATTTATTTTAAACTTATGTCCTTGTCTAATATATGGATTGAATGGTATAAATTTTCCTCTAAGAACTCTAGTTGAGGGACTTCCCTGGTTGCACAGTGGTTAAGAATCCACCTGCCAATGCAGCGGACACAGGTTCAAGCCCTGGTCTGGGAAGATCTCATGTGCCGTGGAGCAACTAAGCCACAACTACTGAGCCAGTGTGCCACAACTAGTAAAGACTGTACGCCACAACTAGTGAAGCCTGCACACCTAGAGCCTGTGCTCTGCAACAAGAGAAGCCACTGCAATGAGAAGCCCTCACATCGCAACAAAGAGTAGCCCCCGATTGCTGCAACTAGAGAAAGCCCACGCACAGCAGCAAAAGACCCAACGCAGCCAAAAATTAATTAATTAATTAAAAAAGAACTCTAGTTGATATGTTATATCTCTAATATAATTTAGTTCAGAAGATTTTATCTTATCAGCTTTGTTGGGTATGATTGATAAATAAAAATTGCTCTTATTAAGGTATAAAACATGATGTTTTGATACATATATACACTGTGCAGTGATTACCAAAATCAAATTAATTAACAAACCCATCACTACACATACTTACCATTTGTGTGTGTGTGTCTGATGAGAACACTTGAGATCTACTCTATTAACAAGTTTCAAGTATAAAATATACTATTATTAACTATAGTTACCATGCCGTACATTAGGCCTCCAGAACTTATTAATCTTATAACAGAAGATTTGTACCCTTTGATTATTTTCCTTTCCCCCCACACCCAGCCTCTGGCAACCACTATTCTATTCTACAGCATTCAACTTTTTTTTTTTTTTTTTAAGATTCCACATATAAGTGAGATCATGTGATATTTGCCTTTCTGTGTCTGGCTTATTTCACTTATCATAATGTCCTCCAGTTTCATTCAGATTGTTGCAAATGGCAGAATTTCCTTCTTTTTAAAGGCTGAATATTAGGTTCTTACTACTGCCCTTTTTGTTCATTGTTTTCTGGGTGTTTTGAAGATCTTTTGTTCCTTTTTTCCTCTTTCGTGATTTGATGATTTTCTCTAGTGGTATCCTTTGATTCCTTTCTCTTTATATTTTGTGTATTTTCTACTATAGGTTTTTGCTTTGTGGTTGTCATGAGGCTTGGAGTCAAAATTTTAAATATCATATTAGGATCAAATACCAATGAACACTGAAATTGAATTCTCATTTAATTTATTTAAGGCAAAAACTTATTCAAAGACACTAGAGCCTGCATGCACACAGATATGAATGCCCATTTGCAGAGCTCATTCTTTTCTTCCTTTTTCCAAGTTTATTGAGATATAATAAACTTGGAAAAAATGTTATAACATTGTGTAAGTTTAAGTTGTATATATACATTGTGTAAGTTTATATAACATATAACATTGTGTAAGTTTAAGTTGTACAATGTGATAATTTGATATATGCATATATTGCAAAAGAATTACCACAATAATGTTACTTACCACATCCATCACCTCACAGCTCCTTTTCTTTGTGGTGAGAACTTTTAATATTTACTTTCTTAGCAACTTTCAAGTGTACAATACAGTATTCTTAACTAAAGTCACCATGCTGTACATTACATCCCCAGAACTTGTCCATCTTATAACTGGAAGTTTGTACCCTTCACCAACATTTCCCTATTCGACTCCTGCCCCCCCCCCATCCTCCCACCCTGGGTAACTGTCCTCTACTCTCTGTTTGCAGAGCTTATTCTTGAGGACTGTATGGCTATGCAAGATGAAAAGCTAACAGCTAGAAGTCAGCTTTGAAGATATCTTCAGGATTAGCATGAGATGAATTAGAGATATGTGGCCTTGGAGCAGGCAGAACCACTTCCCAAATGTGGTTGTCCCTTCTTGTCCAAAATACTTTCCTCCACGAACTCAGATTTTAGATATTTTAAATGGTAATAACCTATACCTCACATACCTTTTTATTTTATTTTTTAGTTTTGGCTGCGTTGGGTCTTCGTTGCTGCTCACAGGCTTTCTCTAGTTGCGGAGAGCGGGGGCTACTCTTCATTGCGGTGTGTGAGCTTCTCGTTGCGGTGGCTTCTCCTGTTGTGGAGCATGGGCTCTAGGCACTGGGCTTCAGTAGTTGTGGTGCACGGGTTTAGTTGCTCTGTGGCATGTGGGACCTTCCTGGCCCAGGGCTCGAACCCGTGTCCCCTGCATTGGCAGGCGGATTCTTAACTACTGCACCACCAGGGAAGTCCCTCACATACCTTTTTAAAGCCTACATTTCTTAGCGTTTCACAGGTGCCAGAGCATGTGCTTGGTGTTCAATATGCCTTATTTTATTTAATTGTTAGAATCATTCTAGGAGGTATGCGTGTGATTATACCTTTTTCACCATTGAAGAAATTGCAGTGGAGACCACATCATAAGTAAAAGTAGTAGAGAGAGAACCTAGATATGTTTTGCCCAGTTTTGTCAGACTTAATCATGTGATCATAATTATTATATAATGCTTTTGTATAAAGAGATTGTGCGTCAATTTGCTTGGCACATTGTGGATTCTAATACAATGTAGTTTCCTTTTCTCCCCCAGACTGTAAATCAGGGAAAGGTTATTCCCACCTAAGTTCAAGGATGAGATGAAGAAGAATGGTACAAGACAAGAAGACAGGAGAGTAAAGATATAGCTCTAAGATTATATTCTTCTTCTGTAATCTCAGTGATCATAGCTCTATGATGATTTCAAGGTAGTGATCAAGGTGATTACTGAGGAGAAAGCACAGTGAGTTCTACCAGGAACCTTTAAAACACCATCTGGCTGTTCAAAGAGATCCTATGAGCCGAACCTCTGTCACACTCTTCTCTGCATAGTAATGAACTTTCCCACAGGTGAAAAATGGCTTATAATCACCCATAACCATGCAGAGCAAAGATGGGCAGCGCCCTCAGGAAACTTGCCTTTTTGCTTTTCATCCAGGAATCATCAACTTGTTACAGCCAAAATCCCTATAATGTGAGTAAATTTGAATATACTACCTTAGTATCTCAAAGTACCCTGAGTGGAAGTAAGTGTTTTCTCTATTCTTCAAGTTCATAAACTTAGGCTCAAAGATGAGAAATCAATTGTCCATAGTTCAAGACTGAATACATGGTGAGACCATGAATAACCTCATATATGTCTGACCAAAAAGCTCATGGTTTTTTCTACTACCCTCCTTTGCTGAAATGACCTGCCTCTGTCCTCCCACCTTCCTGTGTGAGCTCAGGAGTTCTACCTACAGTGATAGACATGAGTATAAAAGACCATGATGTCCTGCTAGTTGAGATAATCCATTCCTCAAATCTCTTCTACTAGATAATGATATATCATAGATGTATCTCTTGAAGGAGATGCATCAGAAACATATGTAGGGCTTGTTTCCTGGTGAAGATAGAATAAATGAAGGTGATATTTCATTCTGATTACCTTCTCTGACTTATGTGGGGAGAGTTCTTACGAGAAAAGTCCTATGGCTTTTAAGTCACAGTACAGAACTCTTGATCTCCCTTCTATCCTCTTTAAGTTTGCAATTTATATGAATGTAGATTTCCAGGGAGGAAAGAGAATTGCATACTATCAAAGTGCTCTTAATCGTCAATTAAGTCTGTCTCAGTTCTAATAGCTAAAAATCAATATTTCTCTCCTCTGAAGTTGTGGTCCCAATATCTACATCGTAAGTTTGTTGTAGGAAATCCAATAAGAGAATGGATATGAAGGCACTCTGTAGAAATGCTTTTGTATTACTAGCCACTTCAAAAGTATGTAGCGAATGCCTTCGATCTGTAGGAGGAGACCTTCAATCATTCTATATTACAGATCAGTGGTTCTCAAAGTGTGGTCCTTTGACCAGCAACATCAGCATCACCTGGGAGCTAGTGAGTAATGCTAATTCTCAGGCTCCACCATGGAATCAGAAACTGGAAATGAGGACCAGAAATCTTTTTTTTTTAATTTATTTTACAGCAGGCCCTACAGATGTTTCTGATGCATTTTAAAGTTTGGTAATACTGCTAAGGCAGGTTGGGAGCCTATGGGCTGGGAACTGTTTTCAAGGTTGACACCATTTCTGTCCATTAGTCTTAATGAGTGTTTCGGATTAACCTTCACTTGTGCCTGGCCTCTATTTTATTTTCATCCCTACCCTGGAACTGCTGGTGCTATGGAAATATGATGCTCTTCCAAACATTGTTGAATGGAGAGACAATGGGAAAGACGTTATAGAGAGAAGACTGACCCCAGATTAAGTTCCTTTGCTTTAATGAACCAGGCATCCTAGGTATAAGCAGTGATCATCGTTACTTTGGTTCATTTCCTAGTTGATAATTGATTCTAACAGTGGGGTAGATGTTTTATTACTGGAAGCTGAGGGTTTAAAGTTGTGGTTGATAGCCAGAACAGAGCTCACCTTCTGCTTGCCACATTTCCCTTTAAAATGATCTTTCTGAAACTCTCCACTTTTGCATTTCTTCTTGCAATATCTGATTTTGTTTTCACACTTTCTCAAAAGTAAATTCTCTGCATGAAGGAATTATATAAATCATTAAGCCAAAGATATTTCTCAAAATAAATTTAAAACAGCAAGCTTTTTTTTTTTTTGCGGTCCGCGGGCCTCTCACTGTTGTGGCCTTTCCCGTTGCGAAGCATAGGCTCCGCGGCCGTGGCTCACGGGCCTCTCCGCGGTATGTGGGATCTTCCCGGACCGGGGCACGAACCCGCGTCCCCTGCATCGGCAGGCGGACCCTCAACCACTGCACCACCAGGGAAGCCCAACAAGCTTTTCTGAGCATTGACTATTCAAGTCTTTACCAGTTGCTTTCTTATATTTATTCTAATAGTGAAAACCTCCTCTGAGGAATAAATGAGATTTCACCCACACATAAATATGTAGATATATGTATGGACTTACCACTCCTGAAATCAGAATTCTGCATGCCAGCTTTCACCAAAATCCTATTTCTCTCTCTTTTTTTTTTTTAACCACATGGGAAAAATATAACACATCATTACACATCAACACAAAATCCCCAACCAATTTCCTAAACTGTAACCAAAACACACTTATACATCTAGATAGAACTCACAAGCTATCATCTTAAAATATAAAATGTTTAAATTATTGTTGTAATGATTCTTAGCATTATCCAAAACACACATGGCTTATTTTGACACTTGGTGGGAGTTTCAAAAGGTCTTTACATGTTTGTGAGGTCTTACAAATTACATTTGGAATGTAACTCTATGCTTGCCTTATATATTATATTAAAATGTATTGAATGATGGACAAGTACATATAAACTTTTTATGTATAACCATGGATTATATATAATATTGAGATATATGCACATTTTTGGTAATTTTAGGAATAAAATATACAAGAGGCATTTTACTAGGAATATATTAATCAGAGAGACACTCTTCAGGGTGTGCCTGTAAATATATATATATACTATATACATATATAAAATCTCCCGTCACTTGGCTTGACATATAGAAGGGCTTCAAGAGATGTTGGAGCTCTTCTTGCCTTTCTCTATGTTGAGTCCATTTATTATTTTATCCAATATATATATATGAAATCAATCCCTACTGAGCAGGACAGACAAGGCCAGGCACTTACATTAGAAAGGAGGAGAAAGAAAATAAATGAGAAAATAAATAACTACAGATTGATATAAATATAATTATGGAAAGAAATAATGTGATGTAACACAGAGTAACTGAGTAGAGCTACTACTGACAGGGTGATATAGGAAATTATCCCTGAGGGAGTGACATTCAAGGTTAGACTTGAGAGATGAAAACGATCCAGCTATGTGAAGAGTTAGAAGAAAATTGTTAAAAACAAAGGGCTTTTGTATTTGCAAGGCCATGAGCTGGTGAAAAGCTTGATGTATTTGTTGAACTGTTGTTTTAATGACTCTTCTTCTTCCTCTTCATATTCTTCTGCACGCTTCAAGGCTCCCCACAGTGGTCCTTGGACTTAAAAGTTCCTTTCCAGCTGCTCCATCTATTATCCACTTTTTCCTCACTGTCACAAACATCTCTATGAATGTGACACTCAAATGTCTTTCCTCAGCTGGGAAATCTGGATGGAGATCTAAGATCAAGTCTATATTTTCCATCTTTCCACTCCTAATGTTCCACATTTTTTTGGGTTTTGTTGAGTTTTTCTCTCCCATATATCCTTCCTAAGCATTCCATTTATTTTTCTTAAAAGGCTCATTTATTTATTTTAATATTTATTTATTTAGCTGTGCCGGGTCTTCTTTGCTGCATGAGGGAATCTTTGTTGTGGCATGTAGGATCTTTAGTTGTGGCAGGTGGGATCTTTTAGTAGCTGTATGTGGGATCTAGTTCCCTGACCAGGGATGAAACCCACACCCCCTGCATTGGGAGTGTTGAGTCTTAGCCACAGGACCACCAGGGAAGTCCCAGCATTCCATTTCTAACGCTACCAGATCTTGGATGGATTGGTTAATCTCAGAGAATAATTGTGAATTGCTTGTATTTGTCTAGAAAGGGAACCTGAGTGTTCTCAGGGCCTTCAGTTTAGAAGTAGAACACCCTGTGTGTATGTGATGTATGTCATCAATGTCCCAGAGGCAGAGAGAGAAATCATGTAATCTAAACTTATAGAATTTCAAAGATACTGTAGACCAGAAGCATATTCTGAGGCAACTTTCATACTATTATTAATTTTCTCTTATCCATCAATCTGAACAGTCTTCTATTATAAGAGAACAAAATCGATCTCTAGATGCAGGCTGTAGGTTATTGAACAGCTCTCTTTCTGTTAGGAAGGTCTTTCTCAAAATCTAGTTTGTCACTTTGTGCCAGATATTTTTTATTTTAACATCTTTAATGGAGTATAATTGCTTTAAAATGTTGTTTTAGTTTCTACTGTATAACGAAGTGAACCAACTATATGTATACATATATCTCCATATCCCCTCCCACTTGCGTCTCCCTCTCACCCTCCTATCCGACCCATCTAGGTGGTCACAAAGCACTGAGGTGATCTCCCTGTGCTATGCAGCTGCTTCCCACTAGCTACCTATTTTACATTTGGTAATGTATATATGTCAATTCTACTCTCTCACTTCGTCCCAGTTTACCCTTCCCCTTCCTCGTGTCCTCAAGTCCATTCTCTATGTCTGTGTCTTTATTCCTGTCCTACCCCAAGATTCATCAGAACATTTTTTTTTTGATTCCATATATATATGTTAGCATACGGTATTAGTTTTTCTCTTTATGACTTACTTATGACAGACTCTAAGTCCATCTAGCTCCCTATAAATAACTCAATTTCGTTTCTTTTTATGACTAATATTCCATTGTATATATGTGCCACATCTTCTTTGTCCATTCATCTCTCTATGGACACTTAGGTTGCTTCCATGTCCTGGCTACTGTAAATAGTGCTGCAGTGAACATTGTGATACATGTCTCTTTTTGAATTATGCTTTTCTCAGGGTATATGCCCAGTAGTGGGATTGCTGGTTCATATCGTAGTTCTATTTTTAGATTTTTAAGGGACCTCCATACTGTTCTCCATAGTTGCTGTATCAATTTACATTCCCACCAACAGTGCAGGAGGTTTCCCTTTTATCCACAACCTCTCCAGCATTTATTGTTTGCAGATTTTTTATGATGGCCATTCTCACCCGTGTGAGGTGATATCTCGTAGTTTTGATTTGCATTTCTCTTATGATTAGTGATGTTAAGCATCCTTTTATGTGTTTGTTGGCAATCTGTATATCTTCTATGGAGAGAAGTGTCTATTTAGCTCTTCTGCCGGTTTTTTTTTTTTTTTTTTTTTTTGCGGTACGCGGGCCTCTCACTGTTGTGGCCTCTCCCGTTGCGGAGCACAGGCTTTGGACGCGCAGGCTCAGCGGCCATGGCTCACGGGCCTAGCTGCTCCGCGGCATGTGGGATCTTCCCGGAGCGGGGCATGAACCTGTGTCCCCTGCATTGGCAGGCGGACTCTCAACCACTGTGCCACCAGGGAAGCCCAATCTATATATATATAGATATAAAGATATATAAAGGAAGACAGCAACCAAATCAATAAACAAATCTACCAATGATAATAAGTTCTAAACATTAAACTAAGATAAACATAAAACCAGAAACAAATTAGTTGCAGACGGGATACCCCAAGTCTCTAGTTGCTCCCAAAGCCCATTGCCTCAATTTTGGGATGACTCGTTGTCTATTCAGGCATTCCACAGGTGCAGGGTACATCAAGTTTATTGTGGAGATTTAATCCGCTGCTCCTGAAGCTCCGCAGAGAAATTTCCCTTTCTCTTCTTTGTTCGCACAGCTCCTGGGGCTCTGGTTTAGATTTGGCCCTGCCTCTGCGTGTAGGTCGCCTGATGGCATCTGTTCCCCACCCAGACAGGACAGAGTCAAAGTAGCAGCTGATTAGGGGGTTCTGGCTGACTCAGGCTGGGGGAAGGGAGGGGTATGGAATGAATGGCGGTCACGCAGTGGCAGAGGCCGGCATGATATTGCAACAGCCTAAGGTGCGCCATGTGTCCTTCTGGGGAAGTTGTCCCTGAATCACGGGACCCTGGCAGCGGCAGGCTGCACAGGCTCCTGGGAGGGGAGGTGTGGATAGTGACTTGCGCTTGTACACAGGCTTCTTGTTGGCTGCAGTACCAGCCTTAGTGTCTCATGCCCATCTCTGTTGTCCGCACTGATAGCCGCTGCTAACGCCCATCTCTGGAGCTAGTTTAGGTGGTGCTCTGAATCCCCTCTCCTCGTGCACCCCAAAACAATGGTCTCTTGCCTCTTAGGCAGTTCCAGACTTTTTCCTGGACTCCCTCCAAGCTATCTGTGATGCACTAGCTCCCTTTAGGCTGTGTTCACACAGTCATCTCCCTGGGATCTGACCTCCAAAGACCGAGCTTCAGTTCACAGCCCCCACCCACCCCAGTGGGTGAGCAGACAAGCCTCTCAGGCTGGTGATTGCTGGTCGACACTGATCGTCTTTGTGGGAATCTCTCCACTTTGCCCTCTGCATCTCTGTTGCTGTGCTCTCCTCCATGGCGCTGAAGCTTCCCCCCCCACCCGACCCCCATCTCCACCAGTGAAGGGGCTTCTTAGTGTGTGGAAACTTTTCCTCCTTCACAGCTCCCTCCCTGAGGTGCAGGTCCCATCCCTATGCTTTTGTCTCTGTTTATTCTTTATTTAGTTTTTGCTCTACCTGGGTACGTGGGGAGTCTCTTGCCTTTTGGGAAGTCTGGGGTCTTCTGCCCGTGTTCAGTAGGTGTTCTGTAGGAGTTGTTCCGCATGTAGATGTCTTTCTGATGTATTTGTGGGAAGGAAGGTGATCTCCACGTGTTACTCCTCTGCCATCTTGAAGGTCCCCTCACCACCCCAGACTCTGGTGAGGCATGGTTGTTATATTAAGTCCAGAGGTTTTGGATGAAAGAGGGAGGAATGGGATACTCCAGCTTGGTTGAATTGGAAGTCAATATTATTTATTTATTTTTGTTTCACTTTTTCCTATCACACTCTTTGTGGTCACCTTCAATTACAGAACCTATTTCTCTGTATATATCTTTAAATTTCTCTCTCTCTCTGTTTTTTATTTTGTCCACTGATTTAGAACAATATACTGGCACTGGTCACCTGTCAACTGAGCTCTTCTATTTGCCCCATCTCTAGCCTGCTCCTTTCATAGGTTGTGGTCTGCACATGCAGTTCCTCCCCTGACCCTCTGTGATGTTCCACAAAACTCGTGGTATGCCTGCAAGCTATCAGCTCAATTAGATCTTGATGTTCGAAGAAAGGGATCATTAGTTTGGCCCTGCAGGTTGTGCCAACATTCTTGGAGAACTGAGTGTGCTACCTGAGATCTGATGAGGACTGAGTGTTCTCTGGGCATTTCCATTTATTTGCTCCTTATTACATCATATTGTGTCTGAATCATAGCTCAGTGCAACAATATGGCCACGTAAACTTCTTTTCCAACCTTTGCAAACACACGGCAGTGGAATGTGATGTGATTATGGCCAATGATATTAAGCAGAATATTTTTGGTGGAGTATCTGGTAAGATACTTTAAATGAGAGGGGGCAAAGATTCAAGTCATGTGTACCCATTAGCTTTTTAAAAATAGTTAATTAATTAATTGATTTTTAACATCCTTATTGAAGTATAATTACTTTACAAAGGTTTGTTAGTTTGTGCTTTATAACAAAGAGATTCAGCCATACATATACATACATCCCCATATATCGTCCCTCTTGACTCTCCCTCCCACCCTCCGTTTCCCAGCCCTCTAGGTGGTCACAAAGCACCAAGCTGATCTCCCTGTGCTATGTGGCTGCTTCCCACTAGCTATCTATTTTACATTTGGTAGTGTATATATGTCCACGCCACTCTCTCACTTCATCTCAGCTTTCCCTTCCACATCCCCGTGTCCTCAAGTACATTCTCTATGTCTGTGCCTTTATTCCTGTCCTGCCCCTAGGTTCTTCAGAACCGTTTTTTTTTTTTTTTAGATTCCATATGGTATTTGTTTTTCGCTATCTGACTTACTTCACTCTATATGACAGACTCTATGTCCATCCATCTCACTACAAATAATTCAATTTTGTTTCTCTTTATGGCTGAGTAATATTCCATTGTATAAATGTGCCTTTCTTCTTTATCCATTCATCTGTTGATGTACACTTGGGTTGCTTCCATGTCCTGGCTATTGTAAATAGTGCTGCAATGAACATTTGGGTACATGACACTTTTTGAATTATGGTTTTCTCAGGATATATGCCCAGTAGTGGGATTGTTGGGTCCTTTGGTAGTTCTGTTTTTAGCTTTTTAAGGAAGCTCCATACTGTTCTCCACAGTAGCTGTATCAATTTACATTCCCACCAACAGTGCAAGAGTGTTCCCTTTTCTCCACACCCTCTCCAGCATTTATTGTTTCTAGATTTTTTGATGATGGTCATTCTCACCGTTGTGAGGTGATATCTCATTGTAGTTTTGACTTGCGTTTCTCTAATGATTACTCATGTTGTGCATCCTTTCATGTGTTTGTTGGCAATCTGAATATCTTCTTTGGAGAAACGTCTCTTTAGGTCTTCCACCCATTTTTGAATTAGGTTGTTTGTCTTTCTGATATTGAGCTGCATGTGCTGCTTGTAAATTTTGGAGATTAATGCTTTGTCAGTTGCTTCCTTTGCAAATATTTTCTACCATTCTGAGGCTTGTATTTTTATATTGTTTATGATTTCCTTTGCTGTGCAATACTTTTAAGTTTCATTAAGTCCCATGTGTTTATTTTTATTTCCACTTCTCTAAGAGGTGGGTCAAAAAGGATCTTGCTGTGATTTATGTCATAGAGTGCTCTGCCAATGTTTTCCTCTAAGAGTTTTATAGTTTCTGGTCTTACATCTAGCTCTTTAATCCATTTTGTTTTTATTTTTGTATATGTGTTAGTAAGTGTTCTAATTACATTCTGTTACATATAGCTGTCCAATTTTCCCAGGACCACTTATTGAAGAGGCTGTCTTTTCTCCACTGAATAGTCTTGCCTCCTTCATCAAAGATAAAGTGACCATATATGCATGACTTTATCTCTGGGCTATGCATCCTGTTCCATTGATCTATATTTCTATTTTTGTGCCAGTAACATACTGTATTGATTATTGTAGCTTTGTAGTATAGTCTGAAGTCAGGGAGCCTGATTTCTCCAGCTCTTTTTTTCTTTCATGGACGCAACCTAAGTGTCCATTGAGAGATGAATGGATAAAGAAGATGTTGCACATATATACAGTGGAGTATTACTTAGCCATAAAAAAATGAAATTGAGTTATTTGTAGGGAGGTGGATGGACATAGACTCTGTCATACAGAGTGAAGTAAATCAGAAACAGAAAAAATAAATACTGTAGGCTAACACATATATATGGAATCTAAAAAAAAAAAAAAGTTCTGATGAACCCAGGGGCAGGATAGGAATAAAGATTCAGATGTAGAGAATGGACTTGAGGACCCAGGGAGGGGGAAGGGAAAGCTGAGATGAAGTGAGAGAGTGGCACGGACATATATACACTACCAAATGTAAAATAGATAGCTAGTGGAAAGCAGCTACATAGCACAGGGAGATGAGCTCGGTGCTTTGGGACCACCTAAAAGGGTGGGATAAGGAGAGTGGGAGGGGCCCGTGAGAGGGAAGGGATATGGGGATATATGTATATGTATAGCTCACTCACTTTGTTATACAGCAGAAACTAACACAACATTGTAAAGCAATTATACTCCATTAAAGATGTTAAAAAAAGAAAAAATACTTAAATGAAGTGACAGGGGCACACATGTCCATGGATAGGAAGACTCAACATAGTAAAGAAGTCATTTTTCTTCAAACTACAACACAGCTGTAACTCAATTGCTTTCATATTCCCAACAAGATCTTTTATAGATATACTCAAAACTATTCTAAAATTTTTATTGAAAGGCAGAGGAACTGGGGGAGTTACAACAATTTTCAGAAAGCAGAATAAAGCAGGAGGTATCCCTACACTATCTCAAGACAGGTTATACAGCTACAGTAATCAAGAATGTGTTGTACTGGCAGAGTACATCCATGCAATAGAATAGAGCACCAAGTATGGCCAACTAATTTTTGACAAACCTGCCAAAGCAATTCAATGGAGGAAGGATAGTACTTCCAACAAATGGTTACTGCAAAAATTGGATATCCATAGCAAAAAAAAAAAAAAAAAAAAAAAAATCCATTCAAAGCAAACTTCACAACTTATAAAAAAATTAATACACAATGGATTGGGGCATCACTCAGATGGAGAAGGGGATAATCTACGGGGTATCATAAGCTTACTGGTCCGAAACAAATTGGATCATGATATAGCATTCTGCTATCATGGCTATATACACAGTGTTGCATACAGACAGAGGAGACGTAACTGGCTCCATGCAAGGTTAAGGAGGACTTTATTGGGGAGTTGTTTCTTTCCATCAGACCCTACACATCCTTAGGATTATACTTCATTTCATAAGGCCTCAGTTTCCTATAACAGTTTCTAGAACAGAGCATTATTTTGTCATGCACACTCAATGGTGCAAGTTAATCATCTGGTGTTCTGGGTGGCATAGCGTTCTCCTCCTCTCTGGTTCATCACCCATGATAGGCCAGTAAAGGTGACCACTCAGAGTCCTAACTGTGCAAAGTGTTCTTCATTCCTCAGGACACAGGGCTCCCTCTCTCCCAGAAGCCATGAATCTCCTGATGCTGACCTTCATGATATGTGGGTTACTAAATCTGGTGACGAAAGGTAATGGAACCCTACAATGGAGAGATGATGGAACTAGGATGAATTGTTGACCCTGGGCTCCCAGGTGTCTTGAGGGGGAAAGAGGTCCACAGGAAGAGCCTTGGGCCAATAAAGAGCAGCACAAATGCTCTTATGATGGCATGCTGGCAGCTCCATGTTCCTGCTCTCTAAGACTCTGTTAGAGGCACCTATGAAACTGGGGTGTCTTCTGAAACATTTCTCCAAAGGAAGAATTTCCTCAGTCTTCTGAGCAACTCTCTCTGTCTCTCTCTATAACTAACCACTGTTAACTCAGCCTGACTTTGCTTCTATTTTAACAATTTCATTGTTGCACCTGTTTTATTGTTGTGTCTCATTAGTCCAACTCTCACTACCATCTTGAATTCTCTTTTGTCGTGAAAGTGCTTTCAAAGGAGGTGTTCGTTTGTTTATGTTCTGAGGTATGGTGAACAAGTTCATCACACTTTTTGTAGGATCTGCAGAGCTGTCATCAGAAAGATAACACAAATTTAAGTTAGAAGTGGGGATAAGTTAAGACAGAGTAAAAAGGTAAGTGACCAATAGGGACCTTCTGCTAATAGATCAATAATGAATGAGCTTATTCCCTCTTTTTAATAATGTTACTTTGGAAACTTACCTACTTTTATTGGAAAGTAATACTTGCAATTGATTAAAAATTATCAAGCAATCAATAGGTTTATATGAGTTTAAGGAAAAGGACTCTCCTACCCTGGAATAACAGTACTTCAGTCTTCTCTTTCAGAATCTCTGAATCATTCAATGAAGTAATCTTACCAATTAGTTGTATATCCGAGTAGATTCAAATATCTATATACCTTAGAATTTTAAAAACCCAATGTAAAGAGATATGGGAACATATATATATGTATAACTGATTCACTTTGTTATAAAGCAGAAACTAACACACCATTGTAAAGCAATTATACTCCAATAAAGATGTTAAAAAAAAAAACCAATGTAAATTAATCATACAGATTCTTCTAAATGTAGTAGCACAATATCTCGGAGACTTCTTATCAGTGCCTGAACCTACTTCATTATTTTTAATGTATACGTAGAATATATGGGGGTGAGGTTGTGAATTTCCTTTCTTATTTTAATTGGTCTGCTAAGCAGGAAACTTTTAATTATCAGAAAAAATTCAGCTAGGAAAATTAGTAAACAAATGTATATCTTTCCCCTTATGCACACACACACACACACACACACACACACACACACACACGCAAGATTGGCAAACAACTGACCGAATGGACTACAGTATGCGCACTCTTATCACTTGTGTGTGATAGTGTCAGCTTCCCACACATTGATCACTCCATTTTTTTATCACATTCTTTCGTGTATTACATTTCAATGTGTGAAAATGTTGCCTCATCTTTGTTTGAATTCATCACGCTTCAATTATAAATGAGTTTGAACATCTATTCCATTGTATTTCTGAACTCTTTCTTATTGATTTTTAAGAGTTCTTTATGTACTAAGAAAATGGGCTCCAAACTTGGAGACGTTGTATCTTGCTTAGAAAGGTAATCACTACCGTGAGATGGACATACATGTGCCTATGTATCTATATCTTGATTCACATGGACACATGTAAGTGACGTAAAGAATTATCACCTACACTCAATTCTGATTATGAACTATTCACCGAAATTTTGGAAAGTTTTGAAATAATAAAGAAGTAACAATACGGTTTTGCTCTTTTGCTCTCCCTGAGATTCCTGGATAACATGTGGGGAAAAAATGTATATCCTCCTTTAAAATTTTCTAAAACATGATGAGTATTCTCCCACATATTAAATATTCTCCAAAAACTGAACTTTTAATTATTGCATAGAATTTCATGCAATGGGTGCTCTGTACCTTTTTAAAAATCAATTAATTTTAATTAATTTAGTGGCTACGTTGAATCTTCATTGCTGCACGCGGGGTTTCTCTAGTTGCGCCGAGCGGGGGGCTACTCTTCGTTGCAGCGCGCGGGCTTCTCATTGTGGTGGCTTCTCTTGTTGTGGAGCATGGGCTCTGGGCGTGTGAGCTTCAGTAGTTGTGGTGTGCAGGCTCAGTAGTTCTGGCTCGCGGGCTCTAGAGTACAGGCTTGGTGGTGTGGCACACAGGCTTAGTTGCTCCGTGGCATGTGGGATCTTTCCAGACCAGGGCTCAAAACCGTGTCCCCTGCACTGACAGGCGGATTCTTAACCACTGCACCACTAGGGAAGTCCCTCTGTACCTTTTTTATACAATTTCATATTTGGACATTTATGTGCTTATCATTTTTGCTAAGAAGTGTATTTATGTTTCATATACAAGTATATTCTATACAACCATTCATAGACATAAACCATTCAACATAAAATTCCTAGACATGCACCTTATTCCTGTCTGCTTAGTGCATTGTCAAATTCTGAATATTGCAAATGTTTAAAATGAAGGAACATACCTAAGTTTATAATATTTTCTATTTCTTTGACTATGGAGAAGTCAAACTTCAAATATATATTTATCATGTGTTTTGATTTTTCTATAAAGTGTGTGGTTCTGCTTATTTTCCTCTTTTATTGTGAGGGCAGTAGATTTGTTTCCTGCTGATTTATAAATTTTTGCTTATAGGTTCTATTTTGCAACTTAACTATTTAATGTTTTGAGTGTATTTTTCTGTTTTAAATTGAGATGGCACCTGAGGGTTTTGTAAAGAAACATTTTACCAAGCCAAACTGTCCATCAGTGGAGTGCTGTTAACAGCTGTATTTAAGTTGATGCTATCTGATTCCACATCTGTTTTCTTTCTTTTTCTTTTTTTTTTTTCAGAGAGAATTCACACAAGGGATAATATTTTGGCTAGATGGCTTATGTGCCTGAATTAATACCACTGTAATTCATATTTTTTAGATTTATGATTTTGAAATATTGGTGATGGAGGTCACAAGTCCTAATGACATAATAATTCCAGACTGAGGAGCTTTGAAATAAGTGATGGCTGTCATTCTAAAAACAAAAAATACATTAAGTTATAGATTATTCCCAGTCACCATCCTTGTATTGCTTAAGCCATATTCTTGGAACTATCTTTGATATTCTATGCTGTGATATCCATATCTACCAGGAAATCTCTTACATCTACCTGCAAATTATGTCTAGAACCAACTGATCTCACCGCCTCCATCCACTGCTACCGCTCTGATTCAAGTCACTATCATCTCTCACCTGTTACTGCTTCTTATAGCTTCCGCACAGGTCTCTGTCCTTCTACTCTTGCCTCCTGCTGTCTTCTGTCAAGAGTGTGATCTGCTCACACTGGAAGTCAGACCATGTACCTCTTTTGCTCAAATCTTGGCAGTGGCCCCCTCTTCACTCAGAACAATAACCAGGGTCCTTACAGTGACCCACCAGGCCCTCCATGATCTGGTGCCTATGACCTCTCTCACCTCGTCTCCCACTACTCTAGTCCTCTAGTCCTTGCTCACTTTGCCAGAGCCACACTGGCAAAGTGTGGCTTTCCACAGTGCCCTTCCTCAAACATGCCAGGCTTGCTCAACCCACAGAGTTCTGTTTTTTCCTCTGCTTAGAATGCACTTGCCCTACATACTGGTGTGACTAATTCCTTCACCACCTTCAAGTCATCGTTTAATTGTCACCTTCTCTCAAGACCTCTGCTAACTGCTGTTTAAGAAACAGTCATCTGTCCCCATGACACACCAAAGAGATTCCACTTAAATCTATTCTCTCTTATTTCTGAAAACTACTTATCATCCTCTCACATACAGGATAATTCACTGGTTTTCTTTACTGTCTGTTTTCCCCTGCTAGAAAGTAATAAGCTCTATGCGATTTTGTCTGCTTAGTTCACAAATGTACCCCGAGCACCTAGAACAGAGTCTGTACCATAGTTAGGGGCTCAAACCTCTGTTGAGTGATGGGCTGTACCCGAAATTTTAACTCTGGCGGGAATAGTTGAAAAGGAGTAGTGAGCAATGCAAGTGAGAGGCAAGTTTAAAGAAGAATTGACAGAACAAGATGATTTAACGTGTTTGGGAATGGAAGAGAAATGCTGACAGGACTCAGATTTCGAGGATGGGTACCCTGGAGGAAAAAAAAAATACATAGAGAGGTAATCTTTGTAGAAGTTAGGAATGAGGAAGCAATGTTAGACTTTGTCCAGGATGAAAGATGTGGTACGGCTACCCTCAAAACTTACAGAAAATTCTACCAAGGGCAATAGAATTGGAGCCAGTAAAATAATAAGAGAACAATGAATCATTGGAGAAGTTAGGATAAAGCCAACATCCCCAGGGGAGGAAATAGGAGCCAAGTTTTCGTTGTGCTCTCTCTCTATCTCAACCCACGGAAGGTACTTTTCATACTTTATCAAGTTAAATGCAAAAAGGGTTGTTTTGAGAATTACTTGACCTTCTTCATACATCCTTGGCTTCCTCCAACATAGAGCCTTTGCACTAGCTGTTTCCTAGAATACACCAACCTTGGTACTTCTCGGGTGGTTTGCTGAGAAAGATGGTCATATAGTTGCTTGATAAATGATCATACAATGGAACAGACTAGTTTCACGGTAGATGCCTATCCTCCCTCCTCCAATGAATTAACACGCTGCTTCGTAATCCTACTGTATTTCTTGTGTGAGCTCATCTTTCCTCTTTCCTAGGCCACCTTTTTGCACTGACCTTTCTTTCTTTTCAACTCTCCTGCTCCACTCCTGTCTGTGATGTTCCCTCCCAGCTTAGGACTTTACCCCACATCTCAAGATTTCAAAAATTCAAATGGCACTTTTTACCGCTGCCAACACTCATACCAGTATGGCTTTTCACCCATCTTCTCTTTCCCTCTTGACATAGCTGAGGAAGTGTGCTTCTCCATATCACATACAGTCAGATGCTGTATGTGTTCTTAATCCTTGTCACCTAATCAAGGACTATGCCCTTCTTTTGCCTCATTTCCCTCTTCTACGTTAATCTCTCCCTTTCTACTTGTTCCTTCTTAATATTTGCAAACATGCTCTCTTATTTCGGAGCCTTCAAAACAAACCTGAAAAACCTTCCCTTGACTCCATATTGTCCTCCGAGCACTTCTCTATTTCTCTGCTCTTCCTCACAGCTAAACTTCCTAAGAGTTTTGTCTCCAGGTGCTATTTCCACTTCTCATTCACATGTCAACCACTTCACTTCTGTTTCTCCTCTTCTTACCACTCTGAAGATTACCAGTGACACTCATCATGTTAAATGCAGTGGAGGCTCCAGCTCCTGCGTTATCTCGCTCAACCTCACAGCAGTATTTGCCTACAAGTGTCCACGTGTTCCTTTAGGAAACGTTTTCCTCACTTGCGTAATCTAGTCATACCTGATACAACTTTCTTTGTATCCCTTTGGCATATGCCATTTTCATGCACACCAGCCTGACCCGCACCTGGCAGTATCCTCAAAGCATGGTCGATTGCTTGCAAATCAGTCCTGAACGCGGCAGTCTGGAAATGACAGGGAATTGTCAGCTCACTCTGGTATCATCTATCAACTACTGGATGGTGGAGAAATATTCCAGCTCCTCTGACCCTCAAGAAGGATAACTTGGACCTTTATCCTAGCCATACACTAGTTGCTGGATTTCCCCATGGGGTCATGCTCTAGTCAATCACAGTGGTAACTAACTGTATAACTCTCCTCTCTTTGGCTGTCTTATTTCCATAACTTCCCCATTTCCAAACTGATTTGGCGATGTGGGGAGTGCTGAATGCCCTCAACTCATTTATTATACAGTAGTCAAAATTTATCCCAAGGTCTGCTTTTGGGAAAACTAATCTAATTCTCTAGTGTCTCAGTCTCCTGTTTTGCTCTAAGTATCTGGCTGTTCCTTCTGAGCCTTCTCCTCCTATCTGAGCTCTCAATATTGACACTCCCCAGAATTTAACTATGGCCCCCTTTTATCTCACATTATTCCAACACTATATGTACTTTATCTATAACTGTAGTTTTAAATACTATCCATGGCAATGATTCCACAATTTACATCTACAGTCCAAACTTGTCTACCGAGTTGCTACAGCTATATCCTACTGCCCTCTGGACATCTGAGGTATATTGTGCTATATACCCCAAAACAAGTACTTGTAACCACCTTTTTCTCTTCCCTCCAAATCGTGTTCTTTCCTCTGTTTACTATTCTATGAATAGCAAGTATCACGAATCTCCCCTGTATCAGCTCAGAAATGTACTAATGTACTTGGATTTCTCCATCCTCCACTGACTTATATCCAAACAATCGATGTCTTTAATCTGTTCTCTTCGTTACAACTCTCACAGCCCTGGTTCCAGCCATCTTCATGTTTTACTTGGCCAAAGCTTCTAACGTGTCTCCCAGATTCTATTCTTCCTTTTCCCTTAACTAATTTCCATGTGAAATCCCAGCTAACTGAAGTAAATTAACTCACATAATGGTTTGGAATAAATAAAAATGCTTAATAATGGCCAAATTGATTAGGCAATGGCATGGTTACTTCAAGCTCATTTTATCTCGTGCTCCTTTGTTCTTTGCACATTATACTTCAGACTCTTCAGCCTTCTCTTAATACCTTAAAGACATGATGCTGTTTCTCCACATTGGGACTGAGCATTTGATGGTCCTTTCCTGAAATAATCTTTGCCTCCTGTGTATCCTGTAGCCTCCTTTCATCCTTCTTGCCTTGCCATGGCTTAACTATTAGCTTTGCATATGTCTATCCTCTCTGTCTCATTTTCTTCCTCCTCCTCCTCTTTCCTTCTTCTCTGGTCTTTCTCCTGCCCCCTCCCCTCTCCTTCTCTCTCTCCTCTCCCCACCACCAGCAATTTCCTTGATAGCACATGTCACAGTTTTTAATATACAGTTTTAGTTTTCTTCTTTGCCTCTCCAAATGGCTTGTGGTATATGTTATCATATTACTTTAGATGGCAATAGTAGTAGTTGTCAAACTTTGGAATTAATGTTTGTTGTCTTGTGGCTAGAATTTAAAAATTGACTGCTTGTTTAACCCTGCAGCTGGCTGGTTTGTTGAAAGATGCTGGAAGAATGGTGTAGGACACTGCAGAAAACGATGTTTACATCTCGAAAGGTACAAACTTCTTTGTATGAACAAGCTGTCATGCTGCATTCCCCTAAGCAGTGACGATCCTTACACTCCATGGCCAATACATCCCACATTCGGTGAAGATGTAACTTTTGGATTTGGTACTCACGATGGCTTTCCTTTTTCTCCCGTATCTGGGTTTGATGATGAGGTAACAATTAAAACAACTAAGACTCAAGAAACCACAGTAACTGGGACGACTGCTTCCGAGAGAGATTCTACCCAGACTTTGACAACTATTCCTCAGAGCGTTGAGGGTACAACATTTTCTCATGAGCCTGAGACAGCAGATCTATATAAGCATTGGGACTAATATCCAGGGAGCCAATTCTACAGATGTTATTTCACCGGGGACAGTTCAATTGAGAATTGGATGACATAGAGGTGGACATAATGCTACTGCCAAGGCAAGAACTGAGAGAGTTACCTCACAATTAGAAATGTATAAAGAGAAGTGTATAGAAGATATAGGGATTCTTTATTTTGGGCTTAAATTTTTTCTTTGTTTTCCTCTGATATACTAATATACATGTGCTAATATTTGGCATCAGGTGATATTTGTGTGTGTATTTTTCCATAATAAACAAACAAACAAACACATAAATAAATACCACAGTTTGGAGTTGCCTGTATAGTTGAGACTGAAATTTTGATTTTAGTAATACCTGAAACACTTACCATCATATATGGAAGAACCTATGAAGGCACATAAAAAGTTCCAGACAAGTCCTCCCTTTCCTGTCCCTCTGTCCTCACCAACATTTATTGTAAGTGCTGACTTTAAATCTCTGTTTGTATCATGAGGTCAAATTTTGTTTAATACTTCAACCGGAAACAAACCCAGTTTTAGTTAGAAACTACCTCATTCACCACAAACACTGATTTAACTAGATAGAGGTGCACATGGGACTTGCCTTAAGAGTACATCATATTAAATTAAGAGCTACATCACAAATTCTACTTATCTTTCCAATGCTCTTTCCACTCAAAAGTCTACTCAAAACTTCCAACTGTGGTGGTCTCATTGTGTGCCTCTCCAGATGTTCATTTTGTCCACAAATACTAGTTGTGTGTAGGGGGTCTATGCTTTGTCTGCCTCTGTGCGTGTGAGTGCTGTTTGCACAGCAACTGGTGGATCAGCGACTTTACTCTCTGATATCACAGAGAAGTAGTTACTCACTCTAAGGTTGACTAATTGTTAATGTGCTGAACTAAGGCTGGTGTGCTACTGAGAGCCACAGTCCCAGATGCCTAAATGTCTCAGAATCAAGAAGGTTTATTCTCTAATTCTTTTTATTTTCTTAGGGTCAAGCTGCCAGTGACCCCAGCTGTAGATTTGATATTGGCCATCAGGCCACTGACCTTTAAGTAGGCATCATATTCCAATAGATCTTGGGCCTCTTGTTGGCTGACAAACTATCCTACTTTGCTTGGGACTGAGGGTCTTCCCAGAACATGGGAATTAGAGTGCCAAAACAAAGAAAGTCTTCAGCAAACCTGGACAAGGTGATCACCTTCTTTCTAGTGTACCTTGGCCTAAATTGCTCTTCTCCATTTCTTTGTATGGCTGACACCTCTTCACAGAGGCATTCTTTCACCATAAAGACATCCCTAGGCCACCAGTCTGCCTCAGCCTAGAGTACTCTTCTTGTATACCTTTGCCTTAAATGTCACCTCCTCAGAAATAATCCTTGGCCACAAGACCACTCCTCACACTACTCTGCATTATTTTCTTCCTATCATTTAAATTCTTTGAAATTATTTTGTAGATTTCTTTGCTCTCCTTCTAAATTATTTTATCATTTACTTACATATAGCCTGTCATCACTACTATAATGTACATAGGGTCCTTACACTGTGGTCCTGTTCATGGCTGCATCCCAAGCTGCTAGACCAGTGCCTTGCACATGGTGGATGCTCAATAAAAATTTTTGCACTTGTTCATGAAATCATCTCAATCAATATGAGAAGATCTGAAAATATAAAGTAGTAATCTTCGGGCTTCCCTGGTGGTGCAGTGGTTGAGAGTCTGTCTGCCCGATGCAGGGGACACAGGTTCATGCCCCGGTCTGGGAAGATCCCACATGTCGCGGAGTGGCTGGACCCGTGGGCCATGGCCACTGAGCCTGCGCGTCCGGAGCCTGTGTTCCACAACAGGAGAGGCCACTACAGTGAGAGGCCCACCTACCACAAAAATAAATAAATAAATAAATAAATAAAGTGGTAATCTTCAAACTGGAATACTGGTTGCAACATTTTTTCCCAAGATATGCATGATGATAATTTAAGGGAAATATTTTTTGACCCTTAATTTTTTAATATCTTGTGATACTCAGAGCATTCTTTTTTTTTTAATTCGGTTATAGTTTCTTTACTATAGTAAAGTGTTTACTATAGCATAGTGTTGTGTTAGGTTCTGCTGTACACCGAAGTGAATCAGCTTTATGTATACATATATCCCCCCTTTTTTGGATTTCCTTCCCATTTAGGTCACCACAGAGCATCGAGACTAGTCCCTTGTGCTATATAGCAGGTTCTCTTTAGTTATCTGTTTATATATAGTAGCGTATGTATGTCAATCCCAATCTCCCAATTCATCCCAACCATCCCCTTTTCCCTGTTGGTGTTCATATGTTTGTTTTCTATGTCTGTGTCTCTGTTATTGCTTTGCAAATTAATTCATCTGTACCATTTGTCTAGATTCCATATGTAAGCATTAATATATGATATTTGTTTTTCTCCTTCTGACTTACATTACTCTGTATGATAGTCTCTACATCCATCCACATCTCTAGAGATGACCCCATTTTGTTCTTTTTTATGGCTGAGTAATATTCCATTGTATATATGTACCACATCTTTTTTTTTTTTTTTTTTTTTTTTTTTTTTGCCGTACGCAGGCCTCTCACTGTTGTGGCCTCTCCCATTGCAGAGCACAGGCTCCATACGTGCAGGCTCAGCAGCCATGGCTCATGGGCCCAGCCACTCTGTGGCATGTGGGATCTTCCCAGACCCCACACGAATCTGTGTCCCTTGCATCGGCAGGCAGACTCTCAACCACTGCGCCACCAGGGAAGCCCATGTACCACATCTTTATCCATTCATCTGTTGATGGACATTTAGGTTGCTTCCATATCACTTAACAGGCTCTTCTGTCTCCACTTTGTAAATTTTTGTTCTTTAACTTTGAAAGAAAACTTACCTCTCACCTCTTCTTTTTCTGCCAATCATGGATTGCTCAGAGTGGAAAAAGGTCCACGTGTCAAACCAGTTGATAATTGAAAGATTGGTGCTGGTATTCAGAAAGTAAGTAATCATAGACTTTGGATAACAAATCCTTTAGAAATTCAAGTGACTTTGCATTTTTCATTTACCATAGCAATGACAGCAGGGCAAATCACCTGGTGGGTGATAGATCTTTGTAAATAAAATTTAGTGATAGCTTACTATGGGATTTGGGGCATATAAATTGCAAGGACTTAAAAGAACTGTGTACTCTCTCTCTCTCCCCATGTATCTATCATTTATCTATCTACCACCTAATCTTTAAACTTTCACATTTACCTTTTCGTGTGAATAAGATGTCTCAGTGATTACATTTAAAAAAATAAAAACTGGGAAGAAATTTGGTACTGACTCTCATCTCATCAGTAAAAAATAATATTCATCTACTACACATAAGCTAATTGAGAGAAAGCAATATGTATTTACTAAGAGGATGCATTTGTAGTACAAAAAATGTTATTCTTCATAAATAAATATTTTTTACATTTTATAATACATTTATGTGGTTTTAATCAATTTTGTTCCAAATATTGCAATAATGACTCAGTCTTGAATATGCTGTTAAATATTTAGAGCCTTATATTTACACAGATTTCACAATAAAAATTACAATATATATCCACATTTTTGCAGAGAAATATGATAGAATTATCAACAGTAGAGTTTCAAAGACTAAAATATATTACATTAAGGTCTAATTTTATGGGTATGTTGGAATAAAAACGAACAGCTGGAATAAAAGTTTAAAGAGAAAAAATGATGTAATATTGCTAATTGTTAAGGAAATGATTCCTTGCATATTTATTAAATGGATTACTGTCAATAACAAATTCTATGCATTCAGATTGAATTGAAAATTTAAATTGTAATTTTTTACGTGTCAATTTTTATAATATACCAGTAATCACATCATCTTGTTATATAAATTTATGATGAAATATTTTATATCTCAATTTAAAATTGTGTAAGAAAAAACACACCCTCAAAATCCAAAAAATTCAGGTTCGGACTGATGATTGTTTTTCCAATACTCTGATCATTATGTTTTTTAAAAAAATTCCTGTATATTCCGTTTCCATGATTATAGGTTTCACCATCATGCAGCATGATAGCTTTTGCTTTCTTTTTTAAAATTATTTTTTAATAAATGTTTATTATACCTATGTGAACTGCTAATTTTTAATCAAAAGCTCAGAACAGAAGACACTTGTTCAGGACCTCATGGTTATAAAGGACAAGACAGAGAACAGAAGAAAAGGGAAAGCACGGGGAGGAAGAGCACAGATGAAATTAAACAGATGTGACTTTGACTTTCAAGTCTACCACTTAGAAGTGACTTAATTTTGGGTGAGTTACACACCTATATGAGCCACAGTTTTCTCATCTCTAAAGTTGGAACAGTATCTACTTTTCAGGGGTCTTCTGAGGATTCAAAATTGTTCTTTTTCTTTTATTGGGGTATTGTTGTTTTAAAATGTGTTTGTTTCTACTGTATAGCGAAGTGGAGTTCCCTGTGTTATACAGCAAGTTCTCATTAGTTATCTATTTTATACATATTAGCGTATATATGTCAATCTCAATCTCCCAATTCATCCCACCCCCACCTTTCCCACCTTGGTGTCCATATGTTTGTTCTCTATGTCTGTGTCTCTATTTCTGCTTAGTAAACAGGTTCATCTGTACCATTTTTTTAGACTCCACATATATAAGTTAATTTATGATATTTATTTTCCTCTTTCTGACTTACTTCACTCTATATGACAGTCACTAGGTCCATCCACATCTCTATAAATGACCCAGTTTTGTTCCCTTTTATGGCTGAGTAATATTCTATTGAATATAGTGGTATCTGTACCACGTCTTCTTTACCCATTTGTCTGTCCGTGGGCATTTAGGTTGCTTCCATGACTTGGCTGTTGTAAATAGTGCTGCAATGAACACTGGGGTGAATGTGTATGTTTGAATTATGGTTCTCTCTGGGTATATGCCCAGTAGTGGGGTTGCTGGGTCATATGGTAAATCTATTTTAATTTTTTTTTGCTTTAGGATTTTTTCTTTCTTTCTTTTTTTTTTGCAGTACACGGGCCTCTCACTGTTGTGGCCTCTCCCGTCGCGGAGCACAGGCTCCAGATGTGCAGGTTCAGCGGCCATGGCTTACGGGCCCAGCCGCTCCGCAGCAGGTGGGATCTTCCTGGACCGGGGCACGAACCCACGTCCCCTGCATCGGCAGGCGGACTCTCAACCACTGCGCCACCAGGGAAGCCCTCTTTTTCATTTTATTGATGATATCTTTTAATGTGTAAGTTTTAAATTTCTATGAACTTCCTTTTGTTGTCGCTTTTGCTTTTGGTATCATATCTAAAAAATCATTGCTTAATTCAAGATCATGAAGATTTACTCTTGTGTTTTCTTCTGAGAGTTTTAATTCTAACTCTTACATTTAGCTCTTTGATCCATTTTAATTTAATTTGTGTATGATATAACACAGGAGTCTTAATTTGTTCTTTTGTGTGTGGTTCTCCAGTTTTCTCAACTCTGTTCATTAAAAAGATGATTCTTCATTGAATTGTCTTGAAACTCTTATAGAAAATCAGTTGACGTTAAGTATTAAGATTCATTTCTAGACTCTCAATTCTATTCCATTGTTACATATGTCTAGCTATTTTGGAGTGTCCCCATCACCTCTCAGGTCTGATGATTCACCAGACCTAGATAAGCTCGTGTGTACAATTTATTACCTTTAAAGGATACAGACTGAAATCAGCAAAGGAAAAAGACATAGAAGGAGTCTAGAAGAAACCAAGTATAAGATTCCTAGTTGGGTCACATGGACCCAGCTTAATTCTCCCAGCCATGATGTGTGATAACATATGCACAGTGCTGCCAGCCAAGGAAGCTTACTGGACCCTTGGTGTCTAGGGTTTCTATTGAGGATCAATCATGTAGGCATGGAGCACTCACATGCATGAAATTAACTACCCATCTTCAAATCCTGCTTCTAGAGTTCAAACTGATACAGCTTAGCCTAAAATCATATAAACCAGGTATTCACTGTATATCACATGGTTAGGACAAAATATCTGGCATGGTCCAAGTCAGGAATGCAAAGACAGTTTCTCAGGTGGGATATTTTAAGGGTTCAGAGGTTATTTGCCAGACGCTGGTCATTGAACAATTCTGATGATTTTTGAAATGTGTAGATTTGGTCAGCCACAAGTCTGCTGTTAGTGATTTATTTCATAGTTTACACCCATGGCCTTTTGCCTAGGTTCTCTCAGAGAAAAATGATCCTGATTGAGCATTTACATTTAGTATAACATTTATGTAACATATATAGCAATAGTATCAGGGTGAATATGCATAACTTTTGGAGAAGCCAGTGTGCGGTAGGAATACACTTCAAGAAAACTTATCTGCTATATAAAGCCATTATATACATTTTACATGTTTTTTTACATTATAATTTTTTTTTTAAAGAAGATGTTAGGGGTAGGAGTTTATTAATTAATTTATTTATTTTTGCTGTGTTGGGTCTTCGTTTCTGTGCTAGGGCTTTCTCTAGTTGTGGCAAGTGGGGGCCACTCTTCGTCGCGGTGCGCGGGCCTCTCACTGTCGCGGCCTCTCTTGTTGCGGAGCACAGGCTCCAGACGCGCAGGCTCAGTAGTTGTGGCTCACGGGCCCGGTTGCTCCGCGGCATGTGGGATCCTCCCAGACCAGGGCTCAAACCCGTGTCCCCTGCATTAGCAGGCAGATTCTCAACCACTGCACCACCAGGGAAGCCCTACATTATAATTTGATTACTTGTTTCCCCCTTGATCTACCATTTTACCTTATGATAAATGTGTGCAGAACTACTTAGTATAGAAATTAGTTTATTGTTGGGCAGAGCCACGAGCGACTATCTCATATACAATTATAACAAAGAGAATAAAATACTTAGGAATGAATTTAACCAAAGAGGTGAAAGACCTGTACCCTGAACACTATAAGACATTTTAAAAATTGAACTAGTTGATTCACAATGTGGTGTTATTTTCTGTTGTACAGCAAAGTGATTCAGTTATGTATGTTTGTTTTCTGTGTGTCTGTTTCTGTTTTGTAAATAAGTTCATTTGTATCATATTTTAGGTTCCATATATAAGTGACATCATATTGAGGCAGGAGATAGAAGGGTTCCAGGTTAAGCATGTACAACTGGCCTCCTGTTTACATTTCATGGGGTAGGAAAAGTGTGTGCTTCAGGCTGGACACTTAAAACTAGCCTCCTGTTTGCATTGCCTGAGACAAGAGATAGGTGGGCTCCAGGTTAGGCATTTACAATCAGCCTCCTGTTTGCTCTCCGAAATGGAAGTAACAACAGAAACAGGGTAAATAGCCAGGTTTCATCTCCTATGGACACCTTAAGATAGCTGTCATGGCAGGAACAAAGAGGGGCTAAACCCTGCTTGAGTAAAGGATCAAGAGAACACATATTTCCCCTCCTTGGGGCAAGGGAGACACTACACATGCACAGAAAGCCTCCTTGCAGGTGAAAATTCAGGGGATGCCAGGCCATAATAAAAAAGTTCACCCGTGCATATTTCCGCATCTACTCTGCTTTTCCAATAAACATTTTACTTTTCTCTTTACCTTCTGCCTCCTCATCAGAATTTTTTCTTGTCAAGGTAGGCGAGGACTGGGGATTTAGGCCCTAGCTGCTGGCCCCTGTGGTCTAGTGATTAGGACTTCTGATCAGGAAACTAAGGTCTCGCTTCCAGATACTACTCACTGCTGCAAGCCTCCAAAATCAATATGATTTTTGTCTTTCACTGTCTTACTTACTTCACTTAGTATAATAATCTCTAGGTCCACCCATGTTGATGCAAATGGCATTATTTCATTCCTTCTTTATGGCTGAGTAGTATTTCATTGTATATATGAACCACAATTTCTTTATCCATTCATCTGTTGATGGACATTTAGGTTCCTTCCATGTCTTGGCTATTGTACATATTTCTGTCATGAACATTGGTGTGCATGTATCTTTTTGAATTAGAGTTTTCATCTTTTCTGGATATATGCCCAAGAGTGGGATTGCTGGATCATATGGTAACTCTATTTTTAGTTTTTTAAGGAACCTCCATACTGTTCTCCATAGTGGTGTCACAAATTTATATTCCCACCAACAGTGTAGAAGTGTTCCCTTTTCTCCACATCCTCTCCAGCATTTATTGTTCGTGGACTTTTTGATGATGGTCATTCTGATGGGTGTGAAGTGATACTTCATTGTAGTTTTGATTTGCATTTCTCTGATAATTAGCGATGTTGATCATCTTTTCATGTGCCTATTGGCCATCTTTATGTCTTCTTTGAAGAAATGTCTACTTAGGTCTTCTGCTCACTTCTTGATTGTTTTTTTTTTTTTTTTTTGAGTTGTATGAGCTGTTTGTATATTTTGCAAACTAAGCCCTTGTCAGTTGCATCATTTGCAAATATTTTCTCCCAGTCCATAGGTTGAATTTTTGTTTCATTTGTGGTTTTCTTTGCTGTGTGAAAGGCTATAAGTTTGATTAGATCCCCTTTGTTTGTTTTTTCTTTTATTTCTATTGCCTTGGGAGACTGACCTAAGAAAACATTGCTACAATTTATGTCAGAGAATATTTTTCCTGTAAAACACTGTGGAAAGAAATTGAAGACACAAATAAATGGAAAGATACTCTGTGTTCATTGATGGAAAGCAGTATTATTAAATATTGTACAGCCACTATGGAAAACAGTATGGAGTTTCCTCAAAAAATTAAAAATAGAACTACCACATGATCCAGGAATCCCGCTTATGGATGTAATAAAATCACTATCTTGAAGAGATATTTGCACTCTCATGTTCATTGCAGTATTTATCACAATAGTCAAGATATAGAAATAACCCAAATGTCTGTCGACAGGTGAATGGAAAGAGAAGACGTATATATGTACGTATACACACACACACGCACACACACACACACCGTGGCATATTAATCAGCATTTTAAAAAGAAAGAAATCTGCCTTTTGTGACAACATATATGGACCTGAAAAACATTATGCTAACTTAAATAAGTCAGATGAAGAAAGAAAAACACTTTATGATTTCATTTGTATGTGGAATCTCCATATTTAAACTCATGGAAGCCGAGAGTAGATAGTGGTTACCAGGGTCTGTGTGGAGGGGGAAATGGGGAGATGTCAGCCAGTAGTACAAAGCTTCAGTTATGCGAGATGAATAAGTGCTGAAGATCTATTGTACAACAATGTTTCTATAGTTAACAATGTTGTATTCTTCAAATTTGCTAAAAGAGTAGATCTTGTTTTCACCACAAAAAAGAAACAAATAACTATGTGAGGCAATGAATTAAAAAAACATGAAATGGATTAAAAGAAAAAGCATAGACTGAGAGATATTATTTACAAAAAAATATCCAACAAAGAACTCATATATAGAGTTTATAACATTTAGAAAGTGGGGAAATGAAAAGACATTTCACCAAAGATGATATGTGGATGGCAAATAAGTACATGAAAAGATGTTTAACATCACTGGCAATTAGGGAAATGCAATTTAAGAACAAGATGAGATAGTACTACATATCTATTGCAACAGCTAGAATTAAAAACCATGACAGTATCACACAGTGATGAGGAGAAACTGAATCTCTCACACATTGCTGGTGAGAATGTTGAGTGGTGCAGGCACTCTGAAAAATAGTTCGGCAGTCTTTTAAAAAGCTAAATTTACAACTATCATGGAATCCATCTATCAAACCCCTAGGCATTTATCCAGAGAAATTAAAACATATGTTCACAAACAAACCTGTATGCAAATGTTCATAGCAGCTTTATTTGTAATAACCAAAATCTGGAAACAACCAAAATGTTCTATAATATGTTAATGGTTAGATAAACTGCAGTACATCCATACTATGGAACACTATGCAGCAATAACAGGAACAAACTATCGATATACACAGTGATCTCAGAAGTCATATTCTGTATGATTCTATTTATATAACATTCTCAAAATGACAAAATTAGAAAGATGGAGAAAAAATAGTTTGTTGCCAGGGGTTAGGGATGCTAAGGAAGTAGGGGGTTGAGTGTTACTATAAAGGGGCAGCACAAAGAAAATCTTTGTGGTGATTGAGTAGTTTTGCATATGGATTGCTTACACTAATCAACACCTGTGAAAAATGACATTGAAATATACATATATATTGTACCAATGTCAGTTTCCTTGTTTTGACATTGTACTATAGTTATTCAAAATGTAATATTTGGGGAAACTGGGTAAAATGTACACAGAATTTCTTTACTATCTTTGCAACTTCTTGTTAATCTATAACAATTCCAAAATTAATAAAATAAATAAATAAAGACATAATTACAGCCAGAAGACTTATGTGTTTGGTGAGACAATATTCTCTGTTGTAAGGAGCAATGGCTTTGGAGTCAGGTGGACTAAAGTCCCATTCCTGACTCCATGGCTTACCAGCTGTGTGGCCTTCAGAAAGTTGACTGACCTCTCTGGCCTTCAGTTTTCTCTTCCAAAGAATGGTCTTTTTCAATTTTGTAGCCCAAACTTTAGCCATTTATATATCATCTTACAATTTTTTTTGCATTATCATCTATAAGCTGTAGAATTATTTACTTAATATTTTTTATAGAAACCAACAGACTATTTTCTTAAATCTGTATTTGATCACATCCTAAGTGATGTTATCTGTAAAATTACCAGATCAAGGTCTAGTGATTTTTTTTCTCAAATAAGCATTAAAATAAAAGTTATGAAAAACACATACTGCCAGTGACATGGGCAGTGACACATTCCAGAAAACACTTGTTTAGCCCAAATACTGTACTTTCACAGATGGAGAAAGTGATGTCTTACAGGCAAAAAGACAAAAACAAACTTTCAGATTTAAATGATCTCTTAAAATGTAAGTCACAATTCCCTATCATATATCAAATAAATTACAAAGTACTTAATAGAGACCTACAAGATCTGACATACTATAGTTCTGCCTGCCTGTATGATTCTCGCTTCTTTTATTCATCCCCTCAACTCATTCTACTGCAGGTACACTTGACTTTTGCTCTTCCTAACACACCTAGCACTTTCTTTCCTTAGAACCTTTGCTCTTGCTGTTCTCTCTGCCTGGAGATTCTAGATATCCATGTGTCTCACTTCCTCAGTACATGTAGTTTTCTACTCAATATCACTTCCTCAGAGAGTCCTTCCCTGCACAACCTGTTCAAAATACACACACACCCCATATATCATATTATTCTGTATCCCTTATCCTGCTTTATTTTTCTTTATAGTACTCGTCACCATCCGGCATCATATGTTTGTTGTCTCTCTCCCTAACCAGAGTGGCAGGACATTGCTCTCTTCTCCTTTTAGACCCAGTGCCTAGAACTGTGCCTAGTAAATAGATCCCTATCCAGCGAACACAGCAGTGCTTCCTACAGAATCTGAGAGAAGTGGTCACACAGACTCAGTTTGCAGCATTTGGACATTGGGAGCCACCACTTCTCCCAGACTGTCCAATTGTTTCTGGATGACTTCAATCATCAGAGGTCTTTCCAATTAGCTTAAACCTGCTCCCCGCAGTTTCCACCCAGAACTTTTAGTTCTGCCCTCTAGGCTTGCACAGAACATGCCTTTTCAGAAGATAACAACTATAACTCTCTTCAGCCCATTACTGCTTTTCAGGTTAAATGGGCCTCTTCTTCCTTCATTACTCAGGCATTGATCCTCTGTGATGATAGAAAGAACATATGCTCTGGGGACAGGTAAACCAGATCTAAATCCATACTTCACTCTAAACACTATGTAACCCTGAGCATATCGCATCTACCTGTCAGGGATCCTGTGAGGATTCTAAGGGGTCAAGTATGTAAAGTTTTTATCACAGTTACTGAGAGACAGTGAGATTCAGTGGGTGGCTCCATGCTCACTGCTTTCCTGGACAGCATGCTATCTAGATATCAAGGGAAAAAGACTTCATGAACCCCATCATGCTGCCCCTAACACCTGCCAACTTCACAAAGAAGAGACTATAATAGAAGAACACTGGACGTATTAAAAGATGTAAAGTAGCCATAAGACATACCAAGGAGTCAAAAAAGAAAATCCAGTGGGCTCACAGACAGACGTCCTGAAGGAGCCAAGGGAGTGCCCCCTTCTATACCGTCTCTGTTGCTCCCTTCTTCGGAGCCAGAGTCCAAGAAAGGCCTCAAAGCACTAATATCAAGGATTTGGAGTAGGTAATAAGGAGAAAAATGCAGTTAAAAAGAGCTGGACTACGAGTTGGGTTATGAGGGCTCTCAGTCTTTTCTTTCTTGCCCATAGTGTAACTCTAGACAATTCTCTTCCACTCTGTGGGCCTGCATTTTCTTAACTGAGAAATGCCGATTCTAAGATCTATGTGGCTATAAGGGAATACCATAATGCATTTATTCATTCATTGTTTTCAACAAGTGTTCACTGCACAGTCTGGACATAAAGAAATCACAGCCAGTCCCTACTTTCAGAGGTCTCGTGGTCTGTAAAAGTTGCCAGTGTCATCCAATAGAGGAGATAAATTAGAAAAATACTTAGTTCCAACTTATCATGATAAACATTATGATAGAAAAAAGGAAGCACAGAGGCTGTGAGAATATAAGGGAGGGGGCTCAACTGCCCAAGGAGAGGAGTGGGAAAGGTTTCTTGGAAAGTGGGTCCATTCTCTCCACAATGCCACAGACTTGCAGGACTTGTATGTCCTCTGCTAATGCCTTCCACCTTCCCAGATGATGTCAAGAGAAGGACTCTGAATACTGGATGATCAATTTACATTGCTGACCTATAGGTTGATGTCCTGGGTAGTGGAACATTCTGTCCTTCTCTGATTTATTGTCCGTGACTCAGCCCTACCCAAGTCAATAAAACACAGAGTGAAAACCTACCCTCCCTAGCACAATCAGTATGCTGCTAGATGGTTCCTCACCCCTCCCGGGATATAGCAAACTCTTGTTCCTGGCCTTAGCTGTCCTTGTGGTCCTGACTCAGGCTTCCCCAGGTAACAAGATCATGGAGAGGAGGGAAAAAGGAGTAACGATGGGGTTCAACTCATAGAATCATTGGAAAACTAAACATGTATGGGAATGAGAACAGCTCAGAGGGATGGTACAGATCTGATGAAAAGCCTTATAATGAATATGCCCCATTGTAAAGGCAGACTGTAACCGTGACCATGATGGTGCTTCTCATAGGGGAACCTGGCAAACATCAACAGAGTCCAGGATTTCTTTTCTTTTTCTTTTTAATTGCAGTATAATTTCTTTACAATGTTGTGTTAGCTTCTGCTGTATAACAAAGTGAATCAGCTATGTATATACATATATCCCCATATCCCCTCCCTCTTGCATCTCCCTCCCACCTTCCCTATCCCACCGCTCTAGGTGGTCACAAAGCACCGAGCTGATCTCCCTGTGCTATGTGGCCGCTTCCCACTAGTTATCTATTTTACCTTTGGTATTGTACATACGTCAATGCCACTCTCTCACTTTATCCCAGCTTACCCTTCCCCCTCCCTTTGTCCTCAAGTCCATTCTCTACACCTGTGTCTTTATTCTTGTCTGGCCCCTAGGTTCTTCAGAACCATTTTGTTTTATTTAGATTCCATATGTATGTGTTAGCATATGATATTTGTTTTTCGCTTTCTGACTTACTTCACTCTGTATGACAGACTCTAGGTCCATCCACCTCACTACAAATAACTCAATTTCATTTCTTTTTATGGCTGAGTAATATTCCCTTGTATATATGTGCCACATCTTCTTTATCCATTCATGTGTCGATGGACACTTAGGTTACTTCCATGTCCTAGCTATTGCAAATAGTGCTGCAATGAACATTGTGGTACATGACTCATTTAGAATTATGGTTTTTTCAGGGTATATGCCCAAGAGTGGGATTGCTGGGTCATATGGTAGCTTTATTTTTAGATTTTTAAGTAACCTCCAAACTGTTCTCCATAGTGGCTGTATCAATTCACATTCCCACCAACAGTGCAAGAGGGTTCCCTTTTCCCCACACTCTCTACAGCATTTATTGTTTGTAGATTTTTTTAATGATGGCCATTCTGAGTGGTGTAAGGTGATACCTGATTGTACTTTTGATTTGCATTTCTCTAATGATTAGTGATGTTGAGCATCCTTTCATGTGTTTGTTGGCAGTCTGTATATCTTCTTTGGAGAAATGTCTATTTAGGTCTTCTGCCCATTTTTGGATTGGGTTGTTGGTTTTTTGGTATTGAGCTGCGTGAGCTGCTTGTATAATTTGCAGATTAATCCTTTGTCAGTTGCTCCGTTTGGAAATATTTTCCCCATTTCTCAGGGTTGTCTTTTTGTCTTGTTTATGGTTTCCTTTGCTGTGCAAAAGCTTTTAAGTTTCATTAGGTCCCATTTGTTTGTTTTTATTTCCATTTCTCTAGGAGGTGGGTCAAAAAGGATCTTGCTGTGATTTACGTCATTGAGTATTCTGCCTATGTTTTCCTCTAAGAGTTTGATAGTGTCTGGCCTTACATTTAGGTCTTTAATCCATTTTGAGTTTATTTTTGTGTACAATATTAGGAAGTGTTCTAATTTCATTCTTTTACATGTAACTGTCCAGTTTTCCCAGGACCACTTATTGATGAGGCTGTCTTTTCTCCACTGTATATTCTTGCCTTCTTTATCAAAGATAAGATGGCCATATATGCATGGGTTTATCTCTGGGCTTTCTATCCTGTTCCATTGATCTATCTTTCTGTTTTTGTGTCAGTACCATACTGTCTTGATTACTGTAGCTTTGTAGTATAGTCTGAAGTCAGGGAGCCTGATTCCTCCAGCTCCATTTTTCGTTCTCAAGATTGCTTTGGCTATTCGGGGTGTTTTGTGTTTCCATAGAAATTGTGAAATTTTTTGTTCTACTTCTGGGAAAAATGCCATTTGTAGTTTGATAAGGATTGCATTGAATCTGTAGATTGCTTTGGGTAGTAGAGTCATTTTCAGAATGTTGATTCTACCAATCCAAGAACATGGTATATCTCTCCATCTATTTGCATCATCTTTAATTTCTTTCATCAGTGTCTTATAATTTTCTGCATACAGGCCTTTTGTCTCCTTAGGTATGTTTATTCCTAGATTTTTTATTCATTTTGTTGCAATGGTAAATAGGAGTGTTTTCTTAATTTCACTTTCAGATTTTTCATCATTAGTGTATAAGAATGCCAGAGATTTCTGTGCATTAATTTTGTATCCTACTACTTTACCAAATTCATTGATTAGCTCTATTAGTTTTCTGGTGGCATCTTTAGGATTCTCTATGTATAGTATCATGTCATCTGCAAACAGTGACAGCTTTTCTTCTTCTTTTCTGATTTGGATTCCTTTTATTTCTTTTTCTTCTCTGATTGCTGAGGCTAGAACTTCTAAAACTATGTTGAATAATAGTGGTGCGAGTGGACAACCTTGTCTTGTTCCTGATCTTAGAGGAAATGATTTCAGTTTTTCACCATTGAGAACAATGTTGACTGTGGATTTGTCATATATGGCCTTTATTATGTTGAGGTAAGTTCCCTCTGTGCCTACTTTCTGGAGGGTTTTTATCATAAATCGGTGCTAAATTTTGTTGAAAGCTTTTTCTACATCTATTGAGATGATCATATGGTTTTTCTCCTTCAATTTGTTAATATGTTGTATCACATTGATTAATTTGCATATATTGAAGAATCTTTGCATCCCTGGGATAAACCCCACTTGATCATGGTGTATGATCCTTTTAATGTGCTGTTGTATTCTGTTTGCTAGTATTTTGATGAGGAATTTGCATCTATGTTTATTAGAGATATTGGCTTGTAGTTTTCTTTTTGTGACATATTTGTCCTGTTTTGGTATCAGGGTGATGGTGGCCTCGTAAAATGAGTTTGGGAGTGTTCCTCCCTCTGCTACATTTTGGAAGAGTTTGAGAAGGATAGGTGTTAGGTCTTCTCTAAGTATTTGATAGAATTCACCTATGAAGCCATCTGGTCCTGGGCTTTTGTTTGTTGGAAGATTTTTAATCACAGTTTCAATTTCAGTGCTAGTGATTTGTCAGTTTATATTATGTATAACTTTCTGATTCAATCTCGGAAGGTTGTGCTTTTCTAAGAATTTGTTCATTTCTTCCAGGTTGTCCATTTTATTGGCATATAGTTGCTTGTAGTAATCTCTCATGGACTTTTGTATTCCTGCAGTGTCAGTTGTTACTTCTCATTTTTTATTTCTAATCCTCTCGATTTGAATCCTCTCCCTTTTTTTCTTGATGAGTCTGGCTAATGGTTTTTCAATTTTGTTTATCTTCTCAAAGACTCAGGTTTTAGATTTATTGATCTTTGCTATTGTTTTCTTCATTTCTTTTTCATTTATTTCTTATCTGATCTTTATGATTTCTTTTCCTTTGCTAACTTTGTTGTTGTTTTTTGTCTTTCTCTAATTGCTTTAGGTGTAAGATTAAGTTGTTTATTTGAGATTTTTCTTGTTTTTTGAGGTAGAATTGTATTGCTACAAAATTCCCTATTTCCTCTTCATTTGTTTGGTCTGGTGTGTTTTTACTTTGCTCCTTCATCTGCTGTGTATTTCTCTGTTTCCTCATTTTGCTTCACTTACTGTGTTTTGGGGTCTCCTTTTTGCCGTCTGCGGGTTTGTAGTTCCCATTGTTTTTGGTGTCTGCCCCCAGTTGGTAAGGTTGGTTCAGTGGGTTTCGTAGGCTTCCTGGTGGAGAGGACTGGTGCCTGTGTTCTGATGTATGAGGCTGGATCTTGTCTTTCTGGTGGGCAGGACCACATCTGGTGGTGTGCTTTGGGGTGTCTGTGAACTTATTATGATTTTAGGCAGCCCCTCTGCTAATGGGTGGTGTTGTATTCCTGTCTTGCTAGTTATTTGGCATGTGGTGTCCAGCACTGGAGCCTGCTGGATGTTTAGTGAAGCTGGGTCTTAACGTTGAGACAGAGATCTCTGGGAGAGCTTACACCAATTGATATTACATGGGACTGGGTTGTCTCTGGTGGACCAATGTCCTGAACTCGGCTCTCCCACCTCAGAGACTCAGGCCTGACACCCAGCCGGAGCACTAAGACCCTGTCAGCCACATGGCTCAGAAGAAAAGTGAGAAGAGAAAGAACGAAAGAAAGAAAATACAGTAAAATAAAGTTATTAAAATGAAAAAGAAATTAAATTATTAAAATTTAAAAATTTAAAAAATAATTTAAAAAAAAGAGAGCAACCATACCAATAAACAAATCCACCAATGATAACAAGTGTTAAAAACTATACTAAGATAAACATAAAAATCAGAAACTGATCAGTCGCATACAACAAACCCCAAGTCTACAGTTGCTCCCAAAGTCCATCGCCTCGATTTTGGGATTATTAGTTGTCTATTCAGGTATTCCACAGATGCAAGGTACAGCAAGTTGATTGTGGAGACTTAATCTGCTGCTCCTGAGCCTGCATGGAGAAACTTCCCTTTCTTTTCTTTGTTCGCACAGCTCCTGGGTTCAGCTTTGGATTTGGCCCTGCCTCTGCATCTAGGTTACCCTATGGCGTCTGTTTTTGCCCAAACAGGAGGGGGTTAAAGGAGCAGCTGAGTAGGTGGTTCTGGCTCACTCAGGCTGGGGGGAGGGAGGGGTAAGGAACATAGCGAGAGCCTGCTGTGGCAGAGGCTGTTGTGTTGCAACAGCCTGAAATGTGCAATGTGTTCTCCTGGGGAAGTTGTCTCTTGATCAAGGGACCCTGGCAGTGGTGGGCTGCACAGGCTCCTGGGAGGGTTATGGTTAGTGACCTGTGCTTGCACACAGGCTTTATGGTGGCTGAAGCAGCAACCTTAGCATTTCATGCCAGTCTCTGGTATCCACGCTGATAGCCACGGCCCCCGTCCATCTTTGAAGCTCATTTAGGTGGTGTTCTGAAGCTTGTTTAGGTGGTATTCTGAATCCCCTCTCCTCGCCCACCCCAAATCAATGGTCTCTTGACTCTTAGGCAGTTCCAGACTTTTTCCTGGACTCCCTCCCAGTTAGCTTTGGTGCACTAGCCCCCTTCAGGCTGTGTTCACGAAGTCCTCTCCCTGGGATCTGAACTCCGAAGCCTGATCCTCAGCTCCCAGCCCCGACCCGCCCCAGCAGGTGAGCAAACAAGCCTCTCAGGATGGTGATGCTGGGCGGCACTGATCCTCTGTGCAAGCATCTCTCCGCTTTGCCCTCTGCACCCCCGTTGCTGCACTCTCCTCCATGGCTCTGAAGCTTCCCCTTCCCACCCACCCCCTGTTTCCACCAGTGAAGGGACTTCCTAGTGTGTGGAAACTTTTCCTCCTTCACAGCTCCCTCCCACAGGTGTAGGTCTCATCCCTATTCTTTTGTCTCTGTTTTTTTTTGTTTTTCTTTTGCCTTACCCAGGTATGTGGGGAGTTTCTTGCCTTTTGGGAAGTCTGAGGTCTTCTGCCAGTGTTCAGTAGGTGTTCTCTAGGAGTTGTTCCACATGTAGATGTATTTTTGATGTATTTGTGGGAAGGAAGGTGATCTCCACGTCTTACTCCTCTGCCATTTGAAGTTCCTTCAAAAATGATCTTCTAGGGTTTCCCTGGTGGCGCAGTGGTTGAGAGTCTGCCTGCCGATGCAGGGGACATGGGTTTGTGTCCCGGTCCGGAAGGATCCCACATGCCGTGGGGCGGCTGGGTCCATGAGCCATGGCTGCTGAGCCTGTGAATCTGGAGCCTGTGCTCCACAACGGGAGAGGCCACAACAGTGAGAGGCCCGCGTACCGCAAAAAAAAAAAAAAAAGAAAGAAAGAAAGATCTTCTACAGCAGGTTTATCAGGCAAAATAAAGAATCTGAGCACTTGAAAGTTGATCTCTTGATACTAGTTATGAAGGGATCTTTATAGTCCTTTCTGGTGTCCAAGTTTTTCTGCTAGTTTTCAACTGGTGTTCTGTGAGAATTGTTGCATGTATAAATGTATTCCTGATGTATCTGTGGAGAGAGATGAACTCCATGTCCAACTACTCCCCTGCCATCTTGAATATCTCCAGTGTTTCTTGAATGAATCCCCTTCCATATGCAGAAGCAACCCCCAAATTCCTAGTGTCCTTAATATCCTGTCCCAAATGTCAACATGTTCTCATCCCAGGCATCTATCACTTCCAACTGATACCACTTCTGTACCACATCTTGCAGTAACCAGTCCCATTACTTTGCCTCTCCATTGTTGTTTGTCTTTGAATCCTCCTTTAAATCAATCAGAGGGGGCATCTTGCTCTTAGCATGTATAGTGAAAATTTTGTAGGTTGATGTTGGTTATCTACAGGTTTGTAAAACAGGCTCAAGGTGTGGAGCTTGGGCTACGACAGAAGATTCTGGATTCCAGATTGAACGTGGCCAAAGCACTGTAACAATACAACAGACTTCATGGCCAAGTGGTGAATAACTTTCTAACAAAAATGTTTTCCACTTGGGACTTCCCAGGGGTTCTAAAATTTATGATTTCTAATTCCATGATTTCCCTTTGGGTCATTGCTGTTGGAAGTTGCATCCTCTCTTGATTCACCTTTTCAAACTGAAAGTATTTGTTAATCACTCATTTGTTCTAGAAGCAAAAGAAGATAATCATGGGCTAATCCTGAGTTGGCTTCAGCCTGCCTTAAACTACAGTGAGGGCAATTGGAATAGCTGAGGGAGTGCAGTCATCCTGACTCTGATTTTTTTCCAGTCCAGATATCCTAGTGAGAAAGAAACAATTGGGAGTTATCTCCCAGGAGGGGAGTTTGGAGGAAAAAACAAGTAAAGGTAATCATAATTTAAACCAAGATATTATGGTCTCTCAACTGAACTTAATGTGCTGAGGAAGCTGGGTCTATACTCTGTGTTCTATTGACCTATGTAGAGCTTAGAACATCTGCCTGCTGATCAGCAATACAAATTGATCACTCAGTGTTCAAAGTACTGCTCCAGACATCATCTGGGGCATGCACCTAGAACAGTGCCTGGCACATGGTAGGTGCTCAAAAAATCACTGTTGAGTGAATAATGAATGCAGAGGGAAAAAACAGGTAATTGAAGGCATAGTCTCATTCCTTGGCAAGCATGTAGATTTGGGAACAAGGAGGAACCAGTGTTGGTGAGACTGAAAATTGACGGAGATGGAAATATCCTAAGCATAAAAATAAAGTCCAATTAGATCTGGTTGGAGGAAGGGCAATAACTACTCATATCTAATACATATCAAGACCAGCAGTAAGCATTCTACACGCACAGCTTTATTTGATATTCCCAAGAATGCCATTACACTTCAGTAGCTTGTTCTAACCATTATTACTACAATTACCAATGTCTTTAGTATAATTGTCTTTACTTTTTCATGTATTTGTTTATTTTGATAGATGGATGGACCAGAAAGTGTGGTTATGGAACTGGCAGGTGCAGGAAGCATTGCAAAGAAAATGAGAAGAAGAAAGAAAAATGTGGGTTAAGAAAGCTTTGTTGCATCCCTGCAAAGCATAAACCATCAGAACCTGCCAAGAAAGAAGAGATGACCTACAGGGCTATGGCAAGTACAGCTAAGTATCAACTTAAGACTTCTGACAAGAGAGTTTTGGCAGTTACTGTAATGAGTCAGTAAGGTGGCCATCCAGGTCACCTGCATGGTCCTTAGATCTTTAGTATCTAAGGATACTGGGTCCTTACATGATCCATTAAAAAATATATGCTCGGGCTTCCCTGTTGGCGCAGTGGTTGAGAATCTGCCTGCTAATGCAGGGGACACGGGTTCGAGCCCTGGTCTGGGAGGATCCCACATGCCACAGAGCAACTAGGCCCGTGAGCCACAACTACTGAGCCTGTGCATCTGGAGCCTGTGCTCCGCAAAAAGAGAGGCCATGATAGTGAGAGGCCCGCGTACTGTGATGAAGAGTGGTCCCCGCTTGCCACAACAAGAGAAAGCCCTCGCACAGAAATGAAGACCCAACACAGCAAAAATAAATAAATTAATTAATAAACTCCTACCCCCAACATCTTCTTAAAAAAAAAATATATATATATATATATATATGCTCATTCCAGCTATCATTCTTTCTTGTCTCTCCAGTCCTCTATAGCTTAACATCCCTAGGTTGTCCCATGGTATGACGGGGATATCAGTTCTCATGGTAAACCAGTTTTATAGAATCTGAATCCTGAATTCCTAAGCCTCTAACTAGATGCTGTAGGTCTCTGAATGTGGAAGTTTTCCAGGCTATTGCAAATTCCACCGTGGTCACACATTCTTATCTAATGTCTCATCCTGGATTGTTGAGACAGGCCAGTGTGATCCAGAAATCTTTTTTTGCCTCTTTGGCTCAAGGTTTACCTCAAGGTTCTGCCTTATTTTCTCACGCTTGGAATCTGCCCCTTACCCCAACCCCTTAATCACACTTGGCTGTTAAAAGATTGGCATGCCTTCTGACCAGGAGACAACAATTACCTGTCCCAAACGAGTGGAAGGGGAAAATAGTAAAACAAGAAAACTAACTAACTAAACAACAAAAACCCCTCAAATTTTACTGAGAACTTACTGTGTGCAAGGCCTTGTCTTAAGCACTTTACATATATAAGTTCATTTTGCCCTAACAATAGCTCCATGAGGTAGGAAATAGTATTGTGTCCTTTGGTCAGAAGAGGAAACTAAGTCACAGAGAGTTTAAGTGACTTGCCCCAAATGGTACAAATATCTAGCTCAGTAGCAGGACTTTGAACCCATGATGCCTGAACTCAGACATTATTCTTCCTTAAGGTGGAAAAATGATTGCTGCAGTAATAAAAGCTTCCCTTTTCTCTTCCCACCCAGGATCTACTTCCTTAATGTGGAAGGTGTAGTGAAAGGGAAAGTTTTGTGAGCCTCCTTGTGGTTAAAATGTGTAACAAACCCAGCACTAAATGGTATATCCAGGCACAAATAAAAATTATCCCCAGTCGCAGTTAAGGAGGAAGTTGTTCCCATTTAGCAGACAGTCTTGGTTTAGAGGCCAATGCCAGTCAGGTCTAAAGTTGAATATTAGCCCTAGCCTCTGTTGACATAATAACTGGAGAATGTACACTGAAGACAAGGTACATAAATCATCAAATAATGGCAATTTCTAACCCTTCAACTCATTTCTCAAAGTACTTTCACTTCAGTTCTCTAGTTTTTTCCCACTGTGATAATGTGCAGTAACATTCATGTCCCAAACCTTAAAGGATGTCCTTGGGATATCTGGGGAATGGCTTAGAGACTGGATCTCAGATTACCTAGGCACAGTGATTCCGATTAACACTTCAATTCCAACCCAGACTACACCAATGACTGCAGATAATACCTACAAGCCTACCTGTTCTTGAACTAAGTGTTTTAATGTATTTTTTGGCTAGAGGAATTATGCCCACAAGTAGACCCAGGAGTCTTAGAGAGTTTCATAAACATGACTCCATGTCCACAGTCCCAAAGAAGTGAAAAGGATGCAGGGGAAATACAGATATGTTAATAGGATGGGACTAGGTCACCTTACTACTTACTTTGTCCAGCCCCAAAATGGAAGTATTAGATTATAAAATCCATATGCCTTTCAACTCTTAAAGCCATTTTCACTCTTTAAATTATGGTGAAGATCCATTCTTTACCTATGACTTCAGAAGATGCCATCTTAGATAGCAAAGGCATGAAGAATGAAAAGAGACTGAGAAACAGGAGAGTGCTCTCAACATAAATACTCAAACCATAATCCTAAAATACATCCTAGATACCTTCTTCTTCCTCACTGCTCCCTGCCCCCACTCATCATGTCAGCCACAAAGAGCTTCCAAGTCTGCCTCCATAGCACCTATTCTCCATCCCTACCTCTACTATTCTAATTCAGCCATCATCTTTCCTTGAACATTGTTATGGGCTGAATTGTGTCCCCTCAAAATTCATATGTTGAAGTCCTAATCCCCGGTACCTCAGAATGGGGCTGCATTTGGAGATAGGATAAACAGGTAATTTAAAGAGGTAATTAAGTTAAAATGAGATCATTAGGGTGAGTCCTAATCCAAATGACTGACATTTTTATAAGAAGAGATTAGGAAACAGACACACCACAGAAGGAAATCCATGAGAAGACACAGAGGAGATGGACATCTACAAATCAAGGAGAGAGACCTCAGAAGAAATCAATCTCACCAGCACCTTGACTTCTAGTTTCCAGAATTGTGAGAAAATTAAGCTCTGCTGTTTAAACCACCCAGTCTGTGGTACTTTATTATGGCAACCCTATCAGATTAATGCACACATACTATAACATTTGCATCCTATTGACCTCTTTGTCTCTGTTTATGCCTTTGACTCACTCCAATCTTTCCATACAGTTGCCAGGGAATCATTTCTAAAATCCAAATCTGACATTTTTGTTTTTCCTCCCAAACCCTTCAAAAGCTGTACAGTGATTACAGGAATCAATTCTAAACTCCCTTTATGATAATCCCCTTCTCACTTCAGTAGTGTCCCTTTCAATGCCCACCATGGACCTCACAAGAAACTTGTGTTCTTGGGAATTAATATATTTCTTGCCCTTTTTTATACATGTCCCCTTTTGCTGAGAAGGTTCTTCTTGCAAACCAGACTTATGCTTCTCTGTAAGCAACACCCGAACAGTTCTTCTACCTTCCCTAAGCCGTATATATTCATTCCTTTTTTTCCTCAGGAGGAATCTTTATTTACATTTTTACAAATAAAAATTGTATATATATTTAAGATAACATCATGATGATTTGATATATGTATACATAATCGACTTAATTAACACAGCCACCACCTCATATTGTTGCCCTTTAAAATTTTTTTTTCTTGAGGTATAGTTGATTTACAATGTTGTGTTAGTTTCTGGTGTATAGTGAAGTGATTCAGTTATACATATATATATTCTTTTTTATATTCTTTTCCATTATAGTTTATTACAGGATATTGAATAGAGTGCCCTGTGTTATACAGTAGGGCTTTGTTCTTTATCTATTTTATACATAATAGAGTGTATCTGCTAATCCCAAATTCCTAATTTATCCCTCCCCCACCCTCTTTCTCCTTGGTAACTATAAGTTTGTTTTCTATGTCTGTGAGTCTGTTTCTGTTTTGCAAATAAGTTCATTTGTATCATGTTTTAGATGCCACGTATAACTGATATCATATGTTATTTGTCTTTCTTTTTCTGACTTACTTCACTTAGTTTCTCTAGGTCCACCCATGTTGCTGCAAATGGCAATATTCCATTCTTTTTTTATGAGTAACATTCCATTATACACATAGCACAGGTTTCCACTAGCTATCTATTTTACACATGGTAGTGTATATATGTCATCCTAATCTCCCAATTCATCCCACACCCCTTCCCCACCATGTCCACATGTCCATTCTTTACATCTGCATCTCTATTCTTGCCCTGCAAATGGGTCCAGCTGTACCATTTTTCTTTTGATTTGCATTTCTCTGATAATTAGTGATGTTGAGCATCTTTTCATGTGCCTTTTGGTCATTTGTATGACTTTTTTGGAAAAAGGTCTATTTAGGTCTTCTGCCCATTTTTTTGATTGTCTTGTTTGTTTTTTGATATTGAGTTGTATGAGTTTTTTATACATTTTGGATATTAACTACTTATCAGTTGTATGGTTTTCAAATATTTCTGGAGATTGCCTTTTAACTTGGTTGATTGTTTCCTTAATTTGATGTAGTCACATGTTTAATTTTGCATTAGTTGCCTGTACTTTTAGAGTCAAATTTAAAAAAAACATTGCAGGACTAATTTCACATAGCTTTCTACTATGTTTTCTTCTAAGAGTTTTATGGTTTCAGGTCTTACATTTAAGTCATTAATCAGTTTTGAGTTGATTTTGTGTATGGTGTAATATGTCTTTTTTTCCCCCCTTGGTTAAGTTTAGCTAAAGCTTTGTTATTTTGTTTATGTTTTTAAAAAATCAACTCAGTTTTGTTGACATTTTCTATTGTCTTGCTAGTCTCTTTTTATTTCTGCTGTAATCTTTATTATTTCCTTCTTTCTGATAACTTGGAGCTTAGTTTGTTCTTTTCCCAGTTCCATGAGCCATAAAGTAGGTTATTGATTTGAGATCTGTCTTTTTTCTTAATATAAATAGTTGGCACTAAAAACTTCCATCTTAGAACTGCTTTTGCTGCATCCCAAGACTTTGAGTATGTTTAGTTTTCATTTTTGGTTGTCTCAAGTACTTTTCAATTTTCCTTTTGGTTTCTTCTTTGATCCATTGGTTCTTCTGGAATGTGTATTTAATTTCCACATATTTGTGGATTTTATAGTTTTTTTTCCTGTTACTTATTTCTAGTTTTATTCAATTGTTTTCAGGAAAGCTACATGATATAATTTCTATCTTCTTGAATTTGTTGAGCCTTGTTTTGTGGTCCAACATATAATTGATCTGTCATGGGAAATTTCCACACGTACTTTAAAAGAATATTTATTTTGTTGCTGTTGAGTGGAATGTTCTATTAATGTCTGTTAGGTCCATCTGGTCTATCATATTATTAAAATCCAGTTTTCTTACTGATTTTCCATCTGCATGATCCATCTATTTTTAAAAGTGAGGTATTTAAGATCTCTACTATTATTGTATTGCTGTATATTTCTCCTTCAATCGTGATAGTATTTGCTTTATATATTTGTGTAATACAATTTTAGGTGTATATATTTATAATTGTTATATCCCTTTAATTGATCCCTTATCATTATGTAGTGACTACCTTTTATTCGTTTGACTAATTTTTACTAAAAGTCTAATTTTTCTGATATAAATAGAGCCAGCTCTACTCTCTTTGGCTACCACTTGCATAAAATATCTTTTTCCGTCCTTTCACTTTCAGTCTATGTATGTTCTTAAAGCTAAAGTGAGCCTCTTATAGACAGCATTTAGTTGGATCTTGTTTTTTCAATCCACTCAGCCAGTCTGTGTGTGTGTGTTTGAGAATTTAATCCATTCACATTTAATGTAATTACTGATAGAGAAGGTGTGCCCAAGATGGGAGAGTAGGAAGACCCTGAGCTCACCTCTTCCAGTGGGCACATCAGAATCACAACTGTTTACAGAATAACCATCTATGAGACAGACCTGAAGACTAGCAGAAAAGATTTTCCACAACTAAAGATTTAAAAAGGGAACCACAACAAGATGAGTGGAAGGGCAGGGATACAGTATAGTCAAGATGCCTGATCCCAGGTAGATGACCCACAAAAATGGGAGTATAATCACAATTGCAGAGGTATTCCCAAGGAGTGAAGGGTCCAAGCCTTATATCAGGCTCCTCAGCCTGGGGTTCCTGCACTGGCAAGATGAGCCCCTAGAATATCCAGTTTTGAAAGCCAGTGGGGCTTGCATATGGGAGAACTGGATAGCTGTAAGAAACAAATACTATGCTTTTAAAGGGCACAGACAAAATCTCACAGACTCCAAGTCCTGGCACAGAGGAAAGAATTTGAATGGAGCCTGGGTCAGACCCACTTGGAGAACCTCCCAGAGGGGCAGGAGGCAACTTGGACTCCCCCTGGGGACACAGATGGTGGTGGCAGCCATTTTGGGAAGTCATTTTACCACAGAGACACTGGTTCTAGCATCACCATTTTTGAGTCTCCCTCCTAACCTATTAGGGCTTACCTGCCCACTATTGGGCCAGCTTCAGCCACAGGACTCACTGGCCTCTGTTCAGCACCCCTAGGCTTCTCACTGTTTTCATCCATTTTTATCCTGAGTTCATTGAGCATCTTTATGATCATTACCTTGAACTCTATCAGGTAGACTGCTTATCTCCATAAAGTTCTTATTCTGAGGTTTTTGTCTTGTTTTTTCTTATGGAAAATAGTTCTCTGTCTCCTCATTTTGCTTAATTCTCTGTCTCCTCATTTTGCTTAATTCTCTGTTTTTATTTCTATGTATTAAGTAGGTCAGTTACATTTCCTGAATTTGGAGAAGTGGCCCTGTGTAAGAGATATCCTATGGGACTCAGCAGCACATTTTCCTCTGGTTAACAGTGGTATATGCTCTAGGGGTGCCTTCTATGTGGGCTGCATTGGCCATTCTGCTGCAGGAGGGCTGACTACTGTGGGCATGATGGTAGGCCCTTGGCCTGGTTGGCTGTCATGCTTTGTCTCATGTGGAGGCTGCCAGCCCACTGATGCATGGGGTCAACTCCTGGTTTAACTGGCTCTGTGGCTTGGGGTGACCAGGGTTGTTGCTGGCCTACTGGTATGTGGGGCTTGGTCCCAGCACAGCTGGAGTATCTGAAGCTGGTGCTCGCCCACTAGTGAGTGGGAACAAGTCCTAGTGTGGCTGGCTGCCTTGCCCTTGGGGCCCATGGCTGGTGCTAGCCTGCTGGTGGGTGGAGATGGGCCCGAGTACAGCTTGTTTGGGGGGCCAGGGACACCTGGGGCTGTTGCCAACCCACTGGTTGGTGGAGCCAGGTCCCAGGGTAGCAGGCTGTAAGGCAATTTACATTCCCACCAACAGTGTACGAGGGTTCTCTTTTCTCCACATCCTTGCCAACATTTGTTGTTTGTGTTCTTTTTAATGTAGCCATTCTGACAATTGTGAGGTGATATTGTGGTTTTGATTTGCATTTCCCTGATGATTAGCAATGTTGAGCACCTTTTCATATGCCTCTTGGCCATCTGCGTTACCTCTTTGGAAAAAATGTCTTTTCAGTTTTTCTGCCCATTTTTCAACTTGTTTGTTTGTTTTTTTGATGTTGAGTTGTATGAGCTATTTATATATGTTTGTTTTTATTATTAATTCATTTCTGGTAATGAGAAGAGAGAGAGAAATGGTACTTCTATGTTCCTTGGGGTCTTTCCAGCAATAGGACATCTTAGGATGTCCCATATGTTAGTGGTTCATTTTAAGGACACTGAAAGAAGGGCAGAAGCAGAAGGAAATACCTTGATAGCTCCATGGCCGTGACCACTGGAAACTAAAATGTCAACATTTGTGAAGTGGGATAAGCAGGAAGATCACAGACCTTACTTTTAACAGCACAAGTTTAATAAGAACAAGTAGCATCCTTGTAGGTAGCAGAGAAAAGCCATTTACCACTATTGTGGTATTTCTTATAATGTATTGCAGATTGCATTATTGACCCCAATCCTTCACCCCTACTTGAATCCACACTTTTGTCAAGGTCTCATCCTAAAAGGAAGGTACTCCCTGTCCCTTCATTTTTATCCTGGCTCTGTGACTTGCTTTAGTCGATGAAGTACGGGCAGAAGTGACAGTGTGCCAGTTCTGAGCCCAGGCTTTAAGAGGTGATGAATGTTTTCACTTGCCCTTTCGTGCCTCTGCCATCACCATGAGAAGAATATGCATTGATGGTGTAAAGACAGTGAGAGATACATGGAGCAGAGAGCAGAGGCATTCCAGATGACCCACAGATCTACAGTGAGAAATAGAGCTGCCCCTGTCACTCCAGCCTCAAGCAGAGTAATCCAGCCAAACTCCAGCTAGCTGCTGACATATGAGCAATAATAAAGGATCGCTGTTTTAAGCCAAAGTTTTGGGGTGGAGTGTTACATAGAAATGGCTTCCTAATCCATAAGGTCAGCAGTTAGATCAGAAAAGAGCCAAATGCTTTTTAGCAAATTATGGCAGGGTCTATCATTTCAAAATGGGTAGAAACAAAGACAAACTAACAAACTATATCAGAAACTATTCCTTCCGATATAGAATAGGACTGTCGTCTCCAAGAAAAATTAATGCTCTAGACTAGGGGTCTTCAGACATTTTCTGTCAAGGCCCAGGTAGTAAATATTTTAGAGTTTATAGGGCACACAGTCTGTCACAACTACTCGACTCTGCATTTATAGCACGAAAGCAACCATACACAGTATGTAAATAAATGGGTGTGGCTCTGTTCCAATCAGACTTTATTTATAGACACTGAAATTTGAATTTCACATTATTTTCATGTCAAAAATTATTATTCTTTTGATTTTTATTCAACTACTTACAAATGTAAAAACCAGTCCTAGTTCATGGGCCATGCAAAATCAGGCAGCCAGCTAGATGTCGACTGGCAAACATTAGAAAGATGAATAATGCCAAATAATGTCAGGGACATGGGATAGAGGAATACTCACATGCTGCTGGTGGGATGTAGATCAGAGACAAAACAACTGTGAAGGTTTAGGGCCCCTCACTTGCTTGGACCCATGTGAGTGACGGGAATTCTAAAATATTCTAAGTAAAGAAGGAAAACCAGGTTGCAATCAGGAAACATCGGTAAGTAAGCATTTCAGGTAAATTATCTTAAGAGATCCCAATAATCTATTGTAATTTCTTAGCTTCTTCTAAATAAATATTAACTTTTGGACCTAACTTTGAATTTTTAATTTTGTGTTCTTCTTAAAAAGAATCCCCAAATTGTAAAGGTATAAGGCCCCACAACACCTAGATCTTCCTCTGAGATAGAGGCAGCCATTCTGGGTAGGAATCTAATGACCTTCAGTCCAATTAAGTGTAAGCATTTGTTCTAACCTAAAAATTCTACTCCTGGGTACATGTCCCAAAGAAGGCTACACACATGTCCATAAGAGAATATGCACAGGACTTCTGTTAAAGAAAGTCATGGTGACAGGGATTTGTAGATAATCTGGACTCCGTCACTGGGAGAGTTGAAAGGTAAAACGTGATGGACACACTCCATAGAGTGTTATGTAGCTGTCGTAAGTTAGAGAATTGGGTGTATACAAATAAGTATGGATGGATGTTTAAAACTAGTGCTGGAAAAAAAAAAAAAAAAAAAACTAGTGCTGACTGTAATGGCATCACCACTTGGAACACAGTTTGACAATTTCTTATAAAGTTAAACATACACTTATCATACAACCCAGCAATTCATTCCTAGGTATTTATTCCAGATAAATCAAGTCCTGTGTCCCAGACACATGAATTTTCATAGCAGCTTTATCCATCATAAGTAGAAACAACCTAAATATTCATCAAGTAGTAAACAATAAATGATGCTATAGCCATACAATAGAATACTACTCAGCAATAAAGAAGAATTAACTGCTGCTACACACGATCTGGAGGAATCTAAAAAGCATTTGACTGAGTAAAAGAAGTCAGATGAAAAGGGAATACAGTAAGTCCCCTACATACGAACCTTCAAGTTGCAAACATTCAAAGATGCAAACGTGCGTTGGCATGTCCAATCACGTAAGTTAGTTCATGTGTCTGGCGTATGTTGTCACATGAGTGCACCCTCTACAAGTGGTTGTGCTTTAGTGTACTTTACTGTACAGTACTGTATAGAGTGCAGTATCTTTATTTCAAGCCCAGGATGTCCGGAAGCAAGCTTAAGAGCAGTGGTGATGTAGCAGGTCCTGCTAAGAAGCGCCAAGTGATAACGATGGAAACAAAAGTGAAAATAACTGAGAAAGTGGAGCAAGGTGAAAAGATGGTAGACATTGCTTGTTCTTATAACATGAATCATTAAACCATCAACACAATTCTAAAGAACAGGACAAGATCACGGAACACGTGAAGCCTGCTGTGCGATGACGTCGACAATAATATCGAAGAAGCATGGAAAAGTGATGGAGGAGATGGAGAAACTTCTCAGTGTGTGGATATAGGATCAGCATCAGTGTCGAGTCCCGCTCAGCTTAATGCTGATTCAAGAGAAAACTAAAAGCCCTTATGAAGACTTGAAGAAGAAACACGGTGAAGAATCAGAGGGCACATCTCTTAATGCCAACCATGGCTGGTTTCATAGGTTCAAGGCTAGAACCAACTCTCACAATGTAAAATAAGTGGCGAGGCAGTGAGTGCAGATATGGTAGCTGCCCAGGAATTTCCTGAAACACTTCAAGAAATTATTGATGAAGGTACTTATTTACCTGAGCAGGTTTTTAATGTGGATGAGATAGGACTGTACTAGAGAAGGATGCCAGACCAAAGTTACATCAGTAAGGAGGAAAAGTTGACGCCAGGCTACCAAGCAGCAAAGGATAGGCTAACTGTGTTGTTTGGTGGCAATGCTCCCAGCAATATGAAGCTGAAGCCACTCTTAGTTTCTCATTCAGAGGACTCAGGAGTCCTTAAAAACATAGCCAAGGGCTCTCTTCCCGTTGTGTGGAAGAGTAACCGCAAAGCCTGGGTTACACAGGCCGTTCTCCAGGACTGATTTTTCCACCACTTTATCCCGGAGGTAGAGAAATATTGCTTGGAGATGGACATCCGATTCAACGTTCTTTTGCTGCTCGACAGTTCTCTGGGCCACCCTCCATTCATGGACAACTTTCATCCCAACATCAAAGTAGTGCATCTGCCACTATATACTACATCACTCATCCAAATTACGGACCAGGGAGTTATAGCGACTTTCAAGAAATATTATTTACATCACACTTTTTGTCAGGCAGTAAAGGTGAGTGACGAATCAGGAAAAACCTTGCGACAATTTTGGAAGGACTATAACATCTACAAGGCCATAAAAAACATTGACTTTGGGTTTCCCTGGTGGCGCAGTGGTTGAGAGTCCGCCTGCTGATGCAGGGGACATGGGTTCGTGCACCGGTCCGGGAAGATCCCACATGCCGCAGAGCGGCTGGGCCCATGAGCCATGGCCGCTGAGCCTGCGCGTCCGGAGCCTGTGCTCTGCAACAGGAGAGGCCACAACAGTGAGAGGCCCGCGTACCGCAAAACAAACAAACAAACAAACAAAAAACACATTGACTTTGTTAGGCGTGAGGGTTACGGTCGTCACTATGAATGGGGTTTGGAAGAACATTTGTCCACATTCAAGATTTTCATGGATTTGAGAAGGTGGATGAGGAGTTCAAAGAGGTCTTCAGCAACTTACTGACCCTCAGCAAGAAGCTGGAGCTAGATCTGCAAGAGGACAACTTCGTTGGATTCCTTGCTGTGCAACACGATGGGCTTGCTAATGAAGACCTGATGGAATTGGAGGCTCAGAGAAAGGACAAAGAGAGACAAGAGAAGAAGAAGTAACTGAAGAACCGAAGAGATTCACCATGCAGGAAATGACAAGAGGATTTTCTTTATTTGAGGAGGGATTGTTAGTTTTTGAGGCACAGAACCCAAACATAGAACGGTACACAAAGGTTGCAGCTGCTGTTCAGAATGCAATCCAGTGTTACCATGTCATCTATGACGAGAAAAAAAGAGCTACTACCCAGATATCGCTGGATCATTTTTTCAAGAGGGTAGATAGAATTGAATCCAGCAAGGAACCAGAACCTGTACCATCAGTGTCAGATGTGAGTGAAATTGCAGCTCGCCCTCCGTCTCTTACTGCTGACGATCCTTCAGCTCTACCATCTCCCACCTCCTCTCCCTCCTCCAGTCAGTGACTCTTCTTGCCTTTTCACTAGATGCCAGCCCCTGTATGCCAGCTGTTGTACTGTACTACTGTACTTTTCAAGGTACTGGACCATAACATTTAAAATATTTTCTTTATTTTTGTGGTTGTTTTTTATGTACTATTTGTGTAAAGTATTATAAACCTATTACAATAGCCAATTGTGTGAGTTGGGTACCTAGGCTAAATTTGTTGGACTTACGAACAAATTGGACTTACAAACACACTCTCAGAACGGAACTCGTTCATATGTAGGGGACTTGCTGTATACTGAATAAGTCCATTTGTGTAAAACTCTAGAAAAGACAAATCTAATCTACAGTTATAAAAAAATGTATCAGGGGTTGCCTGGAGCTGGTGAGAGGAGATGGACATTGAGTAGGCTGGGTCATGAGAGAGCTTATCTTTTTCAGTTTTATTGAGGTATAATTGACAAATAAAACTGTCAATTTTTATTCAAAGTGTACACAGTGATGATTTGATATACATATACCTTATGAAAGAATTCCTACAATCCAGTTAATTAACACAGCCACCCATCATCTCACATCTCAACACCTCACATCTTTACCATTTTTTTTTTTGGTACAAACATTTAAGTTTTACTCTCTTAGCAAATTTCAATTTTACAACGCAGTATTATCAACTATAGCCACCATGTTACACATTAGCTCTTCAGGCCTTATTTATCTTATAACTGAAATGTGTCCCTTTTACCAACTTCTCTTGATTTGACCCACCACCCCGCCCCCAGCCCTTGGCAATCACCATTCTATTCCCTGTTTCTATGAGTTGGACTTTAAAAAATAAAAAAAAAATTTTCAGATTCCACATATAAGTGATATCATGCAGTATTTGTCTTTCTGTGTCTGGTTCCCCAAATCTTTTTTGTGAGGTAACATTGGTTTATAACACTACATAAGTTTTACGTGTATTTAAACTTCTGTATACACTACACCGTGCTTACCACCAAAAGTTTTGTTTCCATCATCACCATACAGTTGACCCACTTTACACATTTTGCCCTCCCCTCCACATTTTGCCTCTTCCCTTTTGGTAACTACTAAGCCGTTATGAGAGAACTTTGAGGATGATGAAAATGTTCTAAACACAGGTGTCAAAACTCATCAAACTTTACACTTAAAATGGGTGTGTATGTTTTATTTTATGTAAATTATACCTCAGTAAAGTTGACTTCTTTAAAAACTAGAGCTGTTTTTTTTAAAAATAAGCAATTAGGGCTTCCCTGGTGGCGCAGTGGTTGAGAGTCTGCCTGCTGATGCAGGGGGCACGGGTTCGTGCCCCGGTCCGGGAAGATCCCACATGCCACGGAGCGGCTAGGCCCGTGAGCCATGGCCGCTGAGCCTGCGCGTCCGGAGCCTGTGCTCCACAGGCCACAACAGTGAGAGGCCCGTGTACCAAAAAAAAAAAAAAAAAAAAAAAAAAAAAAAGCAATTAAGAAAAATAAGAATGAGATATATGACAGAAAACCACACATGTAAAATAAAGAGATATGCACACTAAAATATACATAATAAAACATAGGAAGAGATGCCTATGCAGAACATGGGTGGGAGTTGATTACGGGGGTAAAAATCAATAAATCAGTAAAATAAAACAAGAGAAAGGCTTTGTATAAGACCAATGATGACAAATTTGCCATAATAATTAACTCAACTCTTGGGAAAAGAGGACTAAAAGAAAGGAGAAAAAGCTCTATTGACAAGGGGCTTACTTCTAAGGATTAGTAGTGAGGAAATCAGCCCTGGAACTCATCTCCTCCCATTCCAGAAAGGGCTGTAGAAAAGAAACCTGAGGTGCCATTTGAGTTTACAACAAAGGGCACAGATTCCTCCATTCTTGAGGAACGAAGTTGTTTCTAGCTAGACGGTAGGGTACCCAGCTGAGAGTCTTGAAGGACTGGAAAGAGAGAAGAGGAGAAACTCACGGAGGCACCGTTCTTACAGAAGCTTTAGTCTAGAAAGGACTTCCTTTGTACATCCAAAGAACCCTTAGTGGCACAGAGTTTCCCCTAACACTGAACCACTGTTTTGAGATCTACTTCTCCTCCGGTAAAGAACTCCATCATAGCCTTGAATGTTTGTTCTTGTGATCGCTGATTAGCAGAATAAGGTGGCCTAATGAAGGGATGACCTGAATCCATTATGTGCATTATTTAACAGAACCAACACTGGTTTTCAGCAATAGAGGAGACTCTTATAACAAACCCTTCCCCATCTGGAGTAAGGTACTGCAAGACAAAATGCTGATTTCTCCACAGGCTAAAAAGGGGCTCCCCCACACCTGAGCTATTCATCTCCATCTCTGGGGTGTCCAGCATTCTTAAGCTTCAGCATCTCCACTTCCTCATTTCTACCGATAACCAACTATTTTGCCTTGGTTCTCATTCAAAGCTCTGCAAGAAAATAATCTGACTGGCTAAAAAGAATCTGATGTATTAGCTAATAGAGATAAACTATTGTGAAAGGACAGAAAATAATAGAACTGCCTCCCTTACTGATATCTGCAAATCTGAGCTTTTCTTTTTCGGCAAACATGAAGTCATATGTACTTGATGAGTGAGGTGAATGCTTGTCAGTAAGAAAAGAAAAGGAGCAACGAAAATTATGGAAGCAGAGTGAAAAAAAGAGAGAGAAATGAATAAAGATTAGAGGTAATCCTTGTGAGAATGTGTGCTTTCCAGATAAAATTATGGAATTAGAAAGAAGGAGTCTAGGAAATTCCCTGGCAGTCCAGTGGTTAGGACTCCATGCTTTCAGTGCTGAGGGACTGGGTTCAATCCCTGGTCAGGGAACTAAGATCCCACAGACCATGCGGCACAGCCAAAAAAAATGAGTCTATAAATGGTCCATCGAGAAGATTATCTGAGGATGTGGAAAAGTAGGAGGCATTCAGCAGGAAGGGGTTCACGCTGCTGAGTGGACTTTGCTATGAAATGTTCAGGAGCCCAAAGTCCCCATACTGAAGGTGTAGTCAGAAACCTGGCCCTGAGGCCAATTGAACGTGCTTGACCTCTTTAAATATGCTCCTGCAGTGCTGTGGCCTTTACTCAACACGATTTACCTCTTCCTGAGCCTTAAGTGGGTACTGTTGCCACCTCTGGCCTAGTGCAAGATAAGGTGGTGTCTGAGATTCAGAAAACTCTGCATCTGTTCCCTGCCTGGCCATCGACTCTTGCTTTGGCCTCCCTAGTTGGAGTGGGCCTAGCCTAGAAAATGAACTTTCTTATGTTTCCAGTGGATTCATCACATCTTGCCCAGGACCCTTCCACTCCTTTCTCAGATTTCTGCCACCAGCCCCTGGTTTTTCCCGCTTCTATCACTGCATCGAAGGGAAGTAAATAATCTACACTTCCCTCCTTTTTTTTTAGGGGTGGGGGATATTGGAGGGGAGTGATGAAAGAAAATGAAACTAACTGGTCCAAACAAGGCTTAGAAATTTTCTCACTTTCTATTACATTCCAACTCTCTGACTCCTGGTACTAAATGTAATTAGCAATGGCAATAGATAGGCTGGGGTTGGGGGATGGGCGTGGTTCATGTTACTTGAAATGATGTTTGACGGTCTATCACCAGAGGCTGTGCGGGGTAATGAAAATAACATGAGCTTTGGAGACAGACAAGTTTGGGTTCAAATTCTCACTTTGCCACTTATTAGCCATGGGATGCTGAACAAGCCAATTAGTGTATCTGAACCTCAGTTTTGTCATCTCTGGTAAGGAGACAATATTACTGACCTCAGGAGGTTTGCTGTGAAGATTAAGAGGTCATGTCTGTAAAGCACACAGAGCAGTACCTGGTAGACAGGAAGCCCTCAATGTTATTCACTATGAATGTTCACCTTTCTTGAAGCATCTGACTTGACTTCTTTCCTCCCTGAAGCTCCCCTGGTTCTCCTTCTTGAGAACATAGTCAATATTCAATAAAAGGGACAAGGATTGTCAGTGATTCAGAGACCTCTCTGCTCACTGTGCTTTTCCAAATCAAGGTTGAAATTATCAAAACTCTGGGTCTCAAGTCTAAGTGATTACTTAGAATCCAAGCTCAAGGACAGATCTCTCCTCTGTGTCTGGAGTGTATACGATGTAACTCTGTTTGAGCTCTAGTGAAAGATGATAAGGAAGGGTCCCAACATTTTATCAGAGAGTGTTTCCAAGCTTATCCCTGTTCCAGCTCTCCTTGTTCCTCCCAGGATGTCTTCCCTGGTTTCTTATCTTTATTGTTGCCTAAACTTTTCTAGAAGTTGCTCTTTCCCTCAATACTTCATTTCACTGTCTTCTTTCCCAGGAACCATCCACTGATCTCTCCATGTCAGGTCATATTTTCATCCCTCCTAGAATGTCTTTCTTTAACTTCACCCCATCCAAAACTCCCCAGGCCATTTTGAGTTTCTTGTGGACTAAGGACTAAGGCGCTGGGGAGGTGATGGGAGAAGAACTGTCTAAGAGGGTTCCTGTCCTTAAAATGCTTACAGCTTTTTTAGGAAAAGGAAAGCAAACATTTTTAAATGAACTTCATATCCTTTCGAAAACGTTCAAGAAATGTTTGCCAAATAAATTGAATCTCGATTAAGCATATACTAGGTATTAGGGTCCTCTATTAAGCACCAGAAATACAGAGCTGTATAGGTTAGTGTCCCCTAATATCCAATATATTAGGATAAACTAGGTTATGATGCAGTAACCGAAAAAAGAATCTTGGTGGCTTATAGGAACAAAGGTTTAATTTTCACTCATGCTGCATATCCATTGCAGGTTTGCTAGTGACACTTCTCCATATCTTCTCACTCTGAAACCCAAACTGATTGAATAGCCACTCAAGTGTTGCTGATCACCATGGCAGATGGAAAGAGAGTTCTGGAGGGCCTTGCACTGGCCGTTATAGGCCCTGACCTTGGAAGTAATGCATAGTTCATAACTCACTGCCTACAACAGTGACATGGCCCCATACAACCACAAGAGGGCCAAGAAGTGAATCCTACCATGAGCCTAGAATGCCGAAAGCCAGACATTTTTTGAGGTACGCGGGCCTATCACTGTTGTGGTCTCTCCCGTTGCAGAGCACAGGCTCCGGACGCGCAGGCTCAGCGGCCATGGCTCATGGGCCCAGCCGCTCTGTGGCATGTGGAATCTTCCTGGACCCGGGCATGAACCGTGTCCCCTGCATCGGCAGGCAGACTCTCAACCACTGCGCCACCAGGGAAGCCCTGGAATCTTCTTTAAATTAATTTTTATTGGAATACAGTTTACAATGTTGCATTAGTTTCTCCTGTGCAGCAAAGTGAATCAGTTATACTTATACATATAACCAATCTTTTTTAGATTTCCTTCCCATTTAGGTCACCACAAAGCATTGAGTTGAGTTCCCTGTGCTATGCAGTAGGTTCTCACTAGTTATCTATTTTATACATAGTAGTGTATATATGTCAATCCCAATCTCCCAAGTCATTGGAATCTTGATAGAGACTGCATTGACTCTACAGATGGCTTTGGGTAGTATGAACACTGTTATGATATTTATTCCTCTGATCATGAACAAAAGATATCTTTCCATTTGTTTGTATCTTCTTCAACTTCTTTTATCAAAGTCTTGTAGTTTTCAGTGTACAGATCTTTCACATCCTTTGTTAAATTTATTCTTAAGTATTTTATTGCTTTTGATACTATTGTAAATGGAATTATTTTTCTTTATTTTTTTTCAGATAATTCATTCTTAATGTATAGAAACACAACCAATTTTTGTATATTGGTTTTGTATCCTGCAGCTTCGCTCAAATCATTTATTAGTTTTAACAGTTTTTTGGTGGCATCTTTAGGATTTGCTATAGATCATGTCATCTGCAGACAGAGAAAATTTTACTTCTTTCTAACTTGGACCCCTTTTATTTCTTGTTCTCATCCGGTGGCTCTGGCTAAGACTTCCAGGACTATGTTGAATAGAAGTGGTGAAGGTGGGCACCCTTTTATTGTTCCTGATCTTAGAGGAAAAGCTTTCAACTTTTAACAACTGAGTGTGACATGTTCTGTGGTTGGAGGGATGGAGGGATTGCATCAGGCTAGACTCCATGGTTGGATGGACCTGCTGGCTAGGCTCTGCATTCAAGCAGGGCTGATGGCTGTGCTCTGTGGTAAGGTGAGACCACTGGAAGGGCTCTGCAATCACTTCTGGTTGTGCAAGTTTTCATGCTGTGTTCCCTGGCAGGGAGGTGTCACGGGTTGTACTCCACAATTGGGAATGGCTACAGACTAGGCTCCACAATCCCTCCTGGTCAGGTGGGGTCTCAAGCTGGGGTCCTCAACCAGATGGTGTCACTGGCTGGACTCTGTGTTCAGGTGGGGTTACAGGCAGAGCTTTGCCATCCAAGGAGGCCTCAGGCTGTGCTCTGCAGTCAGGTAAGTCTATAAGCTGTGTCCCAAAGTTAAGCAGGGCCACAGGCCTGGGCTTCACAGTCAGGTAAGCCACAGGCTGTGCTCTGCTGTTGGGGCCTACAGATGTATCCCACAGTTGGATGAGATTACAGGCAGTGCTCCTTGGTTGGGTGGAGCTACATGCTATGCTCCATGATTGGGTGGTGTCACTGGTTAGATTCCCTGCCTGGGTTAGATTCCCCAGGCTGTGTTCAGCAATTGGGTAAGGCCATAGGCTGGGCTGGGCTGCAGGGCAGAGCTGTAGGCTAGACTCTGCCCTAAGTTGAATTCCAAGGCTGCCCAGGGTCACTGTTCAGGCTCCCTTGTTATATGGGCCCAGAGGCTATGCTTAACAGTTGGGCAGAGCTGCTGGCTTGGCTCCCTGCCCTAGCGTGACTGTAGAATGGGCTCTGTGGCTTCCCAGGATCTCTGGCCAAGCTTCCTGATCAGGGGGACTGGAGGCTGCACTCAGCAGTTGGGCAGGGGTGTGAATTTGCTTCCTTGCCTGGGTGGTAATAGAATGAGCTCACGGCTGTTATGGCTAATTGGCTGGGGACCCAAATCAGGCAGAACTGGCAACTGAGCTCCCTGGCCACATGGGGTCACATGCTTGGCTCTGCAGATGAGCAAATCTGCTGGCTGGGATCCCTGCCCAGCCTCTGCTGCAAGCAAGAATGTGGTCCACCAAGATCTGAGCACTGGTTGCTGTAAGCCCTGCCTCCCTTCTCCATCCCTATCTGATCCCCTGTAGGCAAGCTCTGCAGATTACCTCGGTGATCTGCTTATCTCTGCTGGGATAGTAGAGTGATGACTATCCCTCTACTATCCCAGCAGAAAACTAGAGTGTTACTGTCTGAGGAGGCTAATACAAAGAGTGTCTGGTTAGAGGCACAGGGGACACAATGCCAGTTGAGAGCAAGGGTATCATACTGAACCCAGGAGAGTCAAGTAAAATTTTATATATAAAGTTAAAACCCAGCTTTCTTCTCCATCTCAACCTTGAGGATAGTGACAAGCAAACGTATACCTTCTGAGCAGGATTGTGGAGGATTCTTCCCAGGGAAATTGGCACAATCTCAGAGAAAAAACCTGAAGACACAGATACCGTGTTTCTTAATCTGTTCAGGCTGCTATAACAAACTACCACAGACTGGGTGGTTTAAACAATAAACATTTATTTCTCACAGTTCTGGAGCCTGGGAGGTCCAGGATCAATGCATCAGCAGATTCAGCATCTGGTTCACAGACGGCCTTCTCACAGCGTCTTCACTTGGCAGAAGGGGCAAGAGAGCTCTCTAGGGTCTCTTTTAAAAGAGTACTAACCTCATTCATAAGGGATCTACCCTCATGACCTAATCACCTCCCTAAAGGTCCTGCCCCTTAATACTATCACACTGGAGGTTGGGACTTCAATATATGAATTTAGAGGGGGACACATTCAATGTATCAGGATTGTAGAGGATTCTTCCCAGGGAAATCTGGCCAGTACAAGAGAGAAACCATGAAACAAGAACAGAATGCTACTTTTTAAAGAAGAAAAAAGAAGGAATGAGAGGGCTTCCCTGGTGGCACAGTGGTTGAGAGTCTGCCTGCCAATGCAGGGGACACGGGTTCGTGCCCCGGTCCGGGAAGATCCCACATGCCGCGGAGCAGCTGGGCCCGTGAACCATGGCCACTGAGCCTGCGTGTCCGGAGCCTGTGCTCCGCAACGGGAGAGGTCACAACAGTGAGAGGCCCGCATACCGCAAAAAAAGAAAAAAAGAAAGAATGAGAAAAAAACTTTAGAGAATCAACATACAAAGACAACATACAAAGAAATGTCTAGAGAGAAGAATAAAGTGGCAGAGAAAAAAGCAATGGAGAAAAATATAAGAAAATTAGAGAATCAGGGAATTGTACATTTGAAAAATAACAATTCCAGAATAGGGAGCAGGAAAACAAAGGGTGGGAAATCATCAAAGAAATAAGGCAAGGAAAACAATGTCCTAGAATTCAAGTTCATGAGTTTCCAGATTGACAGGGCCCATTGAGTACTTAGCAGAAAGCGAGTGGAGCAATGCCTTCAAAATTCAGAGAGAAAAACACTTCCAATATGAAATGAGCAACCAAACTAACTAACCAAATGTGAGATTAGTACATGAAGTCAGACATTTTCAGGAAGCTACCAGGAGATGCTCTACCAAAATAAAGGAGTAGAACAAGGAAGACCGTGGATCCAAAAAGCAGGGCATTCATCCATGGGTTCTCAAAGAGAACCCCAGGATGATATAAATGGAGATCCAGGATGGCAGCAGGTCACCAGATATAGAATCAATCCATTCAGAGAAGAGCAGGTCCAAGTGCCCAGGGAGAGAGGCTGCCAGGAAGATAAAATTGATGAAATAAATAACTAATGATTCTGAAAGTATTCAAAAGAGATGAAAGACAGCTAAATTCTCATCTTTCATAGCAGGAATTCAATGGATAATACCTGAAACTGAAAAAAGAAATAATAAGTAGCAATACAGGTAAGCATATTACTTATAAATATGGAAATAGAATCCAAAGAAACAAACAAAAGATGTGAAAGTGGTTTTCTTTGGAGAGCAAGAAATGGAGAAAGAGAAATGTGTGACTTCTATATTTTATTATAATTTCTTATTCAAAGTTGACTCAAAATCACGTGGATGAATGGTTTTGGTTTTGTTTTTAGTTTAAATAAATGGAATTTTTAAAATCATGTGGATGTATGACTTTGATGAAAATTTAAACTAAATATAAAAAAGAGAGAAACAATGGAGTGAGAATTCAGCCTGGGGATTAATTTTCCTGCTTAACAGTTTCTTTAACAATCCCAGAAAATAGGACCCCATTATAATGCTGTCTACCCCCAGTTTTCTATTAGAGAGATTCAAATAAATACAATATGCATTTGTATTAATATTCATGATTGTCCAGGAGGCAGGGAGTTATTTGCAAGCCTATATTCAGGCTAGTATGTAATCCCATCACCTCCTCATGTTAGTTATGTAACTGGCATTGGGTAAATCACTTCAACAGCCTGAGCCTCAGTTTCCCCAACCATAACCTGAAAACTCCAAAAGTTGTCCTGATAGCCTTAAGCTCTTCTCCAATCTCTTTTGACTCATAATGTTTCTAACTTGACATGTCCACTTGAAAGTCTAACGTGCATAAGTTGCTTTTAAAATATAATTGAAAGTTTTTTGAAATGCCTCCCATCAAGAGAAGAAATTTCCATCTCCTTGAATCTGGACATATATATATGTTCTGCAAAAGTGATGCTTCCAAGACTCAGTTATAAAAGGCCATAAAACCTACTGCCAGTTTGCTGGAGCATTTACTCTTGGAACCCTGGTCCCATGTAGGACTTCAGTGAAGCCCAATCATATGGAATGATCACATAGATGCTTTGGTTGACATTCCCAGGTGAGCCTAGCCTTCAGGTGCCAGATGTGAGTGGAAAAGCTTCGAGACTTTCCAGATGAAGCCCCAGGCATTTTTATTAGATGCTGTTTTCTCTACAGTTTGGGATTAATTAAGTGATTATGATATGTGATATTATGGTCATTAACAATTACTGAGAAATTACTCTTTTTCAAGTATTGTCCTAAGAACTTTATGTATTTAATCGTTTAATCTTTTTAACAATTCAGTGAGCTAGATAACATTAAGATCTCTTTTTATCTGTGAAAACCTTAAGCCCATAGAGGTTAAGTTATTTATACAATATCAGAAAGCTTACAATTTGAAGGTCAGGGACTCAACCTAAGTCTATCGGACTTAAAAGTTCATGATCCTGGGCTTCCCTGGTGGTGCAGTGGTTGAGAGTCCGCCTGCCGATGCAGGGGACACAGGTTCGTGCCCCGGTCCGGGAAGATCCCACATGTCATGGAGCGGTTAAGCCCGTGAGCCATGGCCGCTGATCCTGCGCGTCCGGAGCCTGTGCTCCGCAACGGGAGAGGCCACAACAGTGAGAGGCCCGCGTACCGCAAAATAAATAAATAAATAAATAAATTTAAAAAGTTCATGATCCTGGACAAGTATACAGTAGGGGCTCGATAAATTCAAAATAGAGTGACATGAGTGGAACAGAGGAGCCAATCACAAGAAAATCAGGAAGAATATTTCAGCTGAAGGGAATAGCAAGCACAAACAGGTTTAGTGTGTTCAATGGAAAGAATAAAGGCCAGCATGGCTGAAGAGTAGGGAGTGAGTGGGAATTTGTATGAGATAAACCCAGAGAGGTACACAGCAGCTGTATCAGGTAGGCCAGCGAGAAGAATTTGAATTTCATCCTAAATTACAAAGGATAGTCATCAGATAAACCAACATTATCTAATTTATATTTTTAAATGATGATTCTGATCAGTGGAGAACGGAATGTCCAAAAGCAAGGTTAGAAGCCCTGTCTGAATATGAGAGTGAAGGAGAGGTGGTTCCCTAAAGGAAAATCAAGGGGCTGTGACTAGAAGAAAGGGACCTCACTGCTGAGCATGCAGATGGCCACTACACAGGCCGGGAAGTGAAGTTGCTGGAGTGCAGGGCATGCACATTTTAAGGATTTTGGTATTGGCAAACACGCTTCCAAAAAAGTTGCACCAGTTTGCATTTTCATGATCAAGATATTACTCTTTCCCTATATCATAGAAAATTCTGGAATTGTTAATAAAATTGAATTCTTGCCAATTTGGAGAAATGATACCTCACTGTCATTTGAATTTGTTTTTCTTCGATTCCTGGTTAGAATGGGAAGTTGGTCTTCCTGACTCACCACGGACAGGCTATGATGTCAGAGGTGTGCCTAGGGGAACACACGTGGTAGAGCCTTCCCCTCCTCCCTTGTCCTCTGTGACTAAGATGCTCACTGTGGTTACACATATTTTGGCGTCCTCAGGAGGCTAACAAAGGCTTCAAAACCAGAGCTAAAGTAGTACATTGACTATGCAAGAAGCAGGCCCAGAGGCAGACTGTGGTTTTTGCAAGAGCCACACGGTGTATTTGGGAGTTGGGGTCAAGGGAAAAGACCTCTGACCTAACTGTTTCAGAGACTTGGAGACTGAAGGCAACCCAGACTACCCTCAGGTGCAAACCCAATTACCTTGCCCTGTTTGGGTGTTTAAAACATAGATTCCCGCATTCTCTTACTTTTTATGTCATTTCAGGATCTAGAGAAGTATACATGATGCTTCCCTACTGCAGATCTGCCCCAAATACCTGACCGAAGAGACTGAGGCCCAGAAAAAAAAGTGATTCTCCCAAGATGACACAAAAAGTTAGTCACAGAGTCAGGACTGTATATTTTCAGCTCTGCCTTCCCCATCCTCCACACCAAAATCCTATATATATCCAGACTTTTTTTTTTAATGCTTATTTTACGTATTTATTTAGTTTGGCTGCACCGGGTCTTCGTTAAGGCATGTGGCATCTTTTAGTTGTGGTATGTGGGCTCATAGCTGCAGCACACCAACTCTTAGTTGCAGCATGTGTGATCTAGTTCCCCGACCAGGGATCAAACCTGGGGCCCCTGCACTGGTATCACGGAGTCTTACCCACTGGACCACCAGGAAAGTCCACTATCCAGACATTTTAGACAGTAGAGTCTCTTCTCTCAGGGAGGAAAGATTCCAACAGATACATTTCTGCCCCATTCCCTAGCCACCAGAATAGAAAATTGCATTTTGCAATTTTTTATAGCTTTGTTGAGTAGACAAAAAACTGCATATATTGAATGTATACAATTCAATGAGTTTGAACATATGCATTTGGTGATGTTTCTGTAGCACAGCCTGACGGGTACTCAGACAGCCCAAGCCAGAATGAAATTACATTTTACAATTCCTTTCCCTGTATGGAATTGAGTTAAGCTTTGCCACAAACTCTTTTCTTTTTCTTTCTTTCTTTTTTTTTTTTTTTGCAAGAGATTGGGGAGGTGGACACGAAGCAGCATCCTTGTGCTCTGAAGGTTGTCATTGGTTAGAGGTGGTGAGGGGTGTCTGCGGGTTTCAGTCTATCCTTGCTGTTCTCTGCTGCGTGACTACTCTCCTTCCCAACTGTCAGCCCTGTTGACCAAGCGACCAGGGCCCAGACCCTCCACTAAACACTTCTCTATGAACTCAAACAGGCAGTAGTTTTGAAGAGCAAACAACCTTTCACGGACTTCTACACCAGCTCCTTCAGTGACCCCACTACCACCCAGAAAGATCTTTACTTTCCCAGCTCCTCCCACAATTGAATAGAATCTCATCCTTATAATAAATTCCTTGTTCCATAATGCTGATAGCAGTTCTGCTGCTTCCCTGATTGAGCCTTAATTATGTTTGAAAAAATGAGCCTCCTTAACAGAAGTGAACGACAGTCATGGATTTCCAGGCCTTAGGCACTGAGTCCCTTCCTAGCTACTGTCTCCTCTTCATTGTAAAGCTTTTAGAAAGAGTTGTTTACACTTCTCTCTTTCACTTACCTTTCAGTCTTCAACCTCCTCAATCTGTTTTCTGCCCTTACAGAAATGGTTTTCAATGTTATTTTGTCTTGTAAGCCCTATATATGATTTTATACCCTTGACCTCTGTATCAAATAGGGTCCAATCAGGAAACGGAAGCCACGTAGGATATTTAATATAGGGAATTGGTGACACTGTTGTCGGAAGGCAGAAACAGCAAAAAGAGGACCCTGAGGAAACAGATATTAGTAACCACAGAATGCAGCTAGCACCCTCAGGCTGCAGGAATTGAGGGAAGAGAACGGATTTTCAAAACCTAAGAGTTCAGAGGAGGGACCCCCCCAATAGCTGGTTCTTGGACCTCCGAGGAAGGGGCACAGCCTGGCGTCCAGAAGGCCTGACCCCATGGGTAGCCCTCAGATGACAGGGGGCTGTGGCTGCTAGTACTTCTGAGACGGCACAGCCAGGCTGGTCAGGGGAGCTTCATCTCTTACTACCGTTCTCCTGCCGGTTTTCGCCCCAGTTACATCATACTTCTCATATTCAACACCAACAGAAGCCTTTGTACAGACTTTCCTTTGCCTGGAACACCATTTAGGCTCATCTGCCTGGCGTTTTTGTATTTATTCCTCAAAGCGCGGTTCAGTGCCACCTTCTCGGCGAAGTTTTTCCGGACCTTCCGGACTCCGTGTGCGTGGCGCCCCCTTGTGGTCCCTTGGTTGGAGGTCGGACCTTGTTGCTTGACCTAAATGAAGAAAAGAAAGCGTGCCACTTCAGGACGTGTGGCTGCACTCTGTGGGGCTCAGGGGGCGCGGGGGCTGTACCCACGGGCGGCTGAGGGCACGTGCGGGTGACATCTGTTCCGGTTGGACCAAGGGAACGGGAGCCAGAGAGGCCAGAGCTCTCCCCCATTAGCTTTGCCATCGCATCGGACTTGCAGCTTCACTAGGCCACTTCCAGCCATGAAGCTCCTTTTGCTGACTCTGGCCGCACTGCTCCTCTTGTCCCAGCTCACTCCAGGTAACCTGGACCTCTTCAGGGGAGGGGGCGGTGTGGAGAGTGAGACCTGGTCACGGAATCCCACGGGCAGGGGGGATGAAATAGCATTTACAACCCAGAGTGCCGTGAGCTGTGATAGAGGGGATCTATGGTCCTGGGGTGCACATGGGAGGGACCAGCCCTGGCTGAGGGCCAAGAGAGTCCTCCCGGAGGGATACTCTTGAGTCCTGAAAAGTGGTTAGAAATTAGAAGGGGAAGGAGAAGAGGTGGAAGTAGGAAGGGTGTCCCGGGCAGAAATCCTCTAATGCAAAAGTCCGGATGTGGGAGAGAGCACTGTGCCTTCAGTGAGCTGGCACAGAACGGAGGGGTGGGTTAAGGGTGCAGCAAGGGGTAAGGCTGAGGAAGCACTCAATGTCCAGGTCTTGATGAGCCTTGAATGCCAGGTGGGGGAGCCATGGGAAGGCTGTAGCAGAGGGGGGCCATGGTCAGACTTGCCCATTCCACCAACTCTAGCATACCTACCTGGCCCCTCTTGCTCACCTGGCAGAAATTTCTGCCCAGCCAAGGCTTTGAGCTCACCTGTCCACAGGATCGGAAGGTGTGTATTTCCTCACCTCAGCCCTTGTATTTTGCCTGTGGCAAATGCCTGAAACACCACTCAGCTGGGGATAGACAGGAAAGCCTTAGAACCCAGGTTAGAAACTGCTCAACCATTTTCTAACTCTGTGACCTCCAGCAAGCAGCTCAGCGGCTCAGAACTGCAATTTCCTCACTTCTCAGTCTGCTGCAGCAAAGGCGTGTGTATAGTAATATCAGTTTGGGGGCACAACATTGAACACACTGAAATTTGGGTATGCAAAAACAAGTGTAACTTCTTCATTTTATATAACTCATCTAAATTTTCCCAGGAACTTCCATCCGGCTGATGGGACAGTTTAGGGGGAGGGGTGCTGGAGGGCACTTAGGGACTGTGCCTAAACTCAGCAGTTAAATAAATATTCATCAGTCCTGGTTTAAAACCATTTCAAGTTAATTCAGTCTCTTTTGAATAAATACTCAGTCTTTGAGCAGTTCTCCTTCTGCTCCCCTGCTCCTTCCCAGGATAGCCCCTGGGTTCAGGAGAAGGTAACTTGATACGTCATGATTTAATTTATTGGTTCATTCAGTAAACATGATTGAATGGATTTCATGTTCTAGGCACTCTGATAGGTGCAGGAGGTAGCACAGTGAACATATCAGAACAAAACAAGGTAAGCAAAGTCTTCAGCCTCTCGGAGTTTACATTCTACTGAGAGAAACAGAAAAAATTTTTTAAATAACTGAAACATACAAAATGTCAGGTGGTGAGTATAATGAGCAGCATAGGTGAGAAAGGGGATAGCAAATACCAGGGGGATGTGGATTTGCTGTTTTAAAGGGGTGCTCATGGAATGAGTCACTGTGACCTGAGGGAGAATAAGGGGTGATCCATGTGGATTTGTGGAGAAGAACATTCAAGCTGGAGGGAACATGAAGTGCAAAGATCCTGGGGCAGGAGCGTGAGGAGGTAGGGCTCGGCGCTGGACCTTCACTGACTTCTAGGACGATGTCCCTCATTGTGTGTGATCCCGTGACTGATGAAACCTCTTGGTCCTGTCGAGCGCCCCACTGACTCAGCCCTTCATCTCAGCCAAATCTTCCATCGGATCCCTAGGTTTAGGCTGTTCACACACAGCCCCTCCCACTGCCTTCTGCATAGGGATCTACTCCTGACGGGTCTCTCGGGCTCGCAGCTCATCACTGGTTTTCCTGTCTTCACTAGAGACACAAGGGAACTTGGGGACCTTCTGGGTCTATTTTATGCCACAGGAGAGGAGAGGGAGAAGCTCAGCCACTTCCCTCAGCCATTTCTAAAACCCCCTCCAGGTGGCACCATAATGTGCTGTGCCGATGCTGTTAGCAATTTTCCTGGGCTGCAGTCTGAGGGCAAAAAGTAAATGCCCTCTTCTCTGGCAGTTTCTCCAGACCAATCTGGGTGTATGTAGCAAGAGATTCTCTTGCCCCTGTCCTTCTCATATTACTTATCTCTACTTCCTAGATGTTCAGGTCGACCAGCAGGCCTTAGTGGGGGAGGGGAGGAAGGCCTCTGTCTCTAGCTTGCTGGTGGGTCCATCATCATCCTGGCTGGCAGAGGCAAGGTGTGGGCTCTGGTGGAGCTCTAAGGCCTCCTCCTGCTGCTGCTGCAGGAAGTGGATTTAAGCACTCCAGTTTCCCCTAGGGAGAGTATTTCCCTCTACTTCCTATTGGGTATGGTGATGGTAAAGGATATTAAATGGAAGTTTCTTTGGCCGGACCCTCAAGCCTTTGCCTCCTGTGGCTTATGGTGAGGTGATATTATCTGAATCCACCAGGCTCAGCTAATAATATATAAAGGAGCTCTTTGAAATTTGGAAATCCCTGACCTTTCTAGATAAATTTCGGTTCTTAAAAGTATTATCTTGTGGGCTTCCCTGGTGGCACAGTGGTTGAGAGTCCACCTGCCGATGCAGGGGACACGGGTTCGTGCCCCGGTCCGGGAAGATCCCACATGCCGCGGAGCGGCTGGGCCCGTGAGCCATGGCCGCTGAGCCTGCGCGTCCGGAGCCTGTGCTCCGCAGCGGGAGAGGCCACAACAGTGAGAGACCTTCGTACCGCAAAAAAAAAAAAAAAAAAAAAAAAAAAATGAGATTTCATTGTTAAATGGTGGGGACTTTTTTCTTACCTTTTTTGTAAAATAAAACACAATTACAGATACTGAAAACCACATAAAACAAATGTGCAGCTTAATGAACTGTTATAAAGCGCACACCCTTGTAACACCATCCAGGTCAATAAACAGAACGTTGACAGTCACCTCAAAAACCCCTCCACCTATGCCCCATCACAACTGTCTCTCTCCCCAAATTAAGTACTATCCTGACTTTTATAGCGATCAACTATTTGCGCATCTTTATAATTTCATTGCCAGGGCTGCATCCCTAGAAACCCTATTTTTGCCATGCCCACTTTTAAAATCTAACATTTCTTAAGATTTTTAGCTTTTTAATTTACTGGTTATATCTTCTTCCCTTTCTTGTCTCTATAATTTATCTGTTGGGTCATTTGACCCATAGTTTCCCACAGTACAGATTTTGCTAACCGCATATTCAAAGTGAATTCAACGTGTTCCTCGGACCTCTGTATTTCCTGCAAATTGGTGACTGGATCCAGAGGTTTGATCAGGCTCAAGTTCTAGGCTTTTTGGCAAAACGTTGGGGGATGGTATTTGCCTTTTTTCATCAGAAGGCAAATAATATGTTTGTTATCTCTCTTTTAGTGACAAATTAATGCTCAAAGCTGAGATGCGTTAATTCTTTGCCTATTGCAAAACGGTGATATTCTATTATGTGATTTTCACTAGTTAGCTGGAATACTAATATAATAAAGACACTCCTCATCATCTACTATTTGGTTACGCAGCAGTACAGTTCATGTAAGAAAGACAGAATAAATACTTGGCGATTTTTCTTTACATATGAATCTGCAAGATAACGATTTCTTTTCCTATCATCCACCAAATGTGACAAAATAGTTTTTAATATCATCATAAACTCATAGATTTAAATATATTTGATGACTTTTCATTCATTGCAGTCTTTTTTTCATAAGTTTTTTATTTTATTTTATTTTTGGCTGATTTGGGTCTTCATTGCTAAACGCGGGCTTTTTCTAGTTGCGGCGAGCGGGAGCCACTGTGTTGTGGTTCGTGGACTTCTCGTTGCGGTGGCTTCTCTTGTTGCGAAGCACGGGCTCTAGGTACGTGGGCTTCAGTAGTTGTGGCATGCAGGCTCAGTAGTTCTGGCGCACGGGCTTATTTGTCTTCCCGGACCAGGGATCGAACCGTGTCCCCTGCATTGGCAGGCAGATTCTTAACCTCTGCGCCCCCAGGGAAGTCCCCACTGCAGTCTTTATTCTTACTGAAACTCAGCCAGTGGAAGCCTAAGCCTTATTTTACGTATCCCTGTTAGTCTTTGGTAGTTTCCTTGTGATAAAGTCCATCTTATAAACACCACGAGGGACACACCTGCGGTCTGACAAAGTTAAGCATATTAACTTACTGAAGCAAAGGAAGATACGCACCAAAGGAACTGTGGAACATCTCACCAAATGAAGGAACAAATAAGGTTATTATAGGACTAAGGAGAATAGCAGAGTTTTAGATAAAATGTAAATGAAGCAGAGTTTGATAGACTTCAAGGGCCACAGGATGGTGTGTAAAGAGGTTAACATCTGTTCTAGGTCCCATTTCCATGGGAAGTACAAAATTAAGAGAGATGTGGAATTTTATATCCCCAAACTCTTTCTCTGACACTCTGTCCCTGGCTCTGAAATCAAGGTTGTTCTTCTGTATAAAAAGACTTGATTCCTCAGGGAAAAATGTAACGTTCCAGCCTTGCCGATATGGTTTCAGATACAAAGATTCTGATAAGTGTGATTTGAGAAAACAGGGTTTCTTAGCACTTCGTCCTTTTATTAATTTACAAAAGCAGTTTCACTGGTACACAACTGGTTATCTGGTGTGACAAGATATTCTGGGCTTATCTTGTACAACTCCTGCACCAGACCTTGAATTAGCCATTTCTTCAAAAGGCCCTAATTTTTTAAGTAGGAAAATGGTATTTAAAAACTGTGATCTAGATGCTAGAGACATTAATGCTACTAAATTAGCCCTTCTTTCTATATCTTTTCAGAGCAGGTGAGAAAATCAACACATTGACTATATGTGAAATACCTCATGATTTCATATTGATAACTCCTATTCAAAGTGAGGACATCAGGATTTGTACTTAAATATTCCATATTACTTCTGTATGTTCTTTCTTCCGCACCAATATTCTCAGATATACTGTGTACTTCTTCGGAATTTTCAAGTCATCTTTTATTTGAAGAAGGTTTTCTTGAATTATAGTTTGTAGTATTTTTTCTGACATCTTGCTCTGATTTTCTTTCTCAAGGCCTCACCTTGTCTCTGTTGAATCTCCTTTTCCTATCCTCAGTATTTGTCACCTTCTATCGATTTTTCTCACCTTCTATCGAATTTTTTCCTTAACATTTCTTTTTCAACAGTTTTATTGAGTTATCATTTACATAAGATTAAATGTCCACATTTTTAAAAGTTTATTTATTTTATTTATTTATTTTTGGCTGCGCGCGCGCTTTTCCTAGTTGCGGCGAGCGAGGGCCGCTCTGTTGTGGGGCGTGGGCTTCTCATTGTGGCGGCCTCTCTTGTTGGAGCACGGGCTCTATGCACGCAGGCTTCAGTAGTTGTGGCTCGCGGGCTCTAGAGCGCAGGCTTGGTAGTTGTGGCGCACGGGCTTAGTAGCTCCGCGTCATGTGGGATCTTCCCGGACCAGGGCTTGACCCCATGTCCCCTGCATTGGCAGGCAGATTCTCAACAACTGCACCACCAGGGAAGCCCTAAATGTCCACATTTTAAGTATACAACATGAGTTTCAACAAATGTATACATCCATGTAGCCACTACCACAGTTGTAGTATAATACACTTCCGTTACCCCAAAAAGATCTCTCATGCCCCTTTGCAGTCGCCTCCCCGGTCCCCCAGCCACCAGCTATGACTAATCTACATTGTGTCACTTTAGTTTGGCTTCTTAGAATTAAACAACAGGATGGCTTTTGTGCCTGGATTCTTTAACTTAGCATAATGCTTTTGCAATTCATCCATGTTGTTCATGTATAGATATCTTGTTACCCTATGTTGCTGAGTAGTATTCCATTGTATGAATACATACCACAATTTGTTTATCAATTAACTAGCTGTTAGATATTTGAGCAGTTTCCA